>NC_085136.1:3588968-3909179 GCF_035046485.1 Aedes albopictus | reverse complement strand
ATTCAGGGACGTATTTGGATTTTACTATGCTTGATCTACCAAGAATAAGTGGTCATTCTTTGAAAAATTACTCAAAAAGCAGTTTTAGAGCAGATTGTTTAAAGGCGTCGATAAATGACAAAAATATCTACAATTTGTTTTGCCTAAAAAGTTTCATATAAACTTGATGTATTATTTTGAGCTACGTATGCTTTTTGCTTAACTGATTGACATAATCTATGTTATAAGATTCGAAATACAATACCTCCCGCACAATCAACGTTTTCCGCATTATCAAAGATATCCTGTTTTACGGTAGCCAAATGTTAGATGCAAGTTACATGATTTTGGACATCGATTTGTTTTTAATGTTGAACTATCGGCGAAGTAATTGTTAACCAATTGAAAGAAATTTCCTAATTCACAACTGGAATTTTTCTACTCTTATTATTCAAGTGAAATGGTATTAACAGTGCATTGAATAGTGAAAGAAATACAGTAGCATGATCGGTTTTATGATTTTGAGCAAAAAATCGTTTTTATTTTTTGCACAATGCTGGTGAATGCTTCATCTGAAATGCAGCATGGCCTAGAGTGCAGCAAAAACCTGATAAGAAAACGCCAAATAGTAGGCAAAGTTCAACTCAAAAGAAATCATACTCCAACCTTAAAACGTCTGTTATAGTGTTCTCAATCAAATGCCAACGCGAAAGAGTGAAACTGCTATTACCCTATGCAAAAGCGATCATGCTATCGCTAGAGAAACATGCCTTACCAGAATAAGTTCAAAGAACGTCTGAGTCCCTATATATAAATATCTTCAGTTCAGTTCAGTGAAGTGAAGTGAATTTTTCTGAAACATTTTTTGGCGTATCTAGTGAAATTTGCTGGCACCAAAATGATTCTATATATTTTGTTAATTTTTCTGAAACATTTTCTGGCGTATCTAGTGAAATTTGCTGGCGCTAAAATGATTCTATATATTTTGTTAATTTTTCTGAAACATTTTGAAGTGAAGTGAATTTTTCTGAAACATTTTTGGCGTATCTAGTGAAATTTAAACGGAAATTTAGAGTTAGGGGGGTCAAGTGCCCCCCCTTGCCCCTCTTTGCCTCCGCCAATGTTCATCGTTAATGTATGTGATTATAGCTGATAAAATCGAGTAGTTTGTGGAAGAACCCTCACGCACTGACAGCATGGGCTTTGTAGTGAGTTTTCTGAGCTATGATGACGACGCGTGGATAATGGCAACGCAGAGTTCCTGGGTTGAGGCATATCGGAACAGGATTTCACTGCTGTGGAAAAACTTTTCCTCGGAAATGTTTATCGCCTGGGCGGGCATTGTATGCTGGCTGGTGCGGCGTGCGTTGTTTGGACCTTCAAAGGGCTACAGGAAGTGTAAACTTGTTGATGTTTTCTACTGTACCACCACCATACCATAATGGACGTTTGTTCTGGGGAAGAAGAATTATCAATGCAGCTTTCAAATGGGAGTGAAAGTAATATGTTGTAAGCGGTATTGCGGCTTCGACTGCATGCGACTCGGGTGATGATAACGAATAATGTGGGTAAAATTTTCCTTAGGCTTTCAGAGTTTTGACATATTTATTCACAGAATAGCGTGGAGAGGGTAGGATAATGCGCAAAATGTTGAAACAGGGAAATCTAATTATTTTTCTACTCATGATATTACAGAAGTAGAACAGGAAGATCCAACCAAGTTGAATATGTTATTGGATTGGTACTTTTGCAGAAGCATATAGTTGTAAAGATCCTTCCTTACAAGTGGAAAATTAAAACATTTTTTGAGATTGATCTTCAGCTTGAAATTCCCACAAGAGTCTTCTAAATATTCTACAAAAAGTACGCAGCCATACCTTTGGATTGCCCATAACACATTCACAGAACTTGCTCAAGAGAAGTTGGTGTCAAGTCAGATCGAACCATGTATTTTCCAATGATTTTAGGAACATTATCCTCCAAGCACTTGGAATGAGATAAGCGCAGTAGGCATTGCCGCGTGCAGACGTGTTTTGGTCTGCTCGTCAGCTCCGCGTTCGTCAGTTTTCACGGTTTGACCGGTGCTACGCCCTCCGGATGGTTTTACCGCATACCCATAAAAGAGTGTTAGTTCTGTGCTAGGTTATGTGTAAATTTAGATAATAAGGAAGTGATTTATTGATTTCGGGTTGCAGTCAGAAGATGTTTTGCAAATTCCGTTTCGTGGCGCTTGAAATTTCCAAAATCGTGAAACGGAGGTGATTTCGTGTCTTGTGTGTGGTTGGGTTGCCGGCAGTTCGGTTAACTTTCGGTGTGCGGGTTTTCTTCTTGGTGATTCCGCCAGTGAAACGGCCGATTCCGGGCAATTCCGCACCGGTAAAAGATTTGCTAGTGTTCATTTGAAAGAAAATGGGTGATTTGCATTTCGAAAAGTGAATAATCCAAAGTGAATGGAAATGCACGCATTTGGAATGCGGTCTAGCGATGCCCGATTATGAAAAACTGAATAAGTGGTTTTTGACTTTACCGGCGGCTCGTGCCAGTTTTTATTGGAAAGTAAAAAGTTTTCAAAAGGAAAGATTACGATTGTGTTAGAATATCCCAACGATTCCGCTAATGATATGGCCGGGACGTGCCAGAACCAAAAAGATAAATTTTTGATTCAGGAAGTGTTAATTCTTCAGAAATTCTTTCCGGGTTTCTAACAGGAACTACTTCTAGGATTGCTTCAAGAATTCCTTCCGAGTTTTCTATGGTAATTCCACCGGGAAATGCTTCCGAAATTCCCCCAAGAACCACTACCGGAATCCCGCTAGGAACTACTTCCAGGATTTCTCCGGTAACTCTCCTTCAGAGATTCCTCCAGCAACTTCTTCTGGACTTCTGTCGGGAAATTCTTCCGGAATTTCTTTAGGATCTCCTTCGTGGCTTCTTCCGAGACCTTCTTCCGGGATTTCTTCTTGGAACTTATGCAAATCATCCGTTTATTAGGGAATTCTTCCAGAAGTATTTTGTGGAATTCCTCATAAAGTTCTTACAGGATTTCCTTGAGAAAGTACTCCGACAAGTTTTTTTTCTGGTTTTAGTCAAACAGTTTCTTCAGGGATTCCATTTTCCAGCGTTACCTTCTGGAAATTGAAAAAAAAAACACTAAGACGTGCCAAAGGAAGCTATTGAGAGCTGATGGAATTCCTGGAGGATTCCCGGAACTTCTTGAAACATCCCGAAAGAAATCCCATGAATTCCTAAACGGAAGGAGTTCCTGGAGGAATTTCAATTGGAACCTTCAACGAATCTCAGAAGAAACTCTAGGAAGGATCCCGGTGGTAAGATTTTTTTGTATGCGATGAGAACGCAAATATTTTTGTTCGACGCTTAAGATTTCTCAAGTCCTGACAAGATTGTGATTCGGACTATATATTTCGGAATTCCATAAGAACGCTCTTCTGTACCGGAAAACTTTTTTTTTAAATTCCTCTAAGGGTTACTGCATCAGTTCTTTCAACAGTTCCTTCAGGATTTTGTTCTGAGATTCAACCAGGAGTTTTTTGGATCTTCCTACAGGAATTTCAACCGGTATTTCCATGAGTTTCTCATCGTTTTTCTTTAGGTATTCATTCTAAGATTCGTGCAGAAGTTGCTGCAGCGATTTTTCCAGAAGCTTCATATGAATTGCAACCAGGAGTTCCTTCTAGGAATCCTCCAGGAATTCTCTGGCGGTTTCTCATGTGGATTATCTAGTAGTTCCTTCTGCGATTATTTAAGGAGTTCCTCTGGAAGTTTCTTCTCCAGGAATTCAATATAGAATCCATACAGGATATCTTTCCTCTATGAACTTCTTCCGGGATTCCTCCCATACTTCTTTTTTGAATTCATCCTGGTTTTTCTTCTGGGATTACACAGGAGTGGCATGTATCTGGGTTCCTACGAAAAATGACACTTGAGACTTGTTCTGGGATTTGTTTTTAGAATTTCTTTCCGAGATTGTTTCAATCATTTCTTCAGGTCTTTTACGTGATTGTTCCAAAAATCGTCCAGGAATTGAGTTTCAGATTCCTCCAGGAGTTGCTTCTGAGATTTCTCCAAGAATAGTTTCTGGGATTGTTTCAGAAAATCCTTCCGGTGTTACTCGAAGAAGTATTTGCAGAATTTCGCCTAAAACTTCTTTTGAGACTCCATTAGAAACATTTTGCTGTAAACCTCCAGTAAGTCCTTCCGAGGTTTCTTCAAACCCTTAAAGGATGTGGACAACTTTTTCGCATACTTTTACTCATACCTTTAGATCTAGTGGGTGGATTTTCAAAATCAAAACGGTTTTATCAAGGGGATTAGTTGTGCTATCATATGCATATATGGAGGTTATGTTATGATAGATCATTTTGGAGATATACATAGCTTTAATGTAGTGTACACCTCTGGTTATCACTAGATTTCCGGTTATATTTCTATGTAAATGTGATATGTTTCAATGAATATTGCTCAAAACTCCTTGTTTGGGTTGTAGCTGTTAGGTCGAAATGATTTATGTCCTTTTACAGCGGTAACATAGATCTTCAGGTTATCCAAAACGTCCAGAAGTTTTGAACTTAGTCTACTGAATACGAATAATTTTGTTTACTTTTCAAATCACTTGAACTTTATTCATTACATTCCAAGATATATTTTAGACATCATAAAACGCTCTGGAGTTCGGATTGTAAGGCCTTCCCCTGTAATAGGATACCAAACTAATGTATGTATGTCTGAACTAATTTTATTAGATCCATACTTATAAATAAGAACATGCAAGATTGACTCCATGACAATGCCCATTTCTTAAGCCATCCAAATCATTCTAGAGTTAAGGCCTTCATATCTACGCTTGTAACAATGCATCGGATACATTTCAAACTTAGTATAGTGCGTTTTGGTAGTCATAGAAGGTTAGTTGAATCATATGATACTTGTATATACACATCTTAGAGGCATCCTGGATCATCCAAACCATTCTGAAGTTGAGATGTATGGTTTAAATTTGGAATGGTCTATCAATAGAGGTGCACAAATATCAGCATTTACCCATTTGATTCATGCATGCAATACAAGCCAAGGGAGTAAAATTTCCAGAGTGTCAGGAATATCTGAAGTCACCTATAATGTTGTGTGTTGTGCGTGCCGCTCGTGACAAATCATCGTGCACATCCAAAACTTAGTATTGTGAAGATTAGTAACATAGATGATTAGTTTCATCATATTTCATATAATTTAGAGTTGTTCTAGATCATCCAAACCATTCTGAAGCCGATATATTTGGTTTACATTTTAAATGATCTATCCTTTAGGGGTTAATCCGTTCCATAATTCCTCCCGAAACTTCTGTCAGGATTCCCGCAGGAGTTCCTTATGAAATTTATGCAAATCATTCTGGAACTCTTCAGCATGTTCATTCTGGAATTCTCTCAGATGTTTCTCATGGAAATCCTCCAAGAGTTTTTTTGAGAACTCCATAGGGAAGCATTCCAAGACTTCCATCTGGATTTCTATCATGAGATCCTTATAAAATTTTTAAAGCACTTCCCTGAGATATTCCTTCAACAACTTCTGAAGGAATATCTACAGCAGTTTTGTAGGGGATTGCTACTGGAGTTCCTTCTGAGTTTTCTGCAATAAGTAGTTCCTTCACAGGAAAAAACATGTGAAACAGTTCGAAAGCACCTGGAGGAATCTCGGAAGAAACACGTAGAAATTTCATGATTTTGGTGTGAAAGAGTTAAATATGGTTTTAATATTTCAATTAAGATGCTTTTAGAACTTTAAAACGGCTAGTTGTTATTTTTGAGTTCTATGAAATAGTCCTTTCTATGCTGTATAGTAAACCACAAAAATATGTAACAAAACCAAGTAGAAAATGTAACCTTTTAAGGAAAGGTTTTAACAACCTCCTGTACGATGGACCCTTTTGGATTTTATAGGGTTCTATCAAGGTTTTTTTTAAAGCTGTTAAGATTACTTTCTGGGGGTACTTTTCAGGGACTTCAACTGGAATTCTTCCAGGCATTCCTTCCGCGGTTTCTCCACAAACTTTTTCCAGGACTCCTCCAGCAGTTTCTTCTGGGATTCCCAGGGAGTTCCTCATGAGATCCTTCTGAGGAATTATTTAGGAATCCTTCAATAGTTCCCTCTGGAACTCATCAAGGAAATTCTTCTGTAATTCCTTAACCGGTTTCATCTGGGATTCCTTGTGGAAGTCCTTACGGAATTCTTCCACTTGGACTCCCAGAGATTCGTTGCGGGATTTGTTTTTAAGGAATTCTTTCTGGGAATTATCCAAAAGCTACTCCCAAGATTCTAACAGGTGCTTGATGAGTTCCTTCGATTGATCTCTCTGAGATTCGTCAAGGTTTTTCTTCTTCTGAGAAGCTTCTTCTGAAATACTTTAAGGAATTTCTCCTGAGAATTCATTAGAGATTCCTCCAGAAGTCATTTCTTGGCTTAGTGAATACCGGGATTTCTTTAAAAACTTTTTCCAAAATTCCTGCTGGGATTTCTTCAGGACTACACCTGGAAGACCGTGAGAGATTCTTCCAGGAGTTTCTTCTGAGCTTTTCTCAGAAATTACTTTAATAATTCTGAGGTTTACATATGAAGTCTTTCCGGGAATCCACTTGAAACTTTTTCTGGTATTTCTCAAAGAACTCCTTCCGAGTTCCTCTTAGGAACTGTTTCCGAAATTGCTCCGGGATGACCTTCTGGTATTTCTACGGGAACTCCTTCTGGGATTCCTCCATGAACCTCTTTCACGGTTCCTCCAGGAACTTTTTCCTGAATTCTTTCGGACTTCCTTCAAACGTCATCCAAAATTCCTTCAGGATTTTTTTAGGATCTCCAAAAACTTCTCCCGGTATTTCTCCAAGAACATTTTCAGGATTCTTGCAGGAACTTTTTCCGAAATTCTTTCAGGAACTTTTTCCGGAGTTTCTCTGAGAATTTCTTCTGGGCATCTTTCGAAATTCCTCTGGGAATCTTTTTCGGTATTTTTTCGTTCTTCTTTCGAACTCCTTCCAAAACTCCTTCGGGAAACTCTTTCGCGATTTTGGTTTTACGAACTGCTTCCTGAATTCCGTCTTGGATTTTTTCCAAGATTCCTTCGAGAACTCTTTCTAGGATTCCTCTGGGAGCTCCTCTCGGTAGTCCTCGAAAAACTATTCCCGATATTTTTGCAAGAACTTCTTTTGGGAATCCTCCTTGAACTATTTCCGGGACTGCTTCAAGAACTACTTGCGGAATTACTCCGGAAACTCGTCCAAGAATCTCTTTCGGGATTCCACCAGGAACTTAATTCGCGATTATTCCGGGAATTTCTTCACGAATTTCTTCAAGCAGTTCCTCCGGAAGTCCATTCTGCAATTTTCCCAGATATTCCTGAGAAGAAAATCCTCGAGGAGTTTATTAATGAATTTTTCAAGGAGTTTTTTGTGGCATTCCTTCTGGAATAACTCAATGAGTTCCTTATGAAGTTCCTACAGGAGTTTCTTGATAAATTCTTCCATCAACTTTGTTAGGAATCTCCGCTGAAGTTCTTTTCAAATTTCCTCTAGTAGTTCCTTCTGGGATTCCATTTTTCCAATTTTTTTTAGGAAATTCCAGAGAAAAAAACTTCTAAATACAAAAAAAAACCATGGATAAAAAACAATCTCGGAAGTTAAAATTCTTGAAGGAGCCCTGAAAATCTTGTAGAAATCTCCGAAGGAATCCCTTGATGTCTCAGAACCCAGATAATTAGGATTCTCTTATGCACGCATAACATCGTGTAAGGTACTATTTTAAGTTACCGTCGAATATATGTAAAGCAGATGGACAATTTTCATCGCATATGATGTTATTTTTGAACTTAATGCGATACATTAGATAAAGTCATATCAAAATACAAATCAACTTATGGAAGGCTTAACTGTCGCATAAAACGCAACATTACATTGCAATAGTGTACACCGTACATCGCATAAGATAACGATTCAAGTCATATCGTGTTATTATTGTCACGCTAATGCACGTATATCGCATCCATGTCCATTTTTTGATGGTCATTTTTTTAACTAATTTATTGTGCAACTAAAATAAGTTACATCATGAAAGATTTGAGTTGCATTTTGCACAACTCGTGCTTTTTGCAATTTTCGTCTCCTAAATAACTATTTCTACATAGAAGTACGTAACATGGCCATAAACTGCCTTATACGTACACATTGGTTGTTTGGTAGAAATCCCTGAATGCTGGAAGAATCTTGGAAAAAGCTGCCTGAGAAATCCCAGAGGGTTCTCCTAGAGGAATCTTTGCTGGGGTAAGTTTCTTCAGGATTTTCTTGAGAAAATACTTCAACAAGTTCCTTCTGTTCGAATGAGTATTACAAGTTTTGTACCTTTTAACTTCATCATATTATGTTTATCCAGATACGCGTATTTCGACTAATCTTCATCAGTGTCAGTCATCCACTTAGAAGTACTTAGGAATTTTGCATAAAGGATCCGAAAAGTCGGTTTTCAGTAGACACTCCAGAAAGTATCCTAGTGGAAACTCCCGAAGGAAATTCCGAAAAAGAATCTCAGACGAAGCTCCCTGAGGAATCATATAAGGGGCTGTCCATTTATTACGTAAGGGATTTTTTGCGATTTTTCGACTCCACTTCCCCCACCCCTTTGTATGATTTTTTGTATGAGAACCCAAATATTTTCGTACGGCGCGTAAGAATTCTCCTGAGAAGATTGTGATTTGAAGTATATCTTTCGTCATTTCATAAGAAGTTCCTCATGATAAATATTCTTTTAGAATTTTCATCGGAAAATGTACCGGACATTTTCCAAAAACATCTTAAAGATTATGCAATTGTGATTCTTCCAAAAATTCTTAAACGAGTTTCTTTTAAAATTCCTCTAAGAGTTAATGCATGAGTTCTTCCAAAAAGTTTCTCCGGGGTTATTCTAAGATTCCATCGGGATTTTTTTTCGGACCTCCCTCCAGGAACTTCAACCGGAATTTTCATGAGTTACTTACGGATTTTCTTCAGGAATTAATTCTATGATTCCTCCAGAAGTTCCATATAAGATGCCCTTAGGCGTTCCTTCTAGGATTGCTCCAGGAGTATTTCTCCAGGATTCCTCTGGGAGTTTTTACGTGATTTTTCTAGGAGTTTCTTCTGTGATTATTTAAGGAATTCCTCTGGGATTCCTTAGAAAGTTTCTTCTCCAGTAATTCATTATAGGATTCATCCGGGAAATCTTTCCTCCTGGAACTTCTTCCGGGATTGCTATATTAATTCTCTCCGGGATTCTTCCCATAGCTTTTTTTGAATTCATTCAGGGTTTTCTTCTGAGATATCACAGGAGTGGCATGTATCTGGGTTTCTTAGAAAAATTTCACTTGGGATTTATTCTGGGATGTTTTAGAAGCTCTTTCCGAGATAACTTCAATAATTCCTTCCGGGATTTCGTCAGGACTTTTCAGAAATCGGCCAGGAATTTAGTTCAGGATTCCAGGATTTTCCTTTGAGAATTCTCCAAGAATACTGTCTTGGATTGTTTCAGAAAATCCTTCCGGTGTTCCTCCAAGCGCTTCTTGCTGAATTTCGTCTAGAATTTCTATTTGGGGCTCCAATAGAAGCATTTTCCGGTAATCCTCCAGCATCTCCTTCCGAGATTCCTTCATTAACTCGTTCCTTAATTCCTTTCGGAACTTTTTTTCAGGATTCCCGCAGGAGTTCCTTATGGGAATTTATGCAGAACATTCAGGAATTCTTCAGGAAGTTCATTTTGGAATTTTCGCAGATGTTTCTCATTAAAATCCCCTAAGAGTTTTTTTTTAAAGAATATCATATGCAAGCACTCCATTACTTCCATTTGGATTTATCTCACGAGTTTCTTTTAAAATTCCTAAAAGCACTTCTTTGACATATTTCGTCAACAACTTCTCTATACATATCTACAGCAGTTGCTATAGGAGTTCGTTCTGAGTTTTCTGCAATAATTCCTTCCCAAAAAAAAATTGAAGACATTTTAACAGGAACTGGAGGAATCTCAGAAGAAACAGGTAGAAGAATTCCTGACAAATGTCTAAAATCAATTTCGAGGAGATTTTTTGGCATCACCTTTTGACAACGGCTGAACAGCTCCACAAAATCCGACGAGGGGTGATTCATCGAATCGCTTCCATACAAGCTTCAAATTGGTTTCAAAGGTTTGGGGCTTCAAAGTACGTGTAAATTTTGACTACTAAAGAAGCTATTTTCTCGAAAACTTTTAGAAGGAATCTCTGATGAATTCTGTAAGGAGTTCCTGGAAAGATCTCCAGGAAGAATACTCGATGCAACTTCTGAACAAGCTCTGGAAGAATTTTTGAAACAACTCCATGAGTAATCTCAGAAAGAAGTCGCATAGCAATCCTGGATAATTTCTGGAAATAATACGGAAGAGATTTCTGGAGGAATCTAAATAAAAAGTTATTGGGTGTTCCACAGAAGGAACTCATGGAAGAATTTTGAACCGAAGTTCTTAGGAAATATCAAAAGAAGATCATGGAGGTATCCTATAAGGAATTCATAGAGGGATCCCAGAAGGAGAACTCAAGAGAAACCCATGGAGAAG
The DNA here is from genome assembly GCF_035046485.1 of Aedes albopictus. Classification (NCBI taxonomy): domain Eukaryota; kingdom Metazoa; phylum Arthropoda; class Insecta; order Diptera; family Culicidae; genus Aedes; species Aedes albopictus. The sequence continues at coordinate 3,898,583 of NC_085136.1, read as the reverse complement.
CCCTAGAAGGAACTACAAGAAGAATCTCAGAATGAAGAAGAATTCCAGAGGGAACTCCTGGATAGATGCATCTAAGAAGAACCTTCTGAAGAAATTACTGAACGAACTTTTGAAGATATCTCAGAAGGTACCGCTGAAGAAGTTTTTATGAAATACCTGGAATAACCCCGGGAGAATCTCAAAGTCAATATCTGAAAAGAAGTCCAGAAGGAATTCTGGAAAGAATCCCGGAAGGAAGTTCTGAAGGAATCTCAGAACGAACTTCTGGAGGAATTCCAGTTGTAACTCCTGTGGGAATGTTCGATGACATTTCTGGTGGAATCTCAGAAGAAAACCCTGAAGGAAATCTTGGAAGAAGTCATGATTAACTTCCTAGGGAAACCTTAGAAGACAACCGTGAGGAAATCTCGTAACGAATCCTCAGGAGGAATTTAAAAGGAGCTCTCGAAGAAATTCCAGAAGGGAGAGTTATCAAAAGAAGGAATATCAGAAAACAAACTTAGAAAACTTCGATAGAGCTCTTGCTGAAAACCAAGAATAAACTACTGGAGAAATGTCAGAAGAAACTACTGAAGGTTTTCTCGAAAGAACGATGTTTCACGGTGATGTTTATCCAAATGAAATAAATTTATCATGATAATATAGTAAACTTTTATTAGGCATACAGTTTTAACTAAAATTTTCTCGGTACATTTGTTGTTAGATCCCTATTGCGATTGTTGAATTGAAAACAACACATTATCGAACATATTTATTAAAACGTGAAAATAATTTGAAAATGCTGCTACTCGCGTGCATAGCTTGCTATGATCCATAGGGTTAGTCCCTTTGAGTTCATACCAAAGTTGATATTCGCCACAAATCGTTCTTTGGGGCGGGAAAAGCACTCTTTGCACGCTTGATTACTTAGTCAGAGCCATGGGGCATTTAGGTACGGCAATCATCAAAATTTATCCATAGTCCTTAGCTTATCCAATTCCAACAAAACCATGCACGTCGATTGAGAATTTTCCCACATTTTAACGTCTATTGGAGCCCCATCATTAATTTATGCCCCAATATATGTAGGTGTCAATAAAAGTAAATATTTTAACGCAAATTATGTCTCCATGCGCCAGACAGCCGTGTCGGCAGATAGGCTGGGAAATATTTCACTTCTTGAATTTTATTGTACGACCTTGCTCCATTTGCCCATCTGAAGTGGGCGAGAGTGATACCAACAGCATCGTCGTAAAGCACTCCTGCTTATCAAGATTAGAGGCTCATTTCTCAGATGAACTTCCACCGAAATCCGGAGCAGAAAGTCGGATGGTGCTCACACACATTACGTAATCCGTGCAGTTTCCAATCAATAAGAAATCGAGGGAACAAAACAGAAATCTTAAGAAATAAAAATCAAAATTTCCCATTTCGTAGTCCGTGATCAGGCCCTGATTGTCTCCAATGTCGCGCAGAAAGTCGGCCACATATACGGAAGGCTTCATTCAGATATTGACAGGATCGGAATGCAGAACGTATACGGATGAACGGACGACGGGCGGACGAAATGGCTATGACATTCCTCTTGGGATGACGACTCGATTGCCTATTCGATTGTTGCTATCTTCGGATGAGATTATGTGATGGGAACTAATCCCACGCTGAACGTTTGGTTTGCTTCTATTTCCGATCAGATTCACACACACACACACACACACTCATTCGAAGAAATATCCGAATGTATGGGCGGGTGGTACGAATCTGTTTGCCAGAATAGAATTTCTTCAGTCCAATCATTTTGGAGCCACTCACTGGGTTCAGAAGAGAAAGGTAACCACATTCTAGCTCGATTGCTCTTGAATTCCGTACCTACAGTTGGTTTCAGATTCCGCTTAAAGTACACTTTTCTCAATTGGAAGGGAGGCTGCTTGATTAGCTCGTTTGATGTCCATAGAGAACAACAGATTATGGTTTATGTTACTGAATTTGAGACCAAACTGGTAAAAGGCTACAGAAAACAACCCAGCGTTCCATTTATCCAGGAGTTCTATTGAAAGCTAAGGTTGTAAGGCTAAATGCACAACTGATCCGGTTCGAATTCACAATTTAGCAGGAAAAAACTTCTACATATCTCTGTTGTTTTTAAATTTAGGTGCTTATACCAAGAGATGCATTTCAAAGAAGGAGGCTGCAATCAATTGTTGCACCATTTCTCAATATACAGCCATTCCATAGAAAAACGATAAAGTGCATCTCCGATTGTCGTGCTTTTCTTATAATATAAAACAGTAGGCCATGAAATTTCGACGTCTATGAAAGAGTTGTTTATTTTATCAAAACAAACAACTTTCTCGGAAAAAAAAACAATTCTCTATAGGGTCACAGTAATAAGTCAGACGCTGGAGGCACCTTTCTCACAGAGAACAGACATCCAGGCTAGAACAAATTTCATTTGGAAAGTTGTGTAAGGATTTGAATCTTTACTTGAGTAAGGTTGCAAACCAATACATGATGACAGCACTAACGCCACTAAACACCATATTGCCACAGTCAGTGGTGAATTGAAACATTTCAAGTGGTGAATTAAATTAGTATGGGAAATTAACCGATTGCAGCGCCACGCTATTGCCACCTGTGTTGCCGATTTTAAATTTCCGTTAAATTCCTTACACAGTTTCGGAACTGGACTTGGATGTCTGCTCTCTGTGCCTTTACTAATACTATAACAAAAGATCAAATATCTCAAAAACAGCAAAATATACCTCTCCACATTTTTGACAGTATGTTTGCCTAGTATTGATGTGTATTTGCTGAAAGTTTCAGATTGCGCTTTCAGGTTAAGGTCTTGGAGGACTTAGAACATCTATGGACATAAGTTCCTTACAGAAAAGGAAGCGTATTAAAAATGTAACAATAATCCATTGATTAAGCTTGTAGATCTCAAGGCCTTTACTCGTGGAAGTTCTTGGAGATCCTAGATCATCTTTGGAAATAAGTTCCTTACAGAAAAATGGGTCATGAACCTGTAGGATGTTACAACGTATCAGTAATGTACCAACAAACCATTGATTACGCTTATAGATCTTAAGGCCTTTACTCGCGAGAGTTCTTGGAGGACCTACACCTTCTTTGGAAAGTAGTTCTCTACAGAACCATGCTCCATGGATCTGTAGCATGTTGCTTCGTATCAGTCATGTAAGAATAATCCATTGAGTACGCTTGTAGATCTTAAGGCCTTAACTCGCGGAAGTTCATGGAAGACCTAGCATATCTTTGGAAATGAATACTCTTTAGTACAATGCTCAATGGACCTCTTGGATGTTACAATGCATCGGTAATGTAGTAAGAAACCATTGGTTATGTTTTGTAGATCTTAAGGCTTTCACTCGCGGAAGTTCTTGGATGCCCTAGAATTTCCTTGAAAATAACATCTTTTCAGAACTATGCTCCATGGACCTGTAGGATGTTATACCGTATCAGTAATATAGTAACAATTAATTGATTACGCTCGTAGATTTTCAGGCCTGTACTTACGGAAGTTCCTGGAGGTTCTAGAATATCTTTGAAAAGTACCTCTCTACAGAACTATGCTCTAAGGACCTGTAGGATGTTGCACCGTATCAGTAATGTAACTACAATCCATCGATAACGCTTGTAGATCTTAAGGCGCTTACTCGCGAAAGTCCTTGGATAACCTTAGTTCTTGGATAATCTAGAACATCTTTTAATTTGTTCTCAACAGAACCATACTCCAGGAATCACCTTTAGGAGGATACCCGTTTAACCCCTCCTAGCCTCGTAGCCCCCATGTATTAGGTGCTCATACCTTACCAAACAACTTTGTCGAAGACTGTACACAAAGTATGATCCGATGTATTTCTTCAACAAAGCAGTATTTATTTAGAAGTAAAAAAAAATCAACGAGTTTACTGGGTTGTTGATATGAATGAAGTGACCGAGAAAATATGAAAACTTGCAATTCATCACTAAGGATTTGAAGCTAATTTAGCCGAAGTATTTGTTTAAATGGAAAAAGAAAAAAATCTAAATTTTGTTGTCGATTGGATCACTTTTCGGCCCGTGGCAGCACCCCTCGTTTTTGGCAATATGATAATACATAATCCTCTCTTTCTTTTATTTTTTATCTTCGAAACTATTACATTTACAAATTTTCGACCTTCGACGTTTTTGAACGAAATCGTTTGTGATACAGTGTTGCCAAATATGATATTTTTCAATCTTTTAACATAAAATCGATGTTTCTCAAAATATGTATTTCCGATCAAAAAGTTGAACCCCCCCAGGTAATTTGCGCCGTTTTTGAGATATGGAGATATAGCCTTTCAAGGCGCTTTGCTGTACGAGAAAGGCAAAAAATGTAACAGTGTCGAATCTATCGAAATCAACTAGAGTAATCTTTTGAAGTATGAAATGAATTTATTGAGATCATCGTTTCTAAGGACATTTTCTCAATTTCAACTTTATCTGAATGGAAGAGTTCCCAAATATGTGATATTTATTGTGGCAGGCAAAGATAGCCCTTCAATGAATAACTGTAGAAGTGCTAATGGAGCGCAAGCGAGGCAGGCCATGTCCCAGTGGGGACGTAGAGCCATAAAGAAAAAGAAGAAGATGGTATGAGTTTTTGAATCTTTTGTTGCGTTTAGTTTATTCCTGAGTGGAAAAGGCTTTGAGAATGGTTAGCTAGTCTCAATCCCCATTCTTTGGTTCTTCAATTTCGATTGCTGCGGTCACCCACGAAGTGGCAACTATGAATTACGTGGCCATCTTGCTCGTACTCATGCAGTGTTGTCAAATGTGTTAGATATATATAAAAAATATTAATTTTTTTTAAAGATTTGGTTTTTACAAAATCGTATATGCATTTTAGATTTAACAATAAAAGTGATATATTTGACAACAGTTCCGCTCACAACAGTGTTGAAATTGATAAAATGTAGCACCTTTTTATTGCGTACGCTAAAATCGTTATTTTTTTTACCCATCTTCCTATTCCTCGGGTTATTTTGGCAGATCTAGTATAAGCAAGAAAAGTTCGGCAACAAGATCGATAAAGAAGAAGATGTGTATTGTCTTTATCTTGCTCACACATTTTGCAACACACATGGTGTGATATGTCAAAATGACCTATACAACTCAATACACTTTAAGGTTAGGTTTAATTGTATAATATAGAAAAAATGGTAAACTAGCAACACTGTTTTTTAACACACATTTTTTAACTCATAATTTTCTATAAATCATAATCAATTTCAGATCAAAGCACTTTTACATCGCATCGAAGAATGTTTCTTGGCGAAATGTTTAAATGGCGTCGGATGTATGTATATGCAAACACTGTATGTCAGGAACGGCGCAAAAAATCTTCGGAAGTTAAAGCTTTTTCGATCAGAAAACGTCTGATAAACACGATGGAATCAAAATTTAAAAATCAAAGTATACGCATTTTCAGAAAAATCGATTTGTAGTTTGAAAAATACCATATTTGGCAACACTGTGTAAGCAAATTCTGGATTCCTTGAACATTTTCCTTAAAAAAAAGCCGAAGGTCGAAAATTTGTATGTGTAATAGTTTTGAAGATAACAATACAAGTTTGTTCATTCATATGGAGAAAAACGAGGGGTGCTGCCACGGGCCAAGAAGTGACCCGATCGGCACCAAAATTTAGATTTTTTTTCTTTTTTCCATTCGAACAAATATTCCAGCCAAATTCGGTTCAAATTCGTGATGATTGATTGCACGAAGTCTATTACTTGGCGCGGAATGACCCATATGCAATGGTTATTTCTTTCCAACATGTGCTTTTAATACATGCATGTAGAGCAGCAAAGCCAAAAACAAACCTTTTCCACGTAATGCTGAAAATTCTTCTGGAAGCTTGTGGTTCCACGGAAAAGGTGCAGATTCCTCCGGATCTTTGTTCAGAAAGCAAGTTAATTTCAGAAGCCCGACTAGAAAATTACATCAAGTTTATATCATACTAGCTGTCCCGGAAAACGTCGTACTGCCTGCCTACTGTGTTTTTTGACAGCCAGTTCCATAGGGACGTCCCCCGCAAAGTGATCTGTATGGGAACCCCCCGTTCCAGAGACCGTAGAGGTCCCACACCAAGCTAAGAACCTTCCCCGGCCCCAACAGTATCCACATACAAAATTTCACACCGATCGGTTCAGCAGTTTCCGAATGCATAGCGGTCAGACAGACAGACAGACAGACAGAAATTAATTTTTATATATATAGATTGTGTTATGATGTTATAATATTTCTCTATAACTTATTGTGTTATAAACTAGATGCTGGATGATGTTAAAATAACTAAAATTGTAGCAAACAGTACACTGAATAATGAAGATAATAACCTATTTTGTTATAATCACATCAAAATTATAACAAAATGTGAATTTCATCCTCGATTCGATATTGTTATTTTCTATCAAATTTTGATATAATTTTGTAATATTGTTTCCCAAATGTCGAAGTCTCAAAACTAAATTATAAAACAATGAGTTATCAAACAACATTTATAACATAATGTGATATAATTGAGTTACATCATTTTGAAAACATCAAGGATGTTGAACATGATTATATCACAATGAGTTATAAGTATCATGGTTTGTTAGGATTATGTTATATTTTTGTTACAATTCTCTAGTTGGGAGTGATCTGGATAACTTTGTTAGAGGAACAAGAGGAAAGTTTCCGGAACAAGCTTATAATTCCGGCAAGTCGACGATTAGATGCTGCAAATTCTAAGTGGACCGTAGATGAATCAGGGAGATAAAGTTCATACCGAAATTATTGCAATATATTTAGTGATACCAATTAGTATGACTTTCAGCCAGGATTTATCGCAAGATTCGCTTCGTATTTTATCACGCTATTTTTTTCAGTGTGTGACTCAGATTATAGGGTACTGAAAGCACCAGATCTACCCGAGCAGAGGAGAATCCTGTTTTTTACGCTGGCTTCCCATAAATTTTGAATCACCCCCTCTGACATTTCTTGCCGCCACTATAAATTTATTATGGGTAGATCAAAGCAAGCTCTGTTGTGTTAAAAGTTTTTGTTGTTGACAACGACGTCAGATTTTTTTTCTGGTCTTCAGGAAATGAAAAATAATGAATATAATATATTGTAACTTAAATATTTGATATTTTATCATAAAAAATGCTTTTAGGTTAATGCGGTCGAAGATACGTGATGCCACCAACCATGAGGTACAAAATGGATACCAAATAATTTCCAGCTATCAAGTGAAATCTTCCTTGGGGCTCAAAATTCAACCAGTGCACAGTGGGAAAAATTGAACCCGAAACACGACTAAATTCATTTTCTCAGCTGGGTAACGGGTTCTGCCAACGGCTGAGACCATTTTCGCTTGGAAAAAGTGTGCTGAATCGATTGGTGGGGGTCTCATTGGCCGGCGGCCTCACCCTGGCCAGCTAGAGGGCCGGAATCAACCCGAGTTCCTTACGGAAAGCAAAATCATTGTCATCCAAGAATACTTTCGCACCCGATATTTATTCGGAAGCCGCAAATCAGAAGTCAACCGCACTCCGGATAATACCAGTTGCATATTATGATCCAATTGTGGTTCCGGAACAATCCGGGACAACCCAGAACATTAGGATGGGGCTAATTTTAAAAAATCTCTCTGGGATATGATTTCCCAAATGGAAATTTATCTACTGGTCGAAATAAGTAAGCAGTTCAAAAATGAGCGATTTTGGTTGATCTTTAGGGTGGCGCAAAGGGTTTTAGTGATTTTTTTTTTCTAGAGCAAACCTTTAAAAAACTTTTCAAATTAAATTTTCAAACATAATTTTTCTAGACAAAATCGGTGATTCTAGAACCCAATTGGGCTAAATTTGTGCTCAAAATTGCGATATCTCTATTGGTTTGTGAGATATTTGAAAAAAAAAATGTCGGAACCCAAAAATTAGATACCAAAATATGACATTTTTTTCAGATATGGTTCTCGAATTCTTCTAAAATGTTTCCAGAGTCATTCCAAAATTCATCTAGGATACTGCCAGATTTCTTCTGGCATGCTTTAATAATCCATCAAGGATGCCTCTAACATCCTTCTGGGATACTTCCAGAAAACTTCTACGATGCTTCCAGATTTTTTTTTAATCGTTATGTGGCCGGCAAACTTTTTGTTTTTTTCTACACCGTGTATTTTAAATGGGTGCTGGGTACCCGGGTACCCTGCCGGCCACATAAGGGTTAAAGATGCTTCCCAAGTTCTTCAGAGATACTCTCAGATTCTGTGTGGCATGTTTCCAAAATTTTTTTGGAATTATTCAGATTTCTTATGGGATGCTTCCAGATTCCTTCTAGGATAACTCCAGAATCCTTCTGGGATACTTCCAGAATCTTTCTGAGTTGCTTCCAGATATCTTAGAGGTTGCTTCTAGAATCTTTCAGAAATGCTTCCAGTTTTTTAAGGATGCTTCCTGAGCTTTTCTGCGATTCTTCCAGATTCCTTCTAAGATGCTTTCCAAATTCTTCTGGGATGCTTCCAGATTTCTTTTGGAATACTTCTAGATTCCTTATAGGATGTTTGCAGATTCGTTCTAAGATGCTTCCAGAAGCTTTCTGGAATGCTTCCAGAATCCTTCTGGGTTGCTTTCAGAATACTTATACGTTGCTTCAAGAATCCCGGGATAATTCCAGATTCTTCCTGGGATGCCACCAGATTTCTACTGAGATGCTTTCAGAATTGTTCTTGGCGGCTTCCAGAATTTTTCTGGGTTGCTTTCAAACTCCTCATGGGAAGCTTCCAAAACCTTTCTGGGATGCTTCTAAAGTCCTTCAGGTATGCTGCCAGAATCCTACTATTACATAATATCAGGGATACTACCAGAATCATGCTTCCAGGATTCTTATGACTCTTTTATGAATGCTTCAAGAGTTCCTCTGGATTGCTTTCGGAATCTTTCTAGGATGTTTTAAAATTCCTAATGGGAAGCTTCCAGAATCATTCTGGGATGCCTTCAGAATTGCTTGCAGATTTTTTTGTGATACTTTCAGATTCTGGGATGCTTCCAGAGTTCTTCTGGGATGCACCCGAACTTTTCCTGGGATACTTTTAGATTCCTTCTGGGATGCTTCTAAAATTCTTCAGGGATGCTTCAAAAATCCATTAAAATGCCTTCTTCGAATTTCTTTTTCAATCCTTCAAAAATCTTTCAGGTATTCTTCCAGAAACCTTCTGGGATGCTTTCCAGTTGCTTCAAGAAATCCTACAAATTCCTTATGAGATGTTTCCAGAAGCGGTTTGGGTTGCTTTCAGAATCCATCTAGTATGCTTCCAAAATCTATCTGGAATTCTAGAAACATTCTTGAAATTAGTCTTGAACCATCCCAGAAGAGTTCTGGAAGCATCCTAAAAGGAATCTGGAAGGGCCACTTCCAGGTTTGAAGGATTCAATTAGAAATCTGAAAGCATCACAGGAGGAAACAGGAAGCATCCCAAAACGAATCTGGTAGAAATCCATAAGGAATTTGAAAGCATCGCAGAAAGATTATGGAAGCAACCCAAGAGAATTGGGGAAGCATCTCCAGGGTATCTACTCATACTCATAAGACAAAATTAAATTCTGTAAGTTTTCCAGGTTTTAACAGGGTTAATTAAACTTAAGTTTTGTTATATTTCCAATTTGTAAATCAGTTTATATTTTATAAAATATAAATACCTGGAAGCAATGAATGTAAGAAATTGATCTTTTTTTAAATATGCAAACAAATTTTCTTTAATTAGGTTAAAATTTAACGGGAGATTTGTATGAAAGCTCGTAAACAAACATAAAGAGGTTGATAAGGGAATATGATTTTCAGAATCCTTATTTTTAAAGGCTAGAAATTTCAAAAGAAGCATTTGTCATTATTTTTTCAAAAAAACCCTCAGAGGAAAAATATTTAAATCCTCGAAAAAATCAGATAAAAGTTTACTTTATTCCAAAAGCTAGACTTTACATATACTGGCGTGAGTGAGAAATGGACAAATTGAGGTGAAATTTGCGAAAAAGTTACTCGTCCTCTCGGTGAGACTCGAACTCACGACTCCTACTCACTAGACAGGCGCGTTGCCGCTACGCCACGAGAAGACTCGAAGACGTAGCTGCTAACCTGAATTCAAGTTCAACACAAAATTCCGAGGTTATCTTTTCCACAGATTGCACCCCTTTCGGATGGAATGAGATGTACATCCACACTACGCATATATTGTATATGTAAAGCCTAGGCGAGAGCGCATTGTTTTTGTGTGTTGGAAGTCCACACACCTCTCATCGACGACTGTGTCGAAGAGATCGCGCGGTGAGCGGAAAGCTTCCAATGGGTCGCGACGTTCTCAAACGACCGGTTACGGAACATGAGTCCGTTGCTCGATGACATAATTAAATTAATTAATTATCGATTTTTGCGGCTTAACCAGCCGAATGGAAGTTTACTTTATTCCAAAAGCTAGACTTTACATATACTGGCGTGAGTGAGAAATGGACAAATTGAGGTGAAATTTGCGAAAAAGTTACTCGTCCTCTCGGTGAGACTCGAACTCACGACTCCTACTCACTAGACAGGCGCGTTGCCGCTACGCCACGAGAAGACTCGAAGACGTAGCTGCTAACCTGAATTCAAGTTCAACACAAAATTCCGAGGTTATCTTTTCCACAGATTGCACCCCTTTCGGATGGAATGAGATGTACATCCACACTACGCATATATTGTATATGTAAAGCTCACCGCGCGATCTCTTCGACACAGTCGTCGATGAGAGGTGTGTGGACTTCCAACACACAAAAACAATGCGCTCTCGCCTAGGCTTCATTGGCGTATCTAGGATTTTTTCCTAGGGGGTGCCTAGGGGGTGCCAGTTTCAGTGGCTTCCAGGTTGTTTTTTGTTTGTTAAAGGAAATACCGATCCACCCTCAATTTCTCAGTCGCGGGAAAAATGAGCCCACAAATTTGAGCGCACTATATTTTAGAGAATAGCTTTTTTGGAAAATTCGATCCGTTGTACTGATTGAACACTTTACTTGCCATGGAGGTATAAAAACTTGATAAATTGATTGGAAATTCGCGGCAAAATTTCTTAAATTTCGCGGCCAGATATTGTAAATTTCGCGGCACTGTCGCGGTCCCATATTTTTTACTGTTTTGCTGAAGAAAACTCTAATTTTGCATGTCAAATGAATAATTCACTTGGTTTTTAGAGGTCTTATCATGAATTCATAAAAAAATTAACCAATTTGATGAAAAATTAGAAAAGAAGCATACATTGAATATACAGTAAACTTGTATTATGCGATACAGAATCGTGTATAACTTACCAATGTCAGAAGATATTAGTCAATTTATGTTTAGAAAGTTGAAATTGATGGAAATTTATAAGGAATGTTCACAATTTTGTCAGTTTTCGCGGCATTTCGCGGGATTTCTCACATTTCGCGGCCAGAGGCAAATTTCGCGGATTTCGCGGCTTCCGCGAAATCGCGAATTTCCATTGTCCCTATTGATTACGTATAATACATGAAATTTGTATTTTCACTTTGAACTTAACAATCATCGCGAAAACCCCTTTGTTGTGTGGATTAAACACAATACATTTTCAAGGGCAATTATTAGAAGTGTAAATCTCGGAAACTATAAAATATATACAAATTTGCGTGTAATTTGTATTCATCGTGACATTCTCTTTGTTTTATTGCATGATAACAACGCTTATAAAAAAGTTTTCAAGAACAATTGCTAAAGTTATAAATAATTGCAAAATCAGGATACATATTTGCATTTTTGGTTTGACCACACCATTAATGGCGACAGTATTTTTGTTTTATTAGTTGAACACTACCACGTGTACATAAGAATACTTTTACAGGGAAATTACATCGGCACCAACATTTCAAAAGGACGTAACTGCATTTACAATCAATGCCTTCTCACAAAGCTGTGGAGCGTATCTCATCCCTCTCGAGCAATCCACTAGCACAAATAGAAAGATAAAATCCTCCTCTTTCGATTAATGGATGTGAATTGCGCGAGATGAATGAAATACGACCCACAACTCTGTGAGAAGGCATTGGTTGCAAAAGCAGTTACGCCCTTTTGAAATGTTGGTGCCGACATTTCGGATAATCGAGTCTGGTTTGTACGTGTAATACAAGAAATTTATGTTTTTGGCAAGATTCTTTCGGTAATTCTTCAGGGAATATTCCCGGTAATTTATTTGGGAATTGTGTTGCAATTTATTTCAATAGGGTCTTAACATTACAGACGAAATCTCTCTTATATTGAATAATACGATCAAGCATGGTATTCTAATCGGAATTGTACTTTACTCGAACTTGAAAAACAAAGGAACAATGAGAAAATTCTAAATAAGTAAAATGGTGAATAGTTCTACTTTGACATTTGAGGTCAACCTTGTGTGACTGAGCTTGACATTTTTCGCACTGGGATTTCAAAAATGTTCCTATCTGATATACACGGTGAAAAAAAATCACTCAAAGTATGTGTTATAAGCTAGGGACGAGACAAAAGGCTAAAAAAATAAAAATTATAGGGGTACTCACTAAACAGGTTAAATTGCTGCGTAAGCCATGATTTTCTGCTTATTTGAAAGGTTTCATGATTTTGCGAATGAAATAATCAAAGATTGCCTTGGTGATCGCGACGTTTAATCCGTTTAAACAGTTTACGCTGTTATGTGAATCCCCTTTATATATTTTCAACCATAGTTGAAAACGTCAAAAAATGAGTAAATATGTACTCTTGAACCATATATTGTGGTTTAAAACAATAATCCCGATAGGACTTTAGGAGCCTATTATTCATCGGCAATTTCATAAGGAGTTTATTTGGCTTTTTATTTCATTGGCAAATCCTTTGAAACGTTTTCTCGGGAGTTCCTTCGCCAATTTTTTAGTAGTTTTTCAAGCATTATTGTTTTGTTAATGTCATCAATTCTATTGATATTTTAAAATTCTTTAAATTACTTTTCAGGCAATTCCTTTGAAAATTCTTTTAGTGAAGCCTTTGGTAATCTATTCGACAATGACTTTGGGAACATTCTCACATTTTTTCTGGAAGTTCTTCGGCAAGTCATTCTACTTTTTTGTGATTTTCGTCGTTTTTTAGACTGTAATTATCTATGCTATTCTGTATTCCTTAGCCGATTCATTGGAAATTTGTCACTAAATCGATTCTATAATTTAATTGAAAATTCTTCAGACAATTTCTTCTAGATTTCTTCAGTAATAAAATAAGGAATTCCTACAGTAGATGATTTCGGAATACCTTCGGCAATTTCGGAAAATTTATTTGGGGATTTCATCAGCAATTCCTTTGGAAATTTTGGAAGCTTTGATTATTACTTTGGGAACTTCTTCGGTAATTCTTTTGGAAATTGATTTCGGAAATTTATTAGAAATTACCTTCGGGAATTTATTTGAAAAAAATGTTTTTTTTTAATTCTGTCACGGTGATTCCACGAAAATTACTTTTGGAGTTCTTTCTAAATTTTCTTCAGAAATTTCTTCGATGTCTTCGAAAAATTCTTTGAGAGTTTCTTCGATTTTTTTTTGAATGTTTGTGATTTTTTTTTATAGATTATATGTCGGCAATTTATTTTGAGATTGGATTTGGTCAATTTCTTTAAATATTTTCTTCAGGAATTCCTCTGGTTATTCTTATATGAATTCTTTCGGCAAATACTTTTTTTTTATCTGTATTAACGAGATTTTAAGCCCTATGCTAGTTCATCTCGGAGAATGGCACATACTTTGAAAGTTTTAAGGTAATTATTTTTTTCCGACAATTTCTTTGGGAATTTGTCAGGAAGTTTTTCGTGAGTTTCATAGGATTTTCTTTGAGCAAGCCCAGTTGAGAATCTGTGAATTTCCAATCCAGCAATTCTCGGAAGCAATAAATATAAATACAATTAAATCATAAAGGATAACAAAAACATCATGGTTAAATTGCATGAGAAATTTGCAAAATAACTGAAAAAGAAATTGCTGAAATAATTTCAGAGGAATGGCCGTTGCAATTATAATAAAATATCCAAAGAATTTGCTGATTAAATTCCATTGAAACTATCTAAGAAATTAAAAAAAAACAACTATGCCGAAGCAATTCTCAAAGAATTGGCCACACTACGGTCTAGCGAATACGGAGTCGAGGGTTCGAATCCCACCAGAACTTTTCTTTCGGAAAATTCATCTCTCAATTTGTCAATCAGAAAGATTCTGTGCCTTCAAATTAATTACAAGTTTTTTTCCGTACAATCCTATAGGATTTCACTAGAGATTTCCCTAGTAATACCTTCTAAGATTTCTCTGGAAATTTCAACTATTCCCGAAATTTGTTGAGGAAGCCTCTAGAGATTTGTATCAGGATTACTTCAGCTGAAATTCCTTGAAGAAGGCCAAGAGAAATTCCAGCATTTCTAGAGTAATCCATGAAAAAAAAAACTCTAGAGGTATTCCTGGATGAGTCTTTGAAAAAATCCCTGGAAGAATCAAAGGCATTTATGGAAGTATCCTAGGAAAACTGCCTAGAAGAATCCTAGCAGGAATGCCTGGAGAAATCCCTAGAGGGATTCCTGAAGGTATCACGGTAATAATTTCTGGAGGAGAGCTACGAGGCATTCCTTAAACATTAGAAGCAGCAAGAATTGCTTATGTTATCCCACGACGAGTTCATGGATGAAAGTCAAGCGGGATCCTTGAAAAACTCAATAAAAAGAATTTGGAGAAATCCCAGGAAAACAATAGTATTTCTAGGAGAAAACATCGAAGGTACTTCTGCAAGGCTCCTAGAAAGATTGCCTTGAATAATCCTAGCAAGTTTTTTGGAGAATCCCTGGAGAAATTTTTAGAGGAATCCTTAAAAGACTTTCGAGAGATATAAGTAAGAATTTCTGTAGGAGTGCGAGGAGGAATTGCTGGAAGAATCACAGCAGCAATAGCTTGAGAAATCCAGCTGAAATTTCTGGAGGAAGGCCAAGAGGAATCACCGGAGAGCTTCTGAAGAAATCATAGGAAAAATCTCAGAAGGTATTCTTAGAAGGATTCTGCGGTGTATCATTGTAGAAATCTTAGAAGGAATTGCTGGAGGAAACTATACAAGAATTTATAGGGAAACCCCATCAGGAATGCCTGGGGGAATCAAAGGAAAAAAATCATAGAATACCTAAAGAAGTCCCTGCAAGGACCAGTAGAGGTATTCTGAAGAAATCCCTGGACGATTTCACGGAAGAATTGCAGCCATAATGCTAGGATAAATTCGTGTAGGAAGCACTTGAAGAACTTCTAGACGTATCATAGTAAGAATTCCTGAAGGAATTGCAGGACGAACCGCAGGAGGAGTTGTTTGAGGTATTCTTGGTGGAAGGTCAAATGGATTTTCCGCAGGAATTCCATGAGGAATTTCTGGAGGAATCTTTGGATAAAATCTCTGGAGGAATTCCTGGATTAGTCCTTGGAGAAATCCCTGGAGGCACAACAAAAGAGATTTCGGCAAGAATATAAGAAAGATTGCCTGGAAAAATCCCTGCAAATAGACAGGAGTAAGCTCTAAAAGAAACCGTAGCATAATTTCTGAAGTACCACAGTAAGAATTTCTTGAGAAAGAATAGCTGGAAGAACCACAGGAATTGCTCGAGGAATCCCAGCAGGAATATCTGAAGGAATTCCTAGAATTCCGGGAGGTTACATAGATGTAATTTCTGGAGGAATCCTAGAATCAGGAATGCCGGGGGTATCCTAAGAGAAGTTCCTCTAATATATGCCTAGAGGAATACATACAGTACTCCTTGAAAGAATCGGTAGAAGTATACTGGAGGAATCCCTGATGGAATCGCAGGGGGAATTTCTGGAGGAATCTCAGTAAGATATCCCGAAAGTGTAGCAACAAGTTCGAAGTATGCCAGGAGTCCTAATTTTTCTGAATATAATTCTGAAGGAGTCCTAATGAGAATTGCTTGAAAATTTCCAGCTGGAATTCATGAAGAAAGGCCAAAAGAAGTTCTTGGAGAAATCCCCTGTGGCATTACTGAAAATACCTTTGGAGGAAGTCCTGGTTAAATCCTTGAATAAATCTCTGGAATAATCACCAAAGGGAATTTTAGAAAAAATGCAGGTAGATTTCCAGGAAGAACTGCTGGAACATCTTCCTTAGTAGAATTCCTGAAGATACAACAGTGAGAGTTTTTGGAAGAGTTCTAAGGAGTTGCTTGAGGAATCCTAGCCACAATTCCCGGAAGAAGGCCAAGAAGTTTCATGAAAATTTTCTGGAAGAATCTCTGAATTAAATCTGAATAAAATAAAAGGAATCGCCTGAGGAACTTCTGAAAGAATCCCAGGAGGATTGTCTAGAATAATCCCATCAGGAATTCCTCAAGGAATCCCATGAGAAAATTTCAGAGGAATTCCTAGAATAATTTCGAGAAGTATCATAGTAAGAATTTCCAAAGAAATCCTAGGAGAAATTGCTGGATCAATCTCTGCAGAAATTTCTAGTATGTACAACCCTATCAGGACGAACTGAGAGATCACTGTATGATTAGATAGAGGTATTTCTAGAGGAATCCATCGCCAAAACGTACAACAGGTATATAAGTAATTACGGTTGTGCTTATATTTTATTCGAATGTGCCATTCATAAAAATTTAAATTATTGTCGAAAGTTTTAAATTTTAGGTAACTATCAAGGAAAAATTCTAGGGGGTGCCAAATTTGTTCTAGGGGGTGCCAGGCACCCCTGGAACCCCCCCTAGCTACGCCAATGCTAGGCTTTACATATACAATATATGCGTAGTGTGGATGTACATCTCATTCCATCCGAAAGGGGTGCAATCTGTGGAAAAGATAACCTCGGAATTTTGTGTTGAACTTGAATTCAGGTTAGCAGCTACGTCTTCGAGTCTTCTCGTGGCGTAGCGGCAACGCGCCTGTCTAGTGAGTAGGAGTCGTGAGTTCGAGTCTCACCGAGAGGACGAGTAACTTTTTCGCAAATTTCACCTCAATTTGTCCATTTCTCACTCACGCCAGTATATGTAAAGTCTAGCTTTTGGAATAAAGTAAACTTCCATTCGGCTGGTTAAGCCGCAAAAATCGATAATTAATTAATTTAATTATGACAGATAAAAGTTATTCAGAAATCCAATAAGCAGTTTTTATAAACAAAGTTACTAAATTATGACTGGTATACTCGCTTAATATTCTATCATGAACTCCATCAGAATGGCTCCTAGATTTTTTCTGATACATGAATTGCAACAGGAACTTTAACTGAAAAGTATTTAAAAATGTGTAATGTATAAGAACTTCTAACACAAGGCTTCTATATTCTTCATTAAATCAATTAAAAAAATCATTATGATTTGTATCAGGAACATATTGAGGAATTGTCAATAAATTCTAATGCCGAATCTGCAGCAAATCACTCCAGATTTAGATCAGAATTTTGTATAGATTATTTCTCAAATTACATCTGTTACTCCTTATAGATGCGAACCACAATTCCGTCAAATTGTTTGAAAAAAAAAAACAATTATTTTTCTCCAAGATTGGCCAGAAATATTTTTGGTAATGATATAATATTTTTTTCCAGTATTACTTTTAGAAACGCTTTAAAATGCGATTGAAACGCTTTATGTAGTCAGTATTTTCCTGATCAATGCAACTTAATAATCCAATTCAGATTATCCCTGAAAATCATCCTGCGATCCATTTTTTTCACGATTTCTCTAAGGACTCTAAGGATTTGTTAAGAAATTTATTCAGAATGGTTCCCTATAATTTCAGCCCCGAAAAATGCATTTCAGAGATAGATTCAGGTAATTTTCAGAAACTGAAAATGTTTGATTAAATTATAACAATTGATTTGAAAATTCAAAACGGATTTCTAGTATTTGTTTAATTCGCTACGAAATGTACCCAGAAGTTCTCTAAGTATTCCAGGTTCTCCTTGTTAGATATAATTACCTGAAGATTTCCGGTTTTCAGATGTTTTCCATGAAGTAGGCACCCTGATTTCATAAGGACTCTGGAGCACCCCACAATTATTCTGGAAGCATCCCAGAAGAATTCGGAAAGCATTCAAAAATGAATCTTGAAGCATTTCCAAAGAATTCTGAAAGCAACCCAGATGGGATTCTAGAAGCATCCCTGATGGATTCTGGAAGCAGCTTGTAAGGAATCTAGAAGCATCCATGTTGGATTTTGAAAGCACACTCGAAGGATTCTGGAAGCATCCTGGAACGAATCTGGGAACATCCTATAAAAAATCAAGAAGCATTCCAAAAGAATTCTGCAAGCATCCCAGAAGGTAAAGTAAAATTTTTGCTAGAGCAAACCTTCAAAAAACGTTTCAAATTTAATTTTCAATCATATTTTTCTAGACTAAATCGATGATTCTAGAACCCAGTAGGGCCAAAGTTGTGTTCAAAATTGCGTTATATTGGTTTCCGAGATGTTTGAAAAAAAATGTCATATTTTGGTATCTTACCCAAAAAATACCAAAATACGACATTTTTTTTCAAATATCTCAGAAACCAATAGAGATATCGCAATTTTGAGCACAAATTTGGCCCAATTGGGTTCTAGAATCACCGATTTAGTCTAGAAAAAATATGTTTGAAAATTTAGTTTGAAATGTTTTTTAAAGGTTTGCTCTTAAAAAAAATCACTTAAACCCTTTGCGCCACCCCAAAGATCAACCAAAATCACTCATTCTTGTACAGCTTACTTATTTCGACTAGTAGATCGATTTCCATTTGGGAAATCATATCCCAGAGAGATTTTTTAAAATTAGCCCCACCCTAATGTTCCGGGTTGTCCCGGATTGTTCCGGAACCACAATTGGATCATAATATGCAACTGATATTATCCGGAGTGCGGTTGACTTCTGATTTGCGGCTTCCGAATAAATATCGGGTGCGAAAGTATTCTTGGATGACAATGATTTTGCTTTCCGTAAGGAACTCGGGTTGATTCCGGCCCTCTAGCTGGCCAGGGTGAGGCCGCCGGCCAATGAGACCCCCACCAATCGATTCAGCACACTTTTTCCAAGCGAAAATGGTCTCAGCCGTTGGCAGAACCCGTTACCCAGCTGAGAAAATGAATTTAGTCGTGTTTCGGGTTCAATTTTTCCCACTGTGCAGTGATGTGGACAGAAAATTTCTTACACTGCCGCATATAAGATAGCGTTCAAGCCGCGGAATCTTGATACCGATCCTTGTGGTTCATCTTCTGGTTAATTGAACACTTTTGGCTTAATAGATTCATAATAGCTCTCACAAAGCTCTATGGCTCGTTCGGGATATTTAGTACCAGATCGAGCCTGGTGTGAACGAGACTGTGAACTGTGACTGTGACTGAGAAAGATAATTGTCACCCGATAGGGGTCCTTAACGGTATAGAGCACTGCATGAAATTCTCTCCTTCTCTTTCACTCTTACAGAAATTTTGTAAACAACAAGGCCAAGAAACGTCAAAATCCCATACAAAATCAAAACAATGCAGTGCCCTATATGGGTGGTACGCAGATCTCAAGAAATTTCTTGGCCTATCTCGATGCGTGTAAAAATCAGGCAAGGAATCGCTCAAGTAATGATAAAGCGTCGCTTTATTCCGGATCCTAGTACGGAGCTGAAACGAAACGTCAAATCAAATGGGGCTTGCTGTGTTAAATTTCTTGACCATTCCGGTCACGGAAAAATAATCCACTGAACGAAAATTACTTGAGCGATTCCGTTTGAAGTGCATACCTCGCAATAGCTGTGTATTCCCACGGGTACCTTGCAAGGTACATACATTACCGTAGACTGGGGTGTAGTTGATCAGTGGGGTGAACCTGATCACTCAATTTTCCGCGGATATCGACTTTCAAGGAAGCAACAATTATATTTTAACCATTCGCAATCCAATGACGTAACATTAAAATAGAATGGCAACTTCCTTGAAAGTCGATATCCGTGGGAAATTGAGTGATCAGGTTCACCTCACTGATCAACTACATCCCAGTTTACGGTACATTGGAATCAAATCCGTGGTTGACTAAACAATAACATTATGTAATAAAATGTACACGATGTAAAATACTCAATCTATGTTCTTTAATGTTGTGATGCAGAAACAGTACATACACAAACGTGATCCCAAAATGTAGATTTGAAATTTAATTTTGGTCATTCGGTGCGATTTATGAAATTTTAATCATTTCTAAAGTTCTGTCTTAGACGATTTTACGTATTGACAGAGCTCGTTCTACGCCGGGTTGGGAAAGAGAAGAGGTCCAGCAAGTTCACATACATTTTTTTTTCGGAAATATTAAAGCAGGTACTTTGCGATAGAAAAGGATGGAAAAGAAATTGGTGCACAGGTCCGATTGGGTTCGACAGGATTTTTTTTAGTTATCTGTACTTATTAATGCGAATCGCCTTCAATTTAACGCCTTTAATTTAACAACAGCTTCCGATATAATTGATAATCCTGTTAATTGTGTGCCTAAAATTATAAAAAAATATAGTTACAAATGGAAAATGTTAAAAAATATATTATTTATGCTGTAAACATTGGTGAAAATTTCTGACAGTTGAATCAACAACCTAGATTTCCAGCCTACTAAGATCTTACTATAAAATCTGTCGGCAAGAAATGTCATAATCGATTCACCCCTCGTTGTTTTATGGCCAGCGTAAAAAGCTGGATAGCAAGTTAATAATTACGAAATCACATAACCTGTTTTTATATCTTGTTTTGTTATTATTAAATTATCAAGGCATAGCTTTTCCATAACAAATTTTGTTTTACAATCTCATTTTGTTATAATGAAGCTATTGATATACATTAACTAAATTACATTTAAATAACATGTTTTGTTGAAGTACAAGTTTAGTTATTGTTGTAGTATTTATCCACTTATCAGCAATTGCACAACAGTAACAAGTTTTGAAATCACAGCAACAATTCGACAATTATGACCTGTCCCTTTATGTTGTTCAGTTTTTGTATTAGTTTTACCAGGATTCTTTTACCAGGATTGGTTTTACCAAAATCACCATACATTATTGAAATTTGCTTCACTGAACTAGTTTTGATAAATCATGAAGTTTGGTGTGTCGCAAGCCTACTTTTAGAATCAATCACATATTGACCACTTCTCTGAGGGCACCAGATCCCCAGATTTGTTCACGGAACAACCTGGGAAGCAACCAAAATCACCAAACATTATTGAAATGTGCTTCACTGAACTAGTTTTGGAAAATCATGAAGTTTGGTGTGTCGCAAGCCTACTGTCAGAATCAATCACATATTGGCCACTTCCCTGGGGCATCAGGTCCCCAGATTTGTTCACGGAACAACCTGGGAAGCAACCAAAATCACCATGCATTATTGAAATTTGCTTCACTAAACTAGTTTTGATATATCATGAAGTTTGGTGTGTCGCAAGCCTACTTTTAGAATCAATCACATATTGACCACTTCCCTGAGGGCACCAGGTCCCCAGATTTGTTCCCGGAACAACCTGGGAAGCAACCAAAATCACCATACATTATTGAAATGTGCTTCACTGAACTAGTTTTGGAAAATCATGAAGTTTGGTGTGTCGCAAGCCTACTTTCAGAATCAATCGCATATTAGCCACTTCCCTGGGGACCATCATAGGAGTGGGGGTTCCCGGAACATCCTAGGAACTGGCCAACTACACCAGAAGACCTTCAGATGTGTTCCAATGAGCTTATTGCTCAAAATATAAAAGAAACTTTGATTTATATTCAGTCATGATGACAAAATTGTCAAGCTAAGCTAAAATGATGACTCATGCCACATCTTTGTCCGCCCCCCATAAAAGGGGGGAGGGTAAAGGGGGGATCTCCAATATAACAACTGTTAGTACAACTCTTCCTCTTGAAGTTACTTCAAACCGTTTGTTATTTCAAGCCCTAGCGTCTGAAAACGGTCCATTTGAAAATATCAAGACTCGTCCTGGGCTTTTAAGGGTTAAGAAGGAAATTTCTGAACGACTTTTAAGAATTCCTTAAATAATTTTCGGATAAGCACTTGGAAGGCACATTCGATAAATCCCTGGAGAAGTCTTCAAGAGAACTCCTCGGGTAATTTTCTTAGAAACTTCGAAGGTAATTCTTCTGAGCAATTATTGGAATTCTTGGCAGAATCTTTTAGAAAACTCCTGCAGAATCTTTTGGAAAAACTTTTGGTGAAATCCTCAAAGAAGTTTTCAGAGAAATCTTAAGATGAACTTCAGGACTAATGATCACAGGAAATTTTGGAGAAATCCTTGAAGGGATTCTATGCAGTATTCTGGAAGAATTTCTAGAGGATTCTTTGAAAATCCATGGAAGATTCCGTAGAAGAACTCCCGAAGAAATTTCTGGAAGATTTTTGGAGTCATTTATGGAAAAGTTTTTGACCAAATCTGTCGACGAATTTCTAGAAGAATTTTATGACTAAGTCACTTGATAAACAAATAAGGAGTTTTTGACGGTATCCTTAGAGAATCAAAAAGAGGAATTTTAGAAAAAAAAAATATTTCCAAAAGTTCTGGTGGAAGTCCTGTAGGAATCATCAGAGGAAGTTCAGGAGAAATTATAGAAATTTTTTTGGTGGAATCCTTGTAGAATCCAGGAGGAATATTCGACATAATTCTTGAATCCAGGGAAAAACCGGAGGAATTAAAACAAAGTTTCCAGAAAAATTGTAATAATCTGTATAAAATTTCCAATATCCCAAAAAAATTCTGCAAAACTGTTGAGCATTCTAAAAATTCTTTAGTTTCTATGCTGAAAAAAAAACAAAACAAAAGTCACAAATTGCTATCGACGATCGAACTTTTTCAAATACACGTGTTGATATAAGAACCGTGCTCCGAAAACAATTAAAGTAGAACAGTTTATAAAATTACATTTGGAAATCCAAGCTCGTCGTATTTGATAATATAGAAATTACTAAAGTTCGATTATCTTGCGACTTCAAATCTCTTAGAATGAATTTAAAGCTTAACCCTTAACCGCCCGGGACGATTCTTTCTGACTTCAAATGGCTCGTTCTTCGAAACTGGGGCACCAAATTGCATTCGGTTTGAAGTATCATCAAGGGGAAGAGTGTACCTTAACAATGATTTGGCGGGGATCCCCCTATGACCCTCCCCCCTTTTCTGCGGGGCGGATCTATGTGTGGCATGATCTATAATATTACCATATGATCATAATTTCGACTGGAAAACAGCATGTTATTGTCGTTGTTAGTGACAGATTATTTTATACATGTAATTTCGGACCTGATTAGGTCAACCGGTCATCCGGTGACCACGGAACAGGTTCTGGTGACCTTGGAATCTCCGGTAGAAATGGCCATTTTTCGATTCCAAATGAAACCCATCATGCGACACCTCAAACTTCGCAGAATGCCGCACGTAATCCAGTAAAACAAAGAAAAATAATTTTGATCGATTCTGGTCACCCGGTGACCTCGAAACAGGGTCTGGGGACCTTGGAATCTCCGGTAGAAATGGCCATTTTTCGAATCTAAAAGAATCCCATCATGCGACACCTCAAATTTCGCAGAATGCCGTGCGTAATCCAGTGAAACAAAGAAAAAATAATTTTGATTGACTCTGGTCACCCGGAACAGGTTCTGGTGACCTTGGAATCTCCGGTAGAAATGGCCATTTTTCGATTCCAAATGAATCCCATCATGCGACACCTCAAACTTCGCAGAATGCCGCACGTAATCCAGTAAAACAAAGAAAAATAATTTTGATCGATTCTGGTCACCCGGTGACCTCGAAACAGGGTCTGGGGACCTTGGAATCTCCGGTAGAAATGGCCATTTTTCGAATCTAAAAGAATCCCATCATGCGACACCTCAAACTTCGCAGAATGCCGCACGTAATCCAGTAAAACAAAGAAAAATAATTTTGATCGATTCTGGTCACCCGGTGACCTCGGAACAGGTTCTGGGGACCTTTGAATCTCCAGTAGAAATGGCCATTTTTCGAATCTAAAAGAATCCCATCATGCGACACCGCAAATTTCGCAGAATGCCGCGCGTAATCCAATAAATCAAAGAAAAATGATTTTGATCGATTCTGGTCACCCGGAACAGGTTCTGGGGACCCTGGAATCTCCGACAGAAATGGCCATTTTTTATTCTAAAAGAACCCCATCATGCGACACCTCAAATTTCGCAAAATGCCACGCGTAATCCAGTAAAAAAAGAAAAATAATTTTGATCGACTATGGTCACCCGATGACCTCGGCACAGGTTCTGGGAACCTTGGAATCTCCTATAGGAATAACAGTTTTTCGATTCTAAAAGAATCCCACCTGGATGAATTTCTGGAGGAAATGATGGGGCATTTCTGAAGATTTTCATGGATGAATCCATGGAGGAATTCGTGAAAAAAATCCTGAAAAAAATCCTGGAAAAATTCCTGGAGGAATTTCTCGAGAAATTCCAAGAGAATTTCCTGGAAGACTTTCGGGAAACTTTTTTATGGTTTTCTGGAGTAATCCGTAGACGAAATCTTGGAAGAATTTTGGCGAAATTTCTTATAGGATTTTCTGGAGAATTATCTGGAGGAATTCCTGGAAGTATTTCTAGAAGAATTCCTGAAGGATTTTTAGGAGGAATTTTTGGAGGAATTTCTTGAGCAATTTCTGGAGAAATTACTGGAGAAATTTCTGGAGGCATTCTTTGAGGAATTTCTGGAGGTTAAAGGTTTCCTTGAGGAACTCCTTGAGGAACTTCTTGAGGAATTTCTGAAGGAATTCCTGGAAGAATTTATGTAGCATTTTTTTTTGAGGAATTTCTGGAAAAATTCATGGATTAATCAACGGAAGAATTCCTGAAGAAATTTCTGGAGATATTTCTAGAGCAATCCATAAAGGAATCCCTGTTGGAATACCTGGGGTAATTCCTGGAAGAGTTCCGGAAGAAATTTCTTTAGGATTTTTTGAGGAATCCGTTGAGGAATCCCTAGAGAATATTTTGGAGCCATTTAGGCTGAAATTCCAAGATGATTTTCCGGTGGAATCCTTGATGGAATTCCTGGAGCAATCCCTGGAGGAGTTCCTAGAGATATTTCTGGAGGAATTCCTGAAGCAATATTTGGAGAACTTTATGGAGGAATTCCTGGAGGAAATTCAGATTCTTTGCTGAATTTCTGGAAAAATGTCTGGAAGAACTTCAAGAAAAATTTTGAAGAAATTTCTGGAGGAAAATCAGGAGGATGTTTTGAGTAATTTCTGGAGACATTCATGGGTGAATCCTTGGAGGAATTCCTCAAGAAATTCTTGGAGAAATTCCTGGAAAAAATCTTGGAGGAATCCATTGAGGAAACCATGTATGAGGAATTCCTGGAGGAATCCCTAGAGGAAATCTGAGAGGAATTCTGGCAGAATTTCCTAGAGGATTTTCTGGAGAAATACCTAGAAGAATCCCTGGAGAAATTTCTGGGGGAATCCTTGTATGAATTCTTGGAGGAATTACTGGAGGTACTACGGGAGGAATTTCTGGAGAAATTTCTGGAGGAGTTTCTGAAGAAACTTTTGGACGGGCTTATGGAGGGTCCCGAAGGAATTACCAGACGATTTTTTTTAGAAAATTTTCTGGAGCAATCCCTGGAGGAGTTGCTGGTTGTATTTCTGCAGGAATTTCTGATGGAACTTTTACTCCAGGGATTCATCCATGAATTTCTTCAGAAATTCCTCCATAAATTTCTTCAGGAATTCCTTTTTTGGAGTTTCCTCCAAGATCTCCTTCAAGATGCCTCAAATTCCTCCCAGATTTTCTCTAGGGATTCCTCCAGAAAACCTTTGGAACTTCGAATCTCCGGTAGAAATCGCCATTTTGTGATTCCAAATAAATCCCATCATGCGACACTTCAAATTTCGCAGAATGCAATGCGTAATCCAGTAAAACAAAGAAAAATGGTTTTGTTCGACTGTGGTCACCAGGTGACCTCGGCACAGATTCTGGGGACCTTGGAATCTTCGATAGGAATGACAATTTTTCGATTCTAAAAGAATCCCATCTGGATGAATTTCTGAAGGAATTGAGGAGGAATTTCTGAAGATGTTCATGGATGAATCCATAAAAGAATTCCTGAAAAAAAAAATCCTGCAGAAATTTCTGGAGGAATGCCTAGAGGATTTCGAGAAATTCCTGGAAGTCTTCCGGGAATTTCCTGGAAGTAGTTCTAGAGGAATTCCTGAAGGATTTTTAGGAGGAATTTTTGGAGGAATTCCTTGAACAATTTATGAAGGAGTTACTGGAGAAATTTCAGAAGGTATTATTTGAGGAATTTCTGGAGATATATTTGAGTTTTCCTTGAGGAACTCCTTGAGATTTTTCTGAAGTAATTTCTTGAAGAATATATGTGCGAATTTTGTTTGAGGAATTTCTGGAGAAAAGCATGGATGAATCAACGGAGGAATTCCTGAAGAAATTCATGGAGATATTTCTGGAGGAATTCCTGCAGCAACATTTGGAGGAATTTATGGAGGAATTCCTGGAGGAAATTCTGATTATTTGATGAATTTCTGGAGAAATGTCTGGAAGAACTTCTCAAATAATTTTGAAGGAATTCCTGGAGGAAAATCAGGAGGATGTTTCGAGTAATTTTTGGAGACATTCATGGGCGATTCCTAGGAGGAATTCCTCATGAAATTCCTGGAGAAATTCCTCAAAGAATACCTCCAGAAATTTATTTGGATTTATTTGGAATCGAAAAATGGCCATTTCTACCGAAGATTCCAATGTCCCCAGAACCTGTTCCAAGGTCACCGGGTGACCAGAGTCAATCAAAATTATTTTTCTTTGTTTCACTGGATTACGCATTGTATTCTGCGAAATTTGAGGTGTTGCATGATGGGATTTATTTGGAATCCCGAAATGGCGATTTCTACCGGAGATTCCAAGTTCCAAGGGTTTTCTGGAGGAATCCCTAGAGGAAATCTGGGAGGAGTTCTGGCATAAATTCCTAGAGGATTTTTTGGAGAAATTCCTGGAAAAATCCCTGAAGAAATTCCTGGATGAATCCCTGTAGGAATTCCTGGAGGAATTACGGGAGAACCTACGGGAGGAACTCCTTGAGGAATTTATTGAGGAACTTCTGGGTTAATATTTGAGGCTTCTTGAAGGAGTTCTTGGAGGAAACTCCAAAAAAGGAATTTCTGAAGAAATTTATGGAGGAATTTCTGAAGAAATTCATGGATGAATCCCTGGAGTAATTCCTTTGGAAATTCCTGGAGAAATCCCTGGAGGAATTTCTTGGTGAATTCCTGGCAGAGTTCTATGAGAAGCTCCTTCAGGATTTTCTGTAGGAATCCTTGGAGGGGTGGAAATCTTGGAGGAGTTCTGGCAGAAATTTCTAGAAAATTTTCTGGAAGAATCCCTGGAGGAATTCCTGGTGGCAATTCTGGAGGAATTTATCAAGGAATTTCACCTGTAACGCTTCTAGGGATTCCTTCAGGGATTCCTCCAGGAATTCCTCGAGGAATTCCCCAGGAATACCTCCAGTAATTCCTCCAAAACCTCCTTCAGGAATTTCTCAAGGAATTTCTCCATAAACTACTCCAAAAGTTCCTTCAGAAATTCCTGCAGAAATACAACCAGCAACTCCTCCAGGGATTCCTCCAGAAAATTTTCTAAAAAAATCGTCCAGTAATTCTGTCGGGACCCTCCATAAACCCGTCCAAAAGTTTCTTCAGAAACTCCTCCAGAAATTTCTCCAGAAATTCCTCCCGTAGTTCCTCCCGTAATTCCATCAAGAATTCATACAAGGATTGCTCAGAAATTTCTCCAGGGATTCTTCTAGGTATTTCTCCAGAAAATCCTCTAGGAAATTCTGCCAGAATTCCTCTCAGATTTCCTCTAGGAATTCCTCCAGGAATTCCTCCTACATGGTTTCCTCAATGGATTCCTCCAAGATTTTTTCCAGGAATTTCTCCAGGAATTCTTTGAGGAATTCCTCCAAGGATTCACCCATGAATGTCTCCAGAAATTACTCAAAACATCCTCCTGATTTTCCTCCAGAAATTTCTTCAAAATTTTTCTTGAAGTTCTTCCAGACATTTTTCCAGAAATTCAGCAAAGAATCTGAATTTCCTCCAGGAATCCCTTCATAAAGTTCTATAAATATTGCTTCAGGAATTCCTCCAGAAATATCTCAGGAACTCCTCCAGGGATTGCTCCAGGAATTCCATCAAGGATTCCACCGGGAAATCATCCAAATGCCTCGAAATATCCTCTAGGGATTCCTCCAGGAATTCCTCAACGGATTCCTCAAAAAATCCTAAAGGAATTTCTCCCGGAACTCTTCCAGGAATTCCCCGAGGGATTCTAACAGGGATTCCTTCATGGAATGCTCTAGGAATATCTCCAGAAATTTCTTCAGGAATTCTTCCGTTGATTCATCCATGATTTTTTCCAGAAATTCCTAAAAAAATGCTACATAAATTCTTCCAGGAATTCCTTCAGAAATTCCTCAAGAAGTTCCTCAAGGACTTCCTCAAGGAAACCTCAAACATCCAGAAATTCCTCAAAGAATGCCTCCAGAAATTTCTCCAGTAATTCCTCCAGAAATTGTTCAAGGAATTCCTCCAAAAATTCCTCCTAAAATCCTTCAGGAATTCTTCTAGAAATACTTCCATGAATTCCTCCAGATAATTCTCCAGAAAATCCTATAGGAAATTTCGCCAAAATTCTTCCAAGATTTTGTCTACGGATTACTCCAGAAAACCCTAAAAAGTTTCCCGGAAGTCTTCCAGGAAATTCTCTTGGAATTTCTCGAGAAATTTCTCCAGGAATTTCTCGAGAAATTCCTGCAGGGATTTCGCCAGGATTTTTTTCAGGAATTTCTTCACGAATTCCTCCATGGATTCATCCATGAAAATCTTCAGAAATGCCCCATCAATTCCTCCAGAAATTCATCCAGGTGGGATTCTTGTAGAATCGAAAAATTGTTATTCCTATAGGAGATTCCAAGGTTCCCAGAACCTGTACCGAGGTCATCGGGTGACCATAGTCGTTCAAAATTATTTTTCTTTGTTTTACTGGATTACGCGTGGCATTTTACGAAATTTGAGGTGTCGCATGATGGGGTTCTTTTAGAATAAAAAAATGGCCATTTCTACCGGAGATTCCATGATCCCCAGAACCTGTTCCGGGTGACCAGAATCGATCAAAATCATATTTCTTTGATTTATTGGATTACGCGCGGCATTCTGCGAAATTTGCGGTGTCGCATGATGGGATTTATTTGGAATCGAAAAATGGCCATTTCTACCGGAGATTCCAGGGTCCCCAGAACCTGTTCCGGGTGACCAGAGTCAATCAAAATTATTTTTTCTTTGTTTCACTGGATTACGCACGGCATTCTGCGAAGTTTGAGGAGTCGCATAATGGGATTCTTTTAGATTCGAAAAATGGCCATTTCTACCGGAGATTCCAAGGTCCCCAGAACCTGTTCCGAGGTCACCGGGTGACCAGAATCGATCAAAATTATTTTTCTTTGTTTTACTGGATTACGTGCGGCATTCTGCGAAGTTTGAGGTGTCGCATGATGGGATTCATTTGGAATCGAAAAATGGCCATTTCTACCGGAGATTCCAAGGTCACCAGAACCTGTTCCGAGGTCACCGGATGACCGGTTGACCTAATCAGGTCCGAAATTACATGTATAAAATAATCTGTCACTAACAACGACAATAACATGCTGTTTTCCAGTCGAAATTATGATCATATGGTAATATTATAGATCATGCCACACATAGATCCGCCCCGCAGAAAAGGGGGGAGGGTCATAGGGGGATCCCCGCCAAATCATTGTTAAGGTACACTCTTCCCCTTGATGATACTTCAAACCGAATGCAATTTGGTGCCCCAGTTTCGGAGAACGAGCCATTTGAAGTCAGAAAGAATCGTCCCGGGCGGTTAAGGGTTAATATAGTATGTTTCGATCATTTGGAAATATTTCTTACGTCAGAGTGATGAACCTCATGTTATTGGCGGGCTTGTGAGACAAAGCGAATAATTTTATATAATAAATATTATAACTTATTCAGTAACGAGTTTGATATCATAACAAATTCTGCTCTCCGATTATTATCAATAACATATTAATATCAAAATTTGTTATTGAAATATTTTCCGAATTCACTGTTATTAAGTTGTTATTGAAACTAACAAAACAAGTTATTGAAATGGTTTCCCAGGAACATTTTTTTGTTATGGAATTTGTTATTTTGCCGCTTATGACAGACAAGTTTATAACACAATATGTTATAGTAATAACTTAGAAATAATCGATTTTATTTTCAGTAATTTTGCCCAAATAACACAGCTCCTTATGCTGTTGTTATTCCCTCCTGCTCGGGTAACCTCACTTTGTCTGACAGTTCAGCGAGCTTGTTTACAAGGTGTTAGAATTTTTAACGAGCGGCGAAAATTAAATTTACGTTTTCCATCATGAAACCATTATGGTACGGAAATATAATTAAACTCTACTAGTACAAAACCAATCGTCTAATAACCGTTTCACTGAAATTACATCGAAAAAGTTTTGCCGGATCTCCGCCCGAGACTAAGTCCATGTAAACAAGCTCGCTGAACTATCAAGTCTATGCTATCAGTGCACGGCTTCGTGACGTCATCTTGCAGTATCCTATTGCAACCAAGCGGGTGCTCTCGGAAGATGACTTCTGCATCGACTTTGACGTTAGTGACGGTCTGATGTGAAGACCGTTTGCACTGCCTACTAGATCCAATGATGTGCTACCAGTGCATTCAAACGCCAGTGAAGCCGAACGATATGCGATGATGTGGATTGACTATTTCCACACTTAGTATTGCAACTTGAAGTCTGGAGGTTCATTCAGATTCCTATCGACCTGTTTCCAAGATTCCAGCAATTACTTTTCGAACATTTCACAGAATATTGACCACTTCCTCTTGGAGTTTTTAACAGGGATGCTTCGGGACTTCTCTCCAAGTTTTCTTCCAGAGATATTGCACCCAGAGTCTCTCGAGAGCTTTCTCCAAGGATTTTCGCCGGAGCCTTCTCTCAGAATATTTCTCAAATGTTGTATCGTAGTTTCTCTCTGAATGATGTTCCACAATTCCTGCCGATGTTTGTCCCGAAATTTCCCCAGAAGTTTTCTCAAAAATTGCTTCTAGGGCTCCTCCCAGGAATTCCTCAGGAGTTTTTAACGGACTTTCTGCATAAGTTCTTCCATTGATTTCTTCCAAAGGTTTTCCAGCTATTGCTCCCAGACTCCCTCATGGAATTTCTCGCAGCGTTCCGCGTGCAAGTTCTTCAATAAATGATTTCCCTTGAAGTTATACCTGAGATTTTTGTTAAAGTTTCTCCCGGGATTTCTATTAGCAGATTTCTTCCGGTGTTGCTCCCGGAATGTCTATCTGCTTTTTTTCTGGATTTACCCGTGGTTTTTTCCGGTGTTTCTTTCTGCAGGAGTTGTTGCTGACATTTCTTATGGAGTTCTTCCTGTGATTTTTTCAAAAATTTCTGAGTAATTTTCCCTAGATTTGTCTCAAATTTATTTTGTCACAGAATCCCTACAGAAAATTGTCCTGGGTTTCTTCAGGGTTTTACCTTTTTATCTAATAGTTGCTCCCGGTGTTCTTGTAGATTTTTTTTAGGATTTTTCCTTGAAATACATCCTGCGATAATCTACGACACTCATTGTGTCCTGCTACAAGAACGGAGAAATATCGAAAGAAATCTTAGTCCCAAATGAAATCCCGGAAGAACCTCTGTGGGAAAATCCTGGAAAATCCCTGGATGGAATGGGTGCACTTTAGATTTATTGCGAGCAAGCGGGAACAGCAAGAATGCACTGACTTTTCACTTTGACGTTCTTCGACCGATGACGACGACGCGGATGTGTATGATTGGCCATGCCTACTAGATCGCTTGATGTGGCGTGCGTCGTTACGTCGTTACTGACTGCTCAATGTGTTAACATGAATCCACTATAACACATAATGTTGCGTAACCGATTGTAAACTACTGCGTGAAAAGCAATAAAGTGGTATCGGTATGCTAATGCTTGAGAGAATTGAAGGTCCTTTTCAATCTAAACATTGAAATTTATTGTTTTAGCATCAGTAGGATTCACTTTATCTGAAGATTGAATATGAAAATGAGAAAGGTTTTTGGTGACGTATTTCGTCGGTAGAAAAAGAAATCAGCATGTCTACTCACTTAATCTTTATTTGCTTGGCTTCAGCAATGCCACAGTAAAAAGAAAACTTACAACAACGGTACCGAAAACACTTAAAAAGATCTCACTCATTTGAAATGGCACATAAAACATTTACGCTGATATCACTAAAACACTGAATGTACACTTTCTCCGAAATGGTGACCTTCACTTTAGAGACAATGATATGTAAAAGAAGGCTGTCCGTCCTTTCAGAAATGTTGGTTTAGTCCGCTCCTTAGAATTTCCGCCTCAGTATACCCAATGCAAACTTTACAAAATTATCGCTCGTTTTCAACGCACTCCCCGATCCGTCCTTCCTACGTGGCAGCACATGAAGTCTCCTCCACATAACGTTTTACGACATAACTGCAATAATAATATCGGAGGGAAAACAACAACTCATCTAAAATGTCAAACAACATCCACCGGATTTGATGGGCAGTATGTAGAAGAAGGCGAAGAAAGAAAAAAGCTTTCCACGGTTTCTTCCATGTTCCGTGGAAAGTGGGTACCTATATACATACCAAGCCGCAAAAAGTGGTAATGATTTTCCTCAGTTTCGCCCCTTATCGGCGCTGAAAGTTGCAGCGCGCACGCTTTCTCCGAAGTCATCCAGCGCAGCGGGTGGTATCGATGTTGCCTTCTGGTACTTCGATAGACCATTATAGGTTCTTCGATTTTATGCGACACCCATTACTTGAAAAGGAAAAGGTTAAAGAATGCACGGGGTATGTACTTAAAAACCCACACGCCGTGCCATCGATGATATTTAAAATTCGGTTGAAAATCGAAAGGTTCCAAGCTAATTGGTTGTTGTAGGTAGCCTTTTTATTTAAGTAATTAACCGAACTTGAGTTCCCAAAAAGTTTGTTTTTTTTCTTGTCTCCACTGGAATCCACGCGAAACTTATAATTAGAAAACTGATCTGTAGAACTTTTGATTACTTATCATTGTGCTTCAACTTAGTTTCGTTGGAACTTCTCGTGAACTTCAAGTCCCCTCTTTCCTGGTTTGCTTGACGACCTTCTGAGATTATTTTAAGGAGTTCCTGGATTTTTTGAAAATTTCTTCCGCGTTTTTTCTACAAATTATTTCTGAGGTCCCTCTTGGATTATGTGATTACAAGATTTTCTCGTTAATTTTTCCTAAGATTCATCCTGGAACTCTTTTCGTGGTTTCTCCCTTCTATGATTCCTCAGGGAGTTACATCTGAGATTTTTTTGGGGTTCCTTCTGAAGTTCCCTCTGAGGTCCTTCCAGGACTTCTTCTAAGATTCCTTCTGGAGCTTCATGAGATTTCTTACGGGATTTTCCTTGAAGTTCCGGAAATCCTCCAGGCATTCCATCCGAGATTCTCTTAATAGCTTCTGAGGAATACCTGAAGGAACTTGCAGGAGCATTTCATCAAGGCAATCCTGTAGGAACTTTATGAGGAATTTTTTAAATAAAAACTACAGGAGATATTTCTCAAAATACTTTTATAAGAATTCAGATATTTCAGAATTCCAGAATGAAATCCTTTAATTTGCAAAAATTCCAAAAGGAATTCTTGGAGAAAACCAGAGAAGAGTTCCTAGATGAATACTGGAGAGAATTTATGAAGAAATCCTGGAAGCAGTCTCTGAAAGAATTCCAGAAGAACTTCCCGGAATAAATTCCAAGAGAAATCCCAGAAAGAGTTCCAAAAGATATACCGGAAATCCTGATGGAGCTCTCGAAGGAATCTCAGAAGGAGTTCCCGAAAATAATCCTGGCAGTAGTTCCTGGAGGAATCCCTAAAGAAGTCCCCGTTAGAATTGCCGTAGGAATCCCGGAAGGAATTCTTGAAGCAATCCCAGAAAAAGTGCTTGAAAAGATCCTGGAAGGAGCACCTTAAAAAATCCCGAAGAAGTTTTTGGAGGAATACTGAAAAAAGTCCATGTAAGATTCCTGGAAAGATCTCATAAAGAATTCCTGAAGAAATCGCCGAAGGAACTCCGGGAGGAGAATTTCCAGGAATACCTTCTGGAAGTAAAAAAAAAACTTCTGAAGACATTCCAAAAGAAACTTTTAAGAGAATCTAGGATGGAATTCCTGGAGTAGGAAGGAATCTAGAAATTATTGAAGTAATCTCAGAAGGTATTCCTTAATAAAGCCCAGAAAAAAATCAGGAAGAATCTCGGCCCTGCTTCCTGGAGGAATTCTGGCAAGAGCTCTTGAAGGACTCCTACAGGAGTCCTAGAATAAATTTGTAGAGAAACCGCAAAGGATTTCTTGGAGGAAATCCGGATGAAGTTCTTGTGGAATTCCAGAAGGACTTCCTGGAGGGGTGTCACCGTACCTTCATCAAGTCAGAAATCAGCAAACTTTCCCACGCTCGCGAACCTCCTGATTTCTCCTATAATTCTTCTCGGAGTTCCTTCCTCTTGGGATCCTGCCTGGATTTCTTTCGATAAGTCTCCGTTCGTGTAGGACACAAGGAATGTGGTGAATTATCTCAGGAGGTATTCCAAGGAAAACTTCTGGAAAAAAAATTTAACAAGTACTCCGGGAGGAACTATTGAAGAAACTCCAAGAGTAAAACCCTAGCACTCCCAGGAAATTTTCCGGGAGGGATTCTGGACAAAACTGGAAGGAGTCCCACGAAATCCTCTAAGACAGGGGTTTTTAGATCGTGCGCCGCGGTGCACTTGGTGCACGAGGAAACTTTCACAAGTGTACCGTGCCGCTTTAGCAATTCTGGCTTAACTTTACAATCATTACCTGTTTGATGAAAAAACGAGAACAAGGGGAACCCTTTGTAAAAAATATTCACTACCTGCATAAGTATAGACTCACAAAAAGTATTGCAGCATATTGCATCGAATTTCATTCGATTCGAATTTCTTCAGATTTTTTTTATTCAAATAGATTCCTCCACAAATTTTTCAAACCATGCATCCAGAAAACCTTCCATGAGTTTTCTCTAAAATACTCCATAGATTTTTTTAGAGAATGATTCACGGATACTTTAAAAATCAGAAACTCAGAACTATTTCAAAATCTACTTAGAAGTTTTCTCAATAATTTTCTCCAAGGATTGCTTTAGAAATTCTACAAGAGATTATTGAGGAAGTTCCCAAGATTCCTTTGCATTCTTTTAGAGATTCTTTCAACATATTTCGTATTCCGAAGTTTCCCCAAGTATTTCTTTAGAATGTCATAGACAATACTCTAAGGATTCCTTCGGATTTTTTTTTCTAGAGATTCTTATAGGGATGCTTATGGAAAGGCAGGAAGACATTCTTGCAGAGATTTCTGCAGAAATTCACTCAGAGATTTCATCAGAAATTCCGCCGGGTATTCCTCTATGCTCTTGTACCGACTTTTCGAACCCTCTAAGCAGAATATCCTCTTCGAATGAGTGTAATCAGTTTCGTACCTTTTAATTCCGCCCTGTGTTGCTTATCCTGTGACAGATACGCGTTTTTCGACTACCACTTGTAATCTTCCTCAGTGTCAGTTATCCAATTGCTATTATTTTGATCAATTTTACATAGTGTTTTACTTTTTTCCACGTGCTTCAAAAATTCTCAGTTTTTGCTAAAACAATATTCATCATATTTGTAGTTTGCTGTCAAATTTTTAGCTCAATCGCTCAAAGCAGAACAAAGTTACAACATGTCAGAGTTGGTCATTTTGTATGGAAAACGGCTTTCACTGCTATTTTTATGAACACAGCTGTACGTCACGTTTAGTTTTCAAAATTTCTTTCTGTGTATGCTTTGGCGTGATTATGGGTGCTCCACTAAGCAATTTATCGATATGAAGTGCTCCGCATGCCAAAAGGCTGAAAACCCCCAAACTGATTGGATATTAAAAAAAATTACCATTAAAATGTACATAAAATCGAGGGTTCACTAAATCGAGGTATACCTGTATTGCGCTTATATTGGCCGCAGAAGCTTTTGTACTGACAAATGAGTATATTTTGGGCAATTTTATCCAAAATTAGTAGTAAACTTTTTTTTTTTCTCCCTTTTAAATGGCTCAGACCTGTTTGGTCCATATTTCAGTAAACTTTGGCATATTGGCCTTTGTGATATTCTGAAGTATGCATAAATGAAAAGGGTCGAGCTTTAACTCAAGGCTTTATTTGTTGGTTGGTTGAGCAAAGAAAAGTGTTCATTTTTTTTCAAGATTTTCATGAAAAATTGTGTTTTTTTTTCAAAAATTGCCTCTGAATGATTATTTTTAGAAAATCGAAATATTCTGCAAAAATTATTCAAATGTGTATTTCATATAACTTTCATCGTTTTTTTACACAGTGACACAGTGATGAAAAAAGTCATAGAAAAAAAGCTTGTGCTGAATAAATGTCAATAGTTTGAATGGTGGAGCGGACCTGGTGTGGTGGTTAGAACACTTGACTATCACGCTGAGGACCTGGGATCGAATCCCACTCCCGACATACTCACAAAATGTGGATTCTTCCTTCGGAAGGGAAGTAAAAACGTGGGTCCCGAGATGAACTAGCCTAGGGTTAAAAATCTCGTTAATACAGACAAAAAAAAAAATAGTTTGAATGATTTCAAAGCGGCTGTAAAAAGAGGGCTGGTTCACAGGATGAACGACTGACATCGCAGTATGAACTGCCAAAACTATTCCAATTACGTTTTAGTTACCGTTAGCTGCTCTCTAGCAAAGCAATTGCATCCCATTCCATTCCAAAATTCAGGATTTGTTGATAGTGCTTTGTGCATGAAGGTGTGAAGTAAAATTTCAACTGTCGTTATTAATCCGCTCGCTTTTGAGCTTTTGCATCGCCAGCAACTGGAACCGGAAGATAGCGAAAACAATGCGCCAGTAGTAGCAACGTTGATTATCTCGGCTGGAAAATGACACCATGGACAATCAGACATAACACTGTCAATCGTAATCTGCGGACGATTTAACGATCAATATGAAAATAAAGTGTAGTTTGGGTTGTACGTACTCACACTTGTCATGGTGATACTTTTCGATTATTATTATTTTTTGATTGATTGATTGATTTGTCTTTCATTTTTTGAGAGAGATAACGTGGCGCCGCTTACTCACTTATCAACCTACTTACTCACAAAGTTACTCAATATCATCCACTTCTCTAATCACTTATTCATCATCAGACACCGATTTTTTGCAAGCTTTGTGTCTGTTTGTCTGTGATTACTTTGAAATTTGATGACATTGGTTCACGCTTCATGATGAAATTATTTCGTCGCATATTTCAACTCTTCATCCTTGCAAGAAAGGTGAGATAGCAATCTGGATTTGTCATACCTTGTGCTGCTGCCATGCTGCTTAGTTAACTAGGCTTGTTCTAACACATCGATTCATCTAAGGACACTGAAATGGTGGTGTATCCTCAGCGTCTGTTGATACGATTAAACGTGCTATGAGTTCAATACAGTCATGGCTCCATTAACACGTTGTTACCATTTTCGCGCCCATCGTACTTTCTAAGTTGTCTTGCAACCTTTTTAGCTGATTCTTGGAAGATAATTGTTTTTTTTTGATATTTTTGATAATCTGATCCCAATCCAAAATTCAATTTTAATTATAAATTTCATCAATTTTCGTGCATTGGAACTAGTTTTAAACCTTTGGAGCCGGAGGGGTCATATATGACCCCAACTTAGAAACGGCTTTAGAAATTCACCCATTCTATAAAACGGAATACTGTCTTCGGCAAAGTTGAAAGTTGGGAAAAATGGGTATATGGGACTTCATTGATAACCTAGAACACCCTGAACACAATGAAATTTGGAAAAACGAAATAATTGGCATACCAGTTGTTCTAAAAGCTGAACTTGGATTTGTGTTACGTTTATATGTATTCATTTACCCTTCGTCAAGAATATCGAAAGGTATTTTATATTCTGAGATGTTTTAGGTGTTCCAAACTGTCATATAATGAAGTCCTTCAAATCTACAAGAATAATTTTATGCATTTTCGCCCCAAATAGTAGCATTGTATAATCTACTGGGATCCGTGAGGCTCTTGACATATACAATGCCTTTAAGAAACACTAAAGGGATATTCTAGGTTAGCCAAACTACCTTGGAGTTCAGAACTTCAGATCTACACTCGTAACAGTAGCCATATATGTTATACTGAGTAACGTTGTAAAATCAATCGCAGCTACTGAAGTAATCTGAAGTCTACTAGCTTATTACAAATGTTTGGGACATCCAAGATCGTCCAAACTGTTCTATAATGAAGTCCTTCAAATCTACAAGAATAACTTTGTGTTTTCGCCATAAAAATAGTATTGTATAATCTGCTGGGATCCGCGAAGCACTTGCAATCTCAAATGTCTTTTAGAGACACTACAGGGATATTCCAGGTCAGCCAAACTACCTTGGAGTTCAGAACTTCAGGTCTACATTCGTAACAAGAGCCATATCTGTTATACTGAGTAACGTTACATAATCAACCGCAGTTACTGGAACAATCTGAAGTCTACTTTTTTTTTATTATAAATCTTTGGGACATTCAGGTTCGTCCAAACTGTTCTACAATGAAGTCCTTCAAATCTACAAGAAAACCTTTATGTGTTTTCATCATAAATAATAGCGTAGCATAATCTGCTTGAATCTCTTGAAATCTCAAATCCCATTTAGAGACACAATGGGAATGTTCCAGATCAGCCAAACTATCTATGAGTTCAGAACTTCAGGTCTTTGGAATATTGAGGGTCGTCCAAGCTATCCTGAAGTTAAGCTCTTGACAGTAACAGTAGTTAGTCTCACAATAAACTTTAGACTGTAATCTGTAATCCCCCTGGCATATCATAACAACGCTACTCCGGAGACCATAGCTTCAGGTCTACACTTGCGAGAATAGCTTTTGCCACTACGTTAAGTAGTGTTACATACTCCACTGTACATACTTACAAAAGCAGTTAGAGAAACAATACGCGATGTTATATATTTTTGGGATATTATGTAGAAGCCCATGTTTAGTTGATATAAGCAACCACTGTAACTTTCAGAAGACTAACTAGTTTTTAATGAAAGAAGTTATCGTTACTACGTTAGGATCTAAACTCAAGTACAGTTTGGATGACCTAAGATATCCCGTCGGATCTGATACTGTCTATTGAACTTTCAGAAGACTTACTGAACATGATGGATTACAAATCGTAGCTTTGTATAATGAAAGAAGTTACCGTTACACCCGTAGACTTTAGGATCTAAACTCAAGAACAGTTTGGATGAACTAGGATATCCCGACTGATCTGATTCTGTCAGTTGAACTTTCAGAAGATTTATTGGATATGATAGATTACGAATCGTAGCTTTGTATAATGAAAGAAGTTACCGTTACAGCCGTAGACTTTAGGATTCAAACTCAAGAACGGTTTGGATGACCTAGGATATCCCGACTGATCTGATATTATCTATTAACCTTTCAGAGGACTTACTGGACATGATAGATTATAATTCCACTAAGAATTCGCATCATTTGACAGATACGTATTTCGACCTCAACTGTAAGGTCGTTTTCAGTGTCTTGTATTTTACTCGACTCGAGTCAAGTACAAGACACTGAAGACGACCTTACAGTTGAGGTCGAAATACGTATCTGTCAAAGGATGCAAATTCTTAGTGGAATTCAAAGGAACAGTACTTAACAAAATTTAATGAAAGTAGTTACCGTCACACCCACAGACTTGAGGATCTAAACTCAAGAATAGTTTGGATGACCTAGGATATCCAGAAAAAACTATTCCCACCCTTTTTATACTAATCACCAAAACTACAGAAAAGCGTAAAAAACTCCATAATGACGTTTGGAAAAATTCTGGCTTCAAAGGGTTAAACTGCATTTAAAGTTTGCATTTGCTGAATAAAAATCTGACAAATTGTATCTGATCTAATGAGTATGCTGTGGGCGTTAAGTGAACGCAGAAGTGTTCCTTGAATCTTGACTGTTTTAATTACCAATATATTAAAATTTCAGTTCTTTTGTTCCAGGGTTAAGACGAACAAAAAAATCAATTTTCCACGATGTTTTCAAACTTCAACGTCGCGACAAGTGGTAATCACTCGAGAGACACCCAGCTTTGTAAACAAAGTCTACTGAAAATTAATGAGATACGTTGTGCTGCTGCCCGCCATACCCTCATACTCGAATCGCTTCATCGTTGATTGTCTGGCCTTATGCAGATTAGCTTTCAAAAGATGTAATGTTCACCCGTGTCGTGTCGTTTCGACTATTTAGTCGGTCGCCATTGCGTTGATTAAGCTTCTTCTTCTCAGTGTATTTTGGCTGTCCCAGGATGATAACGAGATATTGTACCTCGTCTTCACAATACATACCAATCAGCAGTTGGGTGCCTGTTCAATACCTCTCTCATTATCGAAGGGTTACACTAGTTTACAGCATTTTTGAACTCGGTAAGCTGATGATCATTTTTGGTGTAGAATCATGCCCTGAGTTCGAAAACGCGAATGAAAAAAATTACAGTAGAGCGGAAATTTTTTCGACTTTCCATACAAGGTTGATGATTTGAAATCGATTTTTGTTCTATTTTTAAGCAAAGTCGCTCACTTCAAACATCTAATTCTTCGTAATCAATTCTTCGATTGAGCCGAAATTTTTACTGCAATTCGCCTACATATGATATGTCAAATAAACGTCGAGAAAGAATTTTTAAGTTGTTTTTTT
The DNA here is from genome assembly GCF_035046485.1 of Aedes albopictus. Classification (NCBI taxonomy): domain Eukaryota; kingdom Metazoa; phylum Arthropoda; class Insecta; order Diptera; family Culicidae; genus Aedes; species Aedes albopictus. Next base: position 3,857,646 of record NC_085136.1, on the reverse strand, counting down.
CTTATTGAAAAAAATACATTTCTTCAAAAAATTTTGGGAATTTGGCTAAAATTTGAGAAGATCGTCCCTAAAGCTCGCCAATATCTTGAATTTCATCAATCTGGCGCAAAACCTGTATTCAGATGATCGAATGGTATTGTATTCAGCTTTCAATTGGTAAAAAAAGATTTAAAATTGGTTGAACAAAACGCAAGTTATTTGCATTTTAGTAAATTACATATTTTGAAAAGTTATAAAACTCGATATTGAGCTAAAACTCAAAAACTGTTCTACTTAAAATTTTTTAAAGGTCGGTTTCGAAATCAGCACTAAATTGTGCTTCAAAAATTTTGGTCGTTGACAGAAGTTCACGACTTTCATTTTATTTTGTAAACTTGTGTTATCGAACGCACAACCACAAAAGAGCATTCCTGTGACCTTGTTCGGAAAGGTTGATATGCTTATACCTACGGTGTGGATGTGGATGACACATTGTCAGTGCAATTAATTGCAATCGCTACTTGGTCGACTTATTATATCTCATTTATTTTTGGAGCCGACGACAATCATGAGGAAAAACAGGTATTGCCGGTTTTTCTTTTCTCGGGCCTCAATGTGCTGTGCTGTAGAAATCACCATATAATTGGTGTACGTCGTACACCCGTCCGAACAATTATCGGATACTTTTCCAGAATCGAGAGAGCTGCATATTGTCGGATGGCTGGACGTTTATGACAAGTAGTCTTTGTGTTGAGATGGGGTGGGAATCACCCTACTGGATGAGTTAAGTTGCGTTGTATGAGGTGCTCGCATGGATGGAATTAAAAAAATAAATACAAGTGAAGTGCTTCCAATTATATTCAACTCAACAAGTGAACAATTCTGAAATGATTACCAATCAGATGAGGTTGATTTTCATGGAACATGAAATCATATTCCGTGGGCCATGTACCTACCGGGAAGTCAAACTGGAACGCCGAATCAGACAAAAAAACAAGCTGCAAATGAGGTTGGACGATCTTTTGTTCGACATTTTGGCAGATAATCAAATTATTCCGTGAAATTGGGATTTCCAGAAAATAATGAATGATTGGGTTGCAATTATTACCCTGTAAGTTCCGGTCGAATGCAACAGTTCTTTTGATTTTTTTTTGGTAGTAGAGACTGACGTAACTCAAAAAGTTAACTTTGGTGCAAATTTTTACTATCCTAAATAACCATTGGTTCTGTATTTTGCCTTTTTTGGCTCACAGAGCTATTAGGGTTCATTCACAAATTTCATAACGCCAAAATTTACCTTTCCAGACACTCACCCATCCCTTCGTAACACTGTTTGTATATGGATTTTTTTTTATTTGTTCGGGTTGTAACACTATGATGAACACCCACCCCCTCAAGCGTTATGACATTTGTTAACTAGCTCCTAGGCAACCAATGTACACGCAGAGAAATAAATTGCAAACACAATTAAGTTCTAGTTCAAATCGACTAATTTTTCAGTTTACTGTAGTGACAAATTGATTTCTAGTTTGAACTGAACTGCTCGATTGTTTGATAATACAAATATTTTCATTTGTCGATTTTTTTTTCAAATCACTTTTAAATCTGCTCCAGCAATTCATTTATAATTTCTTGAGCAGTTTATTTTTTGGGAGTTTGTGAAGAGCTAGCGTACGTGTTAGCATTCACGAAATCAAAAAGAAGAAATAAACAAGTTTCTTTGGTGGTAATTCCCTTAGTTTTTTCAACAATTTCATTGGGAATTCCTTTGAAGTCCGTCTTGGTTCGTCGTTACATCGCGTCGTCTTTCGTCGTTCTGTGTGTTGCAGTCGTGTGGAAGCCAAAGATCGGAGTGCGGTGGTTTTCTAGCTGATGATCCTAATTAGAGCTTGCTTGCTCCTGTGCTTTGTTCGACGTTGAGAGACACAGACAACCAGCAATGAACAGTGGGAAAAATCGACCCAAAAAACGGATCTTTTAACGCCGCTGGTTTCGGTACGTGAAGTTGACCATTTCTGACGTAAAAAATTACGAGAAATCGATTGGTGCTAAATTCATTCACCGCACGGCACGGGAAGTGGTCCATTTTGCCCCATTTTGCCCTTTTTTCATACAAAAAGAGAATCAAAATGTATTTTCAACCAACTAACACGACTGTAGATCGTTGAAAATAGCTGCATGTGTAATTAGAGGTTAATAGAAATCATAAACATATATGAAAGATCCTTTTAGTTGCTAATATTGCCCCATATGCCCCAACAACTGCTGGAAATTGTGGGTTTTACATAATTATGAATAGATTCTTAATGTTACTGATTTGAATTTGTTTTTTTTTTGCATAAACAAAAAGCACTAGATCAGTTCACCAGAATCATCTTCAGTAGTTGTCCAATTTGCCCCATTTTGCCACATAATCATAGAAAAATTAGATTTAAAATGCATTTATAAGAAACAGATTCTGCTATCGAACGTTGAAATTAGTTTTAGTTGCAAATGGAAGCTAACAGTTATCATACGCATATATGAAAAATATTTTCCCTATTTTACCCTACATGCCCCTAAAACTGCTGGATGATAACATTTTTTGAATTGTTTTGTAATGTCACTGGTTGCAATGCATGAAGTCCTGGATCATTTTTTATATATAAAAATACGGTTTAAGCCAATAGCTTTAGAACCATTCTCGGGAGGGTACAAATAGCTGCCCGTTTTACCCCAATTTGCCTCGATTTGTTATCGCCTCACGAATGAATTGATTTCCCGCATTTGCTTATGTCCGAATTGATGGACCTTTGGTACTGAAACCATTGTAATCGAAAGGAAAGTTAAAAAATATAACTTTGGGGAATTTAGGGTATAATAAGCATTAATCTTAACCTTAATTTGTGGCAAATATGCACACAACTGATAAAATGAGGCATCTTGAATATATATAATTTGGTGCTTTAAGACGCCCTATTTAACCAGTTTAGCGCATATTTGACATATTTTATAAAATGCTTATAATGCCCTTAATTGCCCATCAAAAGCTGAAATTATAGAAAAAGTCATATATATGTCGTTTTGATAACATTGGTTTCGGTACCAATTCTAATAAGGGAAATTAATTTTTTCATTACATGACAAACAATCAGGACAAATTAATTTATTATGAGAAAAAATCAGGGCAAATTGGTGTGAAATGGACAGCTATTCATACAATTCCAAGAATGATTCGAGTATAAATCGATAAACCGCAATTGTATATCAAAAATGATCCAGGACAACATGTTTTGCATCCAGCAACATTACAAAACCATACAAAATATGTTATTATCCAGCAGTTTTAGGGGCATGTAGGGTAAAATAGGGAAAATATCTTTCATATATGCACATGATAAATGTTAGCTTTCAATTGCAACTAAAACTAATTTCAACATTCCATAGTAGTATTTGTTTTTCGTATATACATTTTAAATCTCATTTTTTCATGAAAGTAGGGCAAAATGGTGCAAATCGGACAACTCCCGAAGATGATTCTGGTGATAATAGATCTAGCGCTTTTTGTTTATGCCAAACAACACAATTTCAAATCAGTAACATTAAAAATCCATTCAAAATTAGGAAAAAATGTGAATGACCAACAGTTGTTGGGGCATATGGGGCAAAATATGCATTAAAAAGGATATTTTATGTATTCTTATGATTGTTATTACCTTCCAATAACATCTGCAGCTATTTTCAACGATCTACAGTCGTGTTGGTTGTTTGAAAGTACATTTTGATTCACTTTTTGTATGAAAAAGGGGCAAAATGGACCACTTCCCGTGCCGTGCGGTGAATGAATTTAGCACCAATCGATTTCTCGTAATTTTTTACGTCAGAAATGGTCAACTTCACGTACCGAAACCAGCGGCGTTAAAAGATCCGTTTTTTGGGTCAATTTTTCCCACTGTGCAATGGAGGCACAAATGGATGAGCTCGTTTCATGCTATTATTTTATCGTGAACGTTCGTTGTAAAATAACATGACGTAAATAGAAAGTCGTAGACTTTTTTGTATTCTCTGAAGCACATTTTGTATAGTCAGTTTCTTCAAGTATCGGCGTTCACTTTTTTTTAGCAGACTAGATTACGTTTTGAGAAAAAAAATTCGCGACATGATTCAAAATCAAAAAGTTATATCCCTTTCGTGACGGAACGCAAAAAATTGAAATCTCCATACAAATGGCTCAACTTTGGCTCTCCAGAACTCTTAGATTTCCCAACAAAACAACAATTGTCTTACCTCATATGAAAGAACTACTCTTAATCTTTTGATTTCTTGTTTCGACTACCTAGACAAATCGGAAATAAAAATTATGCGTCAGACAAAACTTTTTCATGTTTTACGGTTTTTGTCCACTTTTTGTTCACCTCGTTGTGATAAATCTCACAGGCAACGTAAACAAAAGTTTGTTTACACACAAACGAGTATAAGTAATGGCTGAATTATTGAAACAGTTTCATCACATAAAACAAAGTATAAACAGATGAAAAAAAATATGCGAAAATGCTACCGCTCAACAGCACAATTGTGCTGGTTCGTCACGAAAGAGATATAACCAAAGTATATCATAATCCTACGATACTTAGTAAATATAAGGTAAACCAAGCGTCGCGTTCAGTTCATTCCTGTGTGGAATGGACTTAAGATTACTACCTAATATTGGAGTGGAGACGCGAGATAAGATTTTCTTTTTGATTTGCTTAAACGAGGAAAAATGGTCGATTGTGCGCGGCGGTTTTTGTATATGGATCTATGGTCAGATCACATCACCAACCATAGGTGAATCCTATACCTGACAGTGTACCCTACCCTATAAACAAACATTCCATCCTGGAACAAACGTGGATATGCAGCGATTCTCAGTCTCTATAAAAACGTTTGTCTTACTAACATTCCCTCCCATCCTTGATGACCAGGGATGCCAGATGATTTTTTTTGAAAAATCTGTATCGCAATTTTCAAAAATATGTATGCCATACAAAAATAAAATAGCATCTCTAGCTCAAAAATCTGTATTTCATATAAAATGAAATCTGTACGGATGCTCAACAATCTGTATGATCATGCTTATGCTCAATTCCATTTGGAATTCCTTCATAAATTTCTGTGAAAAATCTTTCGGTAATTCACTATTGCATTTGTGTTTTTTAGCGATTCCTATGATATTTTTCGTGGATTCAACCGTGATGCTTTTAAAAATCCTGCGGAAATTTTTCTCCAAAATGTCTTCGGCAAATCCCATGGATACTTCTTAGGTTATTTCTCTGAATATTACGACAGAAATTGCTTCGCAAATTTCTGTGCTAATTCCTTTTTCAGGCTTTTTTTTGCAGTTTGTTCGGTATTTACTATGGAAACCTCTTCGCTTATTCCTTTGGAAATTCCTTCAGATTTTTTTCAAAGTTTTCTTCCGCTGTTCATATTTACCTTTTTTTCGGTATTTTCACTTTTCAAGGACAATTTCTTCGGAATTTTATCAAACAGTTCTTCGGGGAATTAATTTCATAATTCCTTTGAAAGTAATTTTCATTCCTTGAGAATTCTATCGAAAGATTGGCAATTCTTTTATGTAATTCGGTTATTCTTTTGAAAATCGGCAATTTCTTCTGAATTTCAATTTTGAATTCCTGAATTTTCTAAGAAATTTTGTAAGAAAGCTCAAAAATGGCCTTGGGTGGAGTTAACAAAGAGTTATGCTGTACGAATTCCGGAAATAATTGCCTGAGAAATTTACAATAGCCCAATAAATTTCTAGAAGAGCTGGGCATTTTTTTATTATCGTAAAAATTGGACCGAAGGGTCTCAGATTTTCATGAAACTTTTTCCACAGGCAGGGCTAATGGATATATGAACAAAAAAATTGAGGAGAAATTTAGGGTCGCCTGTTTTCCCGGAAAACTCAGGTGGATTTTTTTTTTGTTTTCCTCTGACACTACTTACTTTGAAAAACCATAACTCAAGTACGAAGAATCGTAGAAACAAAGTTTTTTTTAAATGAAAACGAAAGCAAATTTTCTCAGGAATTAAAAAAAAAATATGAAGTGGAAAAGTTTTCCACGAAATTTTTCACCGTTGAGAAAATTAATAAAGAAAATCCAGGAAAACAATGCCCGAACTCGCGGAAAATTTTCAAAAAAAAAAAATTTCTGAGAAGATAATTGCATAAGCTTTGATCGCTGCAATTTTTGGAATATTCTTTTTTTCGTTACTGAGTTATGGCCAATTTTGTGAAAATTACCATGTAAGCCTATATTATATGGTCATTTTTCACAAAATTTGCCACAACTCAGGAACGAAAATTAAGTGCATTCCAAAAATTGCAGTGATCAAAGCTTATGAAATTACCTTCTCAAAAATATTTTTTTTGAAAATTTTCCACGAGTTCGGACATAGTTTTTCCGAATTTTTATTATGAATTTTCTCAACGGTGGGATTTTTTTTCCACTTCATTTTTTTTGAATTCCTGAGAAAATTTGCTTTCATTTTCGATAATAAAGTTTCGTGCTAGAGTTATGATTTTTCAAAGAAAAGGCTTTTAAGGCACATTTGGACATTTTTTAACAAAATTGGTCATGACTCATGGATGCATTCCAAAAATTTCAGCGATTGAAGCTTATAAAATAACGATCTCAAAAATTTTTTTTCGAAAATTTTCCACGAATTCGGGCATAGTTTTTCCGGCTTTTCTTTACAAATTTACTCAACTGTGCAATTTTTTTTCCGGTTCATTTTTTTTATTCCTGAGAAAATTTGCTTTCATTTTCTAAAAAAAACTTTGTATCTACGATGCTTCGTTCTAAATGAATCTCGGGAGGAATACTTGAAAGAATGCCATGCGAAATCTCGAGAGAAAACCCGGGAAGAATGCCAATAGGGGAGAAATTCCGAAAGGATTTTCGAACAAAATAAACGGAAGAATTCTGAAGAAACCCCTGAAAGAATCTTGACCGAAATATCCGAAGAAATCTATACATTAATCTAGGAGTAATCCCTAAAAGAATCTCAGAAAGAGTCCTTTTGATTATCCTGAAGGAATCCGTGAAAGGATCCCGAGTGAGATCTCTTGAAGAATCTTGAAGAAATCTCTGAGGGACACCCAAAAGGAAATAATGCAGGACTCCCGGCGGATTTTCTGGAGAATCCAATCCAGAGAGGAATGTTTGGAAGAATCCTTGAAAGAATATCTAGAGGGATCCCGACGGAATACTGAGGATGGTTTCTTAAAGGAAACCAGGGAAGAATCAATGAAAGAATCACGGCAGAAATTGTTGAAGGAATCCCTGAAAGAATCTAAGAGGCTGTATCAATAGATTCTTGAAAAGATTCTCGGATGGAAAACTTGAAAGATTACCGGAAGAAATCCCGGGAGAAAATAATGAAGCTACTTCAGAAGAAAATCCCGGCAGAAATTCCCAAACGAAATCCTGAATGAATCTCGAGAAATCTGTGAAAAATCAGTGAAGAAATTCCGAACCGAATCAATGAAGGAATCATGGAAGGAATTCCTGAAAAAATCCCGGAAATGATCCCGGAAGGAATCCTTGAAAAAAAAAATTCCGGGAGAAATCTATAAAAGAATCTCAAGAGAAAACCTAGAAAGAATGCTGGAGGAGTTCCAGATCCATTATGCCGGAGGAATCCGTAAAAGAATCTTGGAAGAAATCAGTGAAGAATTCCCGGGAGGAATATCTGAAGGAACCCAGAGAGGAATATCTGGTAGATTCTCATCCTTCAACTGTTGCCAGAACACCTTTATTAACGGACGGGAAAGAGGCAATTCTCATAACAATGGTCTGAGACTGAACCACCTACGAATTTGTGCGACTTGCTTGCTAATGCTAATTTGAAATTGGTGTCATAAACCACGACCATGTGTATAACCCTAAAAGGGATACCTGGGGTCCATTGGACCCCAGGCGCCTTCCAGAGCTCGTCTTTGAAGGAACACACTCAGCGAGGTGAAGAAACTGAGGCCATGAAGGTATCCCTTTTAGGGTTAAAGAAGCAACGTTTGCACCACCTAATGGTCAATTCCAAAGATAATTGTTCACCATGCACGAGCTATGGATGTTCTGCCAGAGTTGCGCAAAATCAGTCTTGTCAGTTGATATTGCGCCTCCGTCACTATCATATATCATTGCACGTCAATCAATATCGAAACGACAGTGACAGACAATGACTTGATATGGACCCACACTTTGGATCCCTATCATTGCTTCTGAACTGATATTTGTTGTGGTTTTAGCCAAAATTAAAACTTTTTCATGTTCAACATGCAATACTTGTTATGTTGAACTACATTTCCAAAATTCATCGTGGTAAGCCTTTATTTTGATTTTTAAACGAATTTTGAAGAAGGCCTATCACTGATACCCACACACCATCACAGCCAGTCCTGTTCTGATGAAAAAGGAAAAGTGAAAAGTGAGCCACAGATCGCACGCTGAGTTGGATCGCAGTCGGCCTATCAAAATCAGCGATTTGCTTACCATTGATAGTGATAGGATGCAACTCTGTTCTGAACACATTATTTGAACATAGTATACTGAAATATTGTGCAAGTCTCAAGATATCCACTTCAAAAGTATAAAATATATTGGACGGGCATGGGTTATTAACATAAATATAACCTAACTCTAAATCAGAGCGTTAATGATTAATCATAAATTTAATCATGATTAATGATTAATGATTAAGATTAATCAAAAATCATTAATCATTATCACAAAAAAATCTCATTTAATCATTAATCATTAATCTTAATCACACTGATTTCACAATTTAATCATTAATCAGTAATCATAATCATAAGAAAAAACATTAATCAATCATTAATCATTCATCACCATAAATGATTCACCATATAAAATACATGATTCAATTTGAATTGGTTCAAATGCTGTTCCAAATAATATATTATATGATTCTTTTCATAAAAATCTCCCAGACAGAGTTACCTTTTACTTTTGGAACTTCAAAAATATTTTAAACAACAAATATATTTTAATCATTTCCAGTTTTTTGTGATTGATTAATCATGATTAATCATGTTTTTTAATCAATGAGCCATTTTTAATCATTAATTATAATCAATAATCACAGTTAAAATTAGTTTTAATCATTAATCATAATCATCCCAAAAATCAAATTAATCATTAATCATAATCAATAATCACCGAAATTGGAATTTTAATCATCAATGATTAATCATGATTAAAATTTTTATTAATCATGAACGCTCTGCTCTAAATGTTTGTGCTCAATATGATGTGTCAGCTAAAAGTATTGGGTCCTTTTCTGTGCGCTTTAGATTTGTTGCGAACAAGCGGTAGCTGTGGGAATGCACTCTAACTTTGTATTTTATATTAGTATGAATCCACTATCAAACACTTCCGTTTGACATTTCTTGAACTTTTGATAAATTTTAACTCTTTTCGGCCTAATTCCATGTTCAAATTGTCTTTGAATTTTTATCTTTTGAATGAGACCTAGACTTTTTATATCGGATGAAAATGGGCGGAGATATGGGCTTTCAAAAATATTGCTGTGTGCGTTCAAGATGCAAACGGTACCCAAATGCGCTCCAAATGCGGTAACACAGTGTTGCCAAAGGCAACTTAGCAACCATAGTCAAAACCACCGCCAACCTAGGATTCAAAAGCTCCCACTGACATCGGGTTTTGTTAGAAAATCTTACCGCATTTGATTTTTTCATTTCTGATGCACACAGCAATAACATGTTTTGGGTGGGGACTCCAAACTTTTGATCGGGATAGTGTTGTTGTCAGAATAATACATTCTCATTTTTTTGATATGACTAAAATGTATTTAGTCCTGCTAAAATAAGCTAGATAAACCAATGCTTATCACAACTTCCTTCGGACTAATAAAGGCATTCATTGACCAGCGTATACCGCTACGTAAATATTACCCTGCGTGATCACCAAGGCAATTTTTGATTATTTCACTCGCAATTTAATGAAACATTTCAAATAACAACCCGACCAGAAAAATCTATCAAGTTTATAACACATTGTGTTATAAATTTTTCTATAACTTATTATGTTATAAACTAGGTGCATGATGATGTTAAAATAACTCAAATTGTAACAAAAAGTACACCGGTCTAATCAAAATAATAACCTATTTTGTTATGATCTGATCAATATTATAACAAAGTATGATATAAGTTTTAGCTTCAAGAAAACTAGTTCTTATCATATTTTGATACAATTGTACAAAATGATTTTCTGCATGTCAAGTAATTGAAACTAAATTATTTCACAATGCGTTGTTAAACAACATTTGTAACATAACTAGCTATCCCGGCAAACGTTGTCTTGCCAAGCTGTGGTGGTTTGACAACTGTTGAGCTAATAACATCACCGCACTCTAGATTTGTTTCATTTCAATCGTGTTGATTTCCTTCCCAGCTCATGAAAAATCAGCACTTTATCAATTTTCTTATTTTTCTATTTGATTTTCATAACTTTTTGTACATATAAACACAGCCACCACGAATATGAACCGAACCGTGCAAGAGTCATGTTGATCGGTTCATCCGTTCTTGAGTTTTGTTGCCTCAAAGGGACTTCAAACTTATTTTTATATATATATATAGATAGATATGATATAATTGAGGTATAATATTTTTAAACCCCAAAGATATAAAAACTTGATTATATCACAATGAGTTATAAATATCAGGGTTTGTTATAATAATGTTATATTTTTGTTAGAATCTTCTAGTCGGGAAAAAGCATGGCTTACGCAGCAATTTACGTTGTTTAGTGACTCCCCTTAATATTTTTGCTAATAGGAAATCATTGCTTATAAACCCAATCTCAGTCACGTCGTGCGACAAGAATCGGTCTCTCATTTCATCCATCATCGATACTCCACTGAATGAAATCGTCGTGATTTTTTGAATAGTGCTGTTCGGGTTTCCCAGTTTCGCTGACGGCGGGGTCAAGGGTAGTAACTTGAAGACGATGCCATACCGATGCCATTCAGCCAGCGTGCGTGAGCGTGACTGTTAGTTGGTGTTGCGTGGAGCATGGGTCATTTCGCAGCTGCTGGTAGGTCGCCTCGCTGCTGTGTGACAGATATGCTGCCCTATTACATATTTATAGACTGTTTGGGTTTTTTTTTTGGAAACCACCAACCAGCATAGTGTGTGGAACGAACGCTGCCAACGACGTTCATTTGATCACAGACACTGCTGGCTGTTGTAGAGTTGCGTCACTTGTTGTTTCAGAAGTGGACGACAACGTTTGAAGTGTGAGGCGGATAAAATGGATAAATTGTTCAAGGCGCTGAAGTGAGAGAAATGAATTCAATCTGGTGCAGATGGGTGGGTTAATCATTGCTGAACTGGTGTTATTTTAACCATTCGGCGGCATTTTATGCCATATGCTTTTGTGGAAACCATTTCAACAGCATTACTCCGGTTGTTATAAGCTTATTGTTCCTTTCGGATGATCATTTCACTGATGTTCATTAGTTGCACTGCTGTCACATGGTAGACTAGCTACGAGTGCAACAGTATTGTGCTAATAGTCTTACCTTCACTAATCTAGTGTACTTTGGCAAACTTCAGTCGAAGCTTTAGTTTGCGGGAGCTGCACTTGTTTTACTCCAATGATGGTGCAGGTGAAGTCAAGCATCCTGTGATGCGACGTTCAGCAGAGATGGCTTAAGAGTAATAACATTGAATTCGTACCGCAAAACTTGCACTACAACTGGAAGTAGACAATGCAGTGAGGGTACGTACATACATACGAGTCGTACCACCATGCCATGACAAATGGCTGCGGGAGATGATGATGGAAAGTTCACATGGATGGTTGCTTTTATAGTCCAAGTTACACATTTGCAATAGTTGGTTGTGTCGTCGGCGAGTGTGTTTCAAACAGTCGTAAAACAAATTGATCATTTGAAATACAAACTCGGTGCTCACAGGTCAAGAAACTTGAGAGCTTACTCTTCTTTTGAACATGTTGAACTAAATAAAAGAAAATCGGGTTAAGTACGGTTCCTTTGAATTCCACTAAGAATTTGCATCCTTTGACAGATACGTATTTCGACCTCAACTGTAAGGTCGTCTTCAGTGTCTTGTACAAGACACTGAAGACGACCTTACAGTTGAGGTCGAAATACGTATCTGTCAAAGGATGCAAATTCTTAGTGGAATTCAAAGGAACCGTACTTAACCCGATTTTCTTTTATTTACAGATATTCCCCTAACAAGCCCAGGTTAATCATCATGTTGAACTATTTAATTTGATATCTATCCTAGCACATGCCAAACAGTTTCAGGAACAAACTAAACACACAAAATGAGGAAATTTATTCGGAGTTTTTTTTTTGTGTGAGGAAATGCCGCTCGGAGCTGCACCATCTTCTTAAAAAAGATCTCCTTTCATCCAAATCAGTTCTTAATGCATTGATCTCATGATTCAAACTGTTTCGGAATTTTTAGTGCAGGCTTTCAGCTCTTCGGCTTCGCGATGCACCTATTCATCAGTTTCTAAGGCCTCATTTTGAGAGTAGGGTATTGGTTTCTTTATTAAGCATGTGGCTCCCATTTTGATTGTACGAAAAACAAAGGATTGAAGCGTTGATTGTTTTGTTTTAAATTTTTGTATTTTTTTGTTAGAAGAACAAAGAAAACAAAAAGAACAGAATCAATCAGTGCCGTAATCGATTGTTTTCGAGTAGAATGAATATGGGAACGTGAGATTACTGATGGCACACATACCCTATGTCAAAAACGCTACTCAAAACTGCAACTCTCAGTTGCATACACTGTTTCTCATTCACCGATACGGAGCTCATTAGTAACATCTTTTTTTTTTTTATTTCTGACATGATTCTCGGAAAATTTCTTTCTTCAATCTTACTCACACATTCTTACTTACATTCCCATTCATTCGGCTCATATTTGTCTGGAAATTTTGCTATGAACTTATTTTAAATAATTTTGTAATGCACTTGCACATTGTGATTCGATTTAATTATCACGCATTTTCATAGAATGTCGTGTTTATGTCATTTCAAAGTGTAAGCTGAATTAGCTTGTTTAACGGCATTGAGATACAGGTATGTTCCGTTTTTATTAACCCTCGAGCAATCGCGCTGTTGTATTCTGTACAACACGTTGAACAAAATCTCGCTTTTTGTGTTCAGCATTAGAGCGGTGCTGACAGGGGTGACCAACCGCGCGAGTTACGGAAGGTTAACGCGGTCCACGATTTTCAGTTGACAAAAACGGAATAGTGATAAAACGGAATAATTTTCTTTGACAAAATATTTTGCAACATTTTAATATGAATTGGAAGTTTTACTGTACGTAGAACACATTCCAAAAGTAAAAACATGCAGTTTACTTTTAAATTTAATTGTTTTTTGATTTTTTTTAGCTCATCTTGGTTGTACAGTTCAAATTTCAGTTTTTTGACTGTAACGCCGACAAGAGGTTTCCACCACATTTGTGGCCACATTTTTGGAAATTTATTTCCATTGAACGCAAGAATGATACATAATACAGTTTCAGTACCCGGATCAACGATTTAAAATATGACGTACTTCCAGGAATGAATCATCTTTAGGAACCCAATTTCGATATCCTGTCAAAACAGCTTGTTTGTTGGGAACAGGTCGCTGACGTAGTGTACGGTTTGGGTCTAGAATGGCCCTAATGCATAAGGTGCGCTAAGAAAATAATTCTGGGATAACCTAAACAACCTGTTGATATTCATCCAAGAGTTGATTTGGAGATTCATCAAGATTTTACTTTTGATATACAGATCGGACTCGATTACCCGGAGTCGGGTTGTTTTGGCACGGACCTTATAAAGTGGACTGTAGAAACTAGTCCGTCCAAACGCGGGTCACTTCAGAGGTCCTTGACCTCTGCCTTCGTCCATCGACCTTTCTTCAACGGTGGAAATAAAAACACTCGCGTTGTGGGCACTAGACTTTATTGCCGGACCGGACCGGACCGAATACACAACGCGTGTTATACGTTTGACGAATGGGTGCATACTAATTTATTTAAACTTCGTACAAAGTGATCTTGCCCGACTTCGGGGTTGCTCTCGAGAAGCGAGAGGTATTACTCTTCTCATGAGTTAGATGAAAGCGATCTAAAGAGACCAGAACCAGTGGTTCACAATCTCGGACCGAACACGGGTTTTGGCGCTTCCCAAAAATATATCTTGCAAACGGAATGCTGTACGAAGCTGAAATTTTGACTGATTACTTATCAATGTTGGCTTGACAAATTGTCCAGCGTGTTTCAGCGTGTTCGAGCAGGGTTGAAAAAATCACATTCAATTGAATGACATTTTGCTGAACTGAATGCTTTGGGCATTAATTTTCAGCTCCGCTGTGAGATATTTGAAAGTGAACACAGAAAAACTCAACTACTTTGTGGACGTAATGACTCCACCATCATCAACACACGCTCTGCGCTGATGGATGCTTCATGTCACCAACGGCTGCATGAATGCGACTGTCCCATAAGCAAGCGTGGTGATTTTTTTCTTTTGAGTGCCAATGACAGGGAAAATGTTTTTATTGAATCTCGCCGTCGTCATGATGTGAGTGACGAGAGAATTTTTATTCTCTTCTCATCCGCCTCCGTGAAGGAAAGAGGCTTCAACGTCAGAAGCGGTGTGGTGAAAAGACAAAAATTCACGTTCGTTGCATGCTTTCATTGTTTTGCAACCCTGTGTTCGAGCATTCCGTGCCCCAGATATGTGTTTGAAAAACATCAGATCCCGGCTCCGGATAATCGAGTCCGACATGTACAGGAGTTTCTGCGTTTCTTCAAAATTTCCTACGGAAATTCTTTTAATATTACTTTCTGAAATCCCTTCAGAAAAATTTTCTGATATTTCTCCAGGGATTCTTTCTGGGGATTCCTTCAACAGTTTTTCTAGAATTTCATCAGAAGTTCTTTCTTGGATTCTTTAAAGAGTTTCTAATGATATTTTTCCCTGAAATGTCCTCCATCCAAAAAATTCTTTGAAGCATTCTTACAGGACTTTTTGGTATTTATGAGCAGTAGAAACACTTACTGGAACTTTTACTATGAATACTTCCAAGAGATTTTCCAAGAGGGTTCTATCTTTCATCTTTGTTATTTCCCCACACTCAGGAAAATTGCCTCATACTTAATGGCAAATATCCATGTGCCAAACCACATCCAATGTATATGCAACCAATACCCGATTACGCAGGCAAATTAGCGCATGAATAGTATGTGCTTTGAATTGTATGAGTTGCTGCTGTATGGTGCCTCATCAAAAGTATGAGTCGCATTAATGGAAAACATTTGTTTACCCCCATTGCAAAAATTCATGTCCCAGACACATAGAAGGAATGAAGATTTTTTTCCCAGTGCATGATTATTAGATAAACCAGCCTTGGGCTGAAAATCTCGTTAATAAAGATAATATAGTAATAATAATTCTCTCCGAATTCTTACTGCGTTCACTGGGAATCTTCCAGAAGTTTAGTCTAGTAATCTTCTTCCAGGAATTCTTTCCTCAAATCCTCCAGAAGCTTCTTCAGGGAGTCCTCCTGATGTTCTGTATAGAAATCTCCGGGGAGTTATTCCTGAGAATCCTCAAGAAGTTCCTTGTGGGAATCCTTACGAAATTCCTTCTAGGAATTATATATAAGTTCATTCAAGAAATCATCCAATTGTTCCTCGAGGGATACTTTCAGAATTGATGAGATTATTTAGGATGTTTTGGGAATCCTTAGTTTCTTCTGGGGATCCTTCAGGAGTGGCTGGAGAAATCCCTAGATCGTTTTCCAAGATCCTAGACTCCTCATTCTTAGAGAAACTTATTTCTGAAAGACTCAACTCCTAATTCACCTAAAGGAACTTTTGAATTACTTCACGGCGATTTCTCAGAAGATCCATTAAGGAATCTGAAGGAATACTTACGAAAACCAAGGATGACAAGAGAGATCTCTGGTAGAAATTTGAGCCCCTTCGGTAAGAAATAGCGACCAAAAGAGAAGAATTCAGCACATCGCGTGATTTCAAGAAAATTGTGTGAACTTTATTTCACTTAAAATGAGTCTTGTAAAAAAGATTGTAGTGTAAAAATTCAGGCAATGACAGGCAAATAAAGCCCTATACTGTTTAATTTCTCGAATAACACTTGAAGAGGCAGGCCAAGTTCCAGTTGGTACGTAGAGCCGTGAAAAAGAAGAAGAAGATGAAGAATAAGAAGAAGCAGAAGAAGGAGGAGGAGGAGGATTTTCAGCAGGAAGTTCTTGGAGGAATACCCAGATGGACATCCTGGTGCAATCCCCGAAAGGGACACCAATTAAGGTGCCCTAACCAATAAGCTAATGAAAAAAAAAAATCGATTATCCAGGGTGATTTTTTCCTATTGCCGGATAATCGAGTCCGTCCATTGATGGTTTTATATGCACATCCCATTTATTATTGATCTGTAATGATTAGTTAGGGTACGGTCAGAGTGGACGCGTCACGCGACGCGGATTTCTCATTGGATTTGACAGCTCCTTATTATTGATTGTTATTCCTTTGCGTGCAAATTTCCGCGTCGCGCCCCGTGACGCATCCACTCTGGCCGGCACCTTAGGGTGCAGCCAGAGTAGGCGCGTCAAGCGACGCGACGCGGTGCGGCGTGATTTTGATGCGATTTCCAACGCGACTTGATAGCCACAGTGAACGCGAAGCAACGCGTATTCAGCGTGATCATGCTGGGGGTGACGGGTACGTTTCCAGGGGGTCCCAGGGTGAAACGTCCTTAAGATCTCCTGATACGTCCTGAAACCACCATAAACGCCTATGGGACTCCCTGAAATGTCCCTGAAACTATCTGAAGTGTCTCTGAGGCCCCATGGAACATTCCGGAGCCCGTCACACCCCGTCAGCCCTCCTTGAAGGCCTTTGAAAACCCTCTGAAACCCTCTGAGATACACAGAAGAGTGTAAAATTCTGTGACATATGATGCACATGTTTGGAGCGTGGGATATCACAGAAGTTTACATGACATATCATGTAAAAGTCATAAAATATGTAAATTTCCATTATATGTCATGTAAATCTGCATGACTCTGAGTGTTTACATGACATATAACACAAATTTACATATATCATGTAAACCATCATAACACTAAATTTACATGACCAAAATGAAGTTTACATGACGTGTAAATCTCATTATTTTTATCTGTGTATCCCTGAGATCCCCTTGAACACCCTGAGACCTCCTGGTAACCCCATGTGACCGATTTGAAACTCCCATGAGATCTCCTTGTATCACTCTAAAGCCTCTGAAACGCCTCTGAGACCCTCTGGAACTTTCC
This sequence comes from Aedes albopictus, assembly GCF_035046485.1. Classification (NCBI taxonomy): domain Eukaryota; kingdom Metazoa; phylum Arthropoda; class Insecta; order Diptera; family Culicidae; genus Aedes; species Aedes albopictus. The sequence goes on along the minus strand of NC_085136.1, from coordinate 3,840,279 downwards.
TGGATCTCCCTGGGAAGCCTCCTGAAACGCTCCTGAGATCCCCTGAAGCGCCCTTGGAACTCCCTGTAGCTTCTCTGAGACCCCATGAAAACCCCTGACTCTCTGGCCTTCACCCCTGAGATCCCTTAAAGCACCCCTGAATTCACCTGGAGTTCTCTGAGGCGCCTTCAAACGCCCCTGAAACTCCATCAATCTCCCTTGAAGGCCAATGAAAACCCCCTTAAACGACCCTTAGACATCCTGATACCCCTTGAAATGCCCTGGGACCCCCTTAATATGCCCCTGATATCTTCTGGTACCCCCTGAAACACCAATGCAACATCCCTTTCCTATGCTCCCCTTTTCAAATGTCCCCTGGCTGTCGATACCGCCATACTGCCTATATTCGCATAGTTCATGTAAGCGCCACTGTAGTTTTTTTCATGTTAACTTCTAGCTAATGATAAGATCTTGTGTTCTATTGAATAAAACTGGCCACAATTATGCACATGCGAGAGATATTGTGAGCTTGTGTATGCTGACATTGTAATTGGTTGTTACGTCGACTATGCGATCATGGGCAGCATAGTTACCATCATTACCCCGTAATCCCATTGTTGCACCAACGAAACCTTGTCCCCTACTCACGTTTTTAAGAGCACCGATCATTAAAATTCGTAAAGAAATAAATACTCACGATTTGGAAAAGCTACCTCTTTTTGCAAACGAGCAAAGCCAGAACAAACAAATGCAACTTGATTCGATGCTTCGTTTATCAGACTTGTGCCTCTAAAGTTTGAGCGCAAAATTGCTATGGAATTTCTTGATGTTTCACCTTAAAAGGCTCCTGAAATTTTTCTGAAACAACCCCCTGAAAGGTCTCTGAAGTCCCTTGGCATCGCTTTTTCCGGCTATAGAAAGTGTTCAGAACAACGTATTCCGAACAAAACCATTCATTTTACAACATATTGGAAGAAAACCGACTCTGCCAAGAAAATTCGACCAGGAACTGGTATCCTGTTTAAAAACGTTTGACGGTCTCATTCATCTGCCAGGTCCGTTTTTCTAAAACTTTTTTTTTACAGAAAGTACAAAAGTTTGATTTGTGGTTGATACAGTAATTTGAATATACATAAAAATGTTTTGGTATCTTCTTTGAGCTTAGTATGAGAAGTATCGCCACAAATCATGCTTTTGTCAATGTTACGTTCTGTGGTTGGTAGGGTGTTCTAAATTATTTTTTGAAACGAAATCCTTACCGTGCTACTTGCCCATACCTTTGCAACGCACCGACAATCAGCATGTGATTCATTAGTGGGAAACACTGATCCAAAACATTTTTTTTTGCTTCTCAATTTTGTGATCTCGTCCAATGTGCAATTCGCGTGCAAAGAATTACTGGAAGTGATGCCCGAGCGTTTGACTTTGTAAATATAAAGTCCGACTAATTGTGTAACTGCATTTGCAAACTGCATTATCAGTTTATGGATATTTGCATTTTATTGAAAAACATTCGAAATTCAAGCGACTTCTTCGCTCTGACGCGGAACCTCAATTAATTTTTAAGGACAAGGTATTTGGAGTACATTGCTCAAAATTTCTAGAGCACCGTTTTTAAGAACCGTTGAACGGATTTGGATGAAAATGCATCACGCTGTTGACAACCACTGAACAATTATCGTGATGCATTTTCATCCAAATCCGTTCAACGGTTCTTAACCTTCATCCAGCCAACGTACATTTTCCACCTTCGGAAAAGCACAAAAATGGTCATAACTTTTTTGTTTTTCGATGGATTTTGATGAAATTTTCACAACTTCCCGAAAAACTCTTCTAGTTTATTATGCCGGGGACGTGGGTGCCTGGTCCACATGGTTCCGGAGTTATTCCGGATTGTCTTGGGGTACCAAAATTGGCCACATACTTTGCGCAACGTATATCTCAAGATCCCGATGAAGTAGAAGTATAGTGTCTTCGGCAAATTTGTTCAGTAGGTTAAGAACTAACTAGCAACGGCGACTTTGGTTCGCGATTCGGCCGCTAGGCGGCGCCAGTGTCAAAAAATGTTCAAACCCTCATATCTCAGAAACCTGATAAGATAGAATGATGCTGTCTTCGGCAAAATTCTTCAGCAAGCTCAGAACTATCTGATAGTAAAGTCTTTGGTTTGGGATTTATCCGCAAGGTGGCGCACTGTGTCTGAAAAATTCAAACACGTTCATCTCGATACCCTAATGAGGTACAAGCATGCCATTTTCAGCAAAGTTGTTCAGCAGGCTAAGAACTATCTGGCAATGGCGTCTTTGGTTCGCGAATCGTCCGCTAGGTGGCGCCAGGGTAAAAAATCTTCAAACTTCTATGTCTCAGAATCCTGATAAGATAGAATGATGCCGTCTTCAACAAAGTTCGTGATTTATTCACTCGTTTATTCGCTACACCGTCTTTGATTCCCTGCAGACAAATTTTGTCACTCACAATATTGCTCCGTTTTTTCTTCCGGTAATGTCTCCGGGAATTTCTACAGGAACTCTTCCGGGAGTTTTTCCAGGATTTTCGCCGGGAATTTCTCTAGGAATTCCTCTGGAAATGACTCCGGGAATTCCTTCGGTTTTTTTTCCAGAATTTCCTCTAGGACCCACATCCGGAACTCCTGCGGAAATTCCTTCGGCAATTTGCCCAGGGGAATTTCTGGGAATTTCTCCAGGGGTTCTCCAAAAATTCCTCCGGATTTTCTCATAGAATTTTCCCAGGAATACTTCCATGAGTTCTTCCGTGAATTACTCCATGAATTGCTCCGGGATTTTCCTCAGGAATTCGTTCAAGAATTTATCCAGGTTTAATTTCTCCGAGAATTTTTCTAGGAGTTTCTCAAGGAATATCTCCGGGAATGTCTCCGGGAATTCCCTCGGGAATTTCTTCAGGAAATCCGCCAGGAATTGCTTCGGAAATTTCTTCAAGAAGTTGTCCGGGAAATCCTCCAGAAATTCTTCCAGGTATTTCTCCGGGAATTCCACAGAAATTGCTCTGGGAATTTCTTCAGAAAAAGTTGTGTTTTTTTCTCAAAAAAAAATCCACTGGGAATTTCTCCAGGAAGTCTTCCGTGACTTTTTTTTTAGAAAACCCTCTGAGAATTTCTCCAGGAATTCCTCTGGGAATTTCTCTAAGAATTCCTCCTTTGTTTTCTCCAGGAATTCGGCCGGGAATTCCTACGGGAATGTCTCTGGAAATTCTCTGTGGAATTTTATCCAGAAATTCCACTAAGAATTTCTTAAGGAAATTCTTCCAAATTTTTTCCAGGAATCCCACTAGAAATTTCTCTACGATTCCCTCCAGGAATTTCTCCGGAAATACTTCTAAGATTCCTATCAGCAATTCCTCCGATGATTCCTTCAGTAATTTCTCCAGGACTTTTACCGGGGTTATTTCCAGGATTTTTTCGGGTATTTCTCCAGGAATTCTCCCGGGGATTCCTCCAGAGATTCTTCCAGGAATTTCCTTTGGGGAAGGAGGATTCCCTGTAGAATTTTCCAAAGGAATTGCTGGAATTCCCAGAGGATTTCCTGAGCAAATCCAGAAGATTTCCTTTAAAAATTCCCGGAGAAATTCCAGAAGAGTTCCCGGAGGAATTCCTGAAAGAATTTTCGTGGGATTTTTTGGAAGATTTCCAGAAGAAATTCCCAAAACAACTGCTGGAGGATTTCCTGGAGAAATTCCCGGAGACATTCTCGGAGGAGTTCCTGGAGAAAATACAGGATAAATTCCCGGAGGTATTCGTAAAGGAATTCCGGGAGAAATTCTCGAGGGTTTTGCGAGAAAAACAGATCACGAAAGACTTCCTGAAGAGATTCCTGGAGAAATTACCAGACGATTTTCTTGAAAAAAAAGCCGACAGTTTTCCTTATAAAATTCCTGGATATAGTCCTGGATAAACTCCTGGAAAAATTCCAGGAGAAATTCCTAGAGAAATTCTTGGAGGAATTCCTATAGAACATCCCGGAAGAATTCCTGAAGAAATTCCCGGAGGAGTTCATGGAGGAGTTCCCGGAGGCACTTATGGATGAATTCCTGGGGAAATTGTCAGTGAAATTCGCGGAGAAAATCTTGGAAAAAAAGTCAGGAGGAATTTCTGGAAAAATTCCCAGAAGAACTTCCGTAGAAATTGCCGAAGGAATTCCCGAAGGAGTTCCTGATGGGAGTCATAAATGAAATCCTGGGGAAATTTCCGGAGGAATCCCCAGAGGATTTCCCGGAGGAACTTCTGGAGGATGTCCTAGAAGAATTCCAGGAAGAATTCCGGAAGGAAGTTCTTGAGGAATTTCCAGTGGAATTCATGGATAAATTCCCGGTGGAATACCCGGAGTACTTGACTTGGTTAAAAGTTATGTAACTAACAGGTTTACGTTTAATAATAAATAACAAAAAATCCCGGAAGAGTTCCTGTAGAAATTCCCGGAGACATACCCGAAAGAAAAAACGGAGTAAATGAAGCAATATTGAAGGGCGAAAAAAATTGTCTGCAGGGGGTCAAAGACGGTGTTAAAGTATTGCCTCTTGTACCACCGTACTCGACCGTCTACTATCCTGCCAAATAGCTCTTAGCTTGCTGAACAACTATGCTGAAAATGGAATATTTCTTGTTCATTAGGGTTTTCATACAAATATTTTCCTAATACTAGACGGAATCTATCGAATAAAATTAGAACCATCGACACCAGATACGTCTAACTTCCTTTTGACTTTTGGAAAAATTTTCTGGACGTTTTCCGATTTTTAAGATAAAATTGTTTGAATGTTTTGATTGCTAGTGTCCCTTAGCGTCGCCATTGCCGGATAGTTCTCAACCTGCCAAACAATTTTACAGAAAACGCCATGCTTTTAGCTTATTACAGTAACGTGTTTAAATATTATACATAAGTTGCCACCTAGCGAATAAATCACGAATCAAAGACTCAAGTTTCAGACAGTTTTTAGCTTGCTGAAGAACTTTGTTGAAGACGGCATCATTCTATCTTATCAGGATTCTGAGATACAGAAGTTTGAAGATTTTGTTCCCTGGCGCCACCTAGCGGACGATTCTCGAACCAAAGACGCCATTGCCAGATAGTTCTTAGCCTGCTGAACAACTTTGCTGAAAACGGCATGCTTGTACCTCATTAGAGTATCGAGATAAACGTGTTTGAATTTTTCAGACACAGTGCGTCACCTAGCGGATAAATCCCAAACCAAAGACTTTACTATCAGATAGTTCTGAGCTTGCTGAAGAATTTTACCGAAGACAGCATCATTCTATCTTATCAGGTTTCTGAGATATGAGGGTTTGAACATTTTTGACACTGGCGCCGCCTAGCGGCCGAATCGCGAACCAAAGTCGCCGTTGCTAGTTAGTTCTTAACCTACTGAACAAGTTTGTCGAAGACACTATACTTCTACCTCATCGGGATCTTGAGATATACGTTGCGCAAAGTAAGTGGCCAATTTTGGTACCCCAAGACAATCCGGAAAAACTCCGGAACCATGTGGACCAGGCACCCACGTCCCCGGCATAATAAACTAGAAGAGTTTTTCGGGAAGTTGTGAAAATTTCATCAAAATCCATCGGAAAACAAAAAAGTTATGACCATTTTTGTGCTTTTCCGATGGTGGAAAATGTACGTTGGCTGGATGAAGGTTAAAAACGGTGCTCTAGAAATTTTGAGCTATGTACTCCAAATACCTTGTCCTTAATGAAATAAAATGCCAAGAAAATAGATTGGGTTTTCGTGCTCGTTCGCTGTAAAGCGGACAAACATTCCACCCCAGTTCCATCAAATTCTTCGAACTACACCATATGAAAATCGACGCTTCGAGCTGTTACATTTCGTTTTTTTGGAATCAATTTTCACGCTTTTTAGCACGCGCACCTTACCACACGACCGGACAAAAATCCCGGCAAAAAACGGCATTCACATCTGGTGAAAAACAAGCCGTTGCGTGGTGTTCCTGTGTGTGCATGTGTGTATTTTTTTTTTTTTTGTTAATCCCAACCATGTAAAATTGTTAAAAAATGATGACCAATGATTACTGCCACCAGAAAAGGCCAGGTATGTAGTGTAGTGTACGGAAAAGCTGCGGCAAGCAAATGATAGCAAGTTTCCTATCAATGAAGAATGTCTTCGTCAGGTCGGGCGATGTTTGTTTTTTCTAACATTTTTCGAGCGATCAAAAAAAATAATTGAGTTCTAAATTCCAGATAGGTGCGTTTCTGTTAGGGTGGGATGATGTGTTATGGAAAAGTGAAAATTTGCGCCATTGGAACAAAGTTGTTTCGATCCTCTTGAGCGTCCAAAACAACTTTACGAAACATTACAATTAGCTAACCCTTTCAAATGAAAATTAGCTACATAGCTTAATTGCTTCCCTCTTGCGGCACAGATCCTTTATGGGACGCTTACTTCAGAAAAAAAAACTCACACGCGTTTGTTTTATTACATGGTTTCATGTCTCTGTTTCATGGATTTATGACTCAGCGACACGGTTCCATGACTCAACGTCATAGTGATAAATGTGAACAAGAAAAAGTTTTTCGTAACTTCTTTGGCATCTGTGACTTTTTTATAAAAAGAGTAAGAAATATGTATAATACTCATCGTTATCGTCATGTTATCATGACTCGTAGTCATGATTTCCCAAACGGATTCTGTCCCAATGAATGCGGAGGCCAGGGATACAACCAATCGCGCCCTAAAATCGCACAGTTGCTTTTGGACGTTGAAAAGATTCAAAAAGTCAACCATTTTGATCCAGTCTAGTATACCTATATTTTGTTCGCTGCAATTCACGTCACTTTCAGTGACACATTGCTGTTGTGCTGAAACCAGGAAAATCGAATAAAAAAGTGTTCAACGTACAATTCATTTGACGCTATCGTTATCGATTTCGGTAGGGAAAAAAATCAGGATTTAATTCTTCCCACATATTATTTTATCGAATTGCTCAGCTACTCCTCGGGCTTGTCGTCACTACCGAAACTGCTGATAAGTTGTTTTCGGTTGATGGATCGTTTCCATACATATATTTATGGTAGATGCTACCGGTCGGTGCGGTGGGTGGTGTTGATATGTAATCAAGTTGAGTGTTGAGTGCTGATTGCCGCATTCCTTTTCGCCATGGTTGGTGAACTGGGTTTGCGGTGGGTGTAGCTACCAACCGTAATTCACCCCAGTAATTGGGCTAATTGGGTTCACTATATTCAAACGCAGCCAATTTGGGAAAATGGATACATATGTGTAACAAAGTTACAGGAGATTGATGAAGATGAATGTTTATATGATTAGTTATGAATGCACATTATTGCAAACGTTGATTGAACTCGTGTGGATTCCGTGGTTGAATTACAGGTTAAGTTGATGTACACTGAAAGACAGCTTGCGGTAATGATAAGCATACAAATGTTTTCAAATTTACCATGGCAAAACGTGACCATCGACCAGCAAACGCTTCTTGTGCACGTTTTGTTTCCTCTTACATCAACCGGTTCGATAGCCGAGTGGTAACGTGCGAGCCTGGGGATCTCAAGGTTCTTGGTACGAATCCGGCTGGCAACAGTAACTTTTTAAAATTGTAAATCGGGTCCATGGTAAAATTGAAAACATTAATCTGTGGAATTGAAACGAAACTCAGTCTGCAAAAAATTAGTGGCGTTGTGTATTTTAGTTGACCCTCAGAATAGCAATTTCAACCGCAACCCGTCTTTCAGTGTAGGGAATAGTGATGCGGTGTTTCGGAAAACGTGTAAATCAGTCCTTTTATATTGATGCGAACATCGAATGGATCGTAGCAGGCGGTGCGCCCGGGCGTCCCGGCGTTTCCAGTTAGTTGTCACCGTTGTCACGTTGCGTTCGATTCCGCGTGCTCGACAGAACAAATAGTGAAACGGTATGTAGTCTTGCTTGTGATTAGACTCCCACTTGTAAGCTCTTACTTATGCTTCGGGAATGCATGGGCGTTACGAGAAGAAAACAGCAAGTGGTCTTGAAGTTAAAATCGTTAGAGTGGTTAAAGCATTGTTTTTGTAAGTGTGGTATGTTACTGAGTAGGCCTGATGGTCTTGAACATTATTATTATCACAACTGTCAACTGAACAACTAGGTACTGCATTGGCGATGAGCAAGAATTCATTACAACGCGAAGAAGAAAGAAGAACTGGAAGCTGAATCCGTGGGGGGGGGGAGGGCAAAAGGAGCGGTAGCTGAAATCGGAAGAAATGAGTATTGTCACCGAAAGTAATGCAGAATGGAGAATCTAGGTAAATATACCAAAGTTGTTCGAACTTTCGACGAATCCCAAGTAACATTTTAAGTTTTGTTCGGCTCTACAAGAGATCTTCATGACCAATTTTATAAAACTTGCTATAAAACTGATTTATACATCAAAACCTCTTGATAACCTCTTTGAGAGCATCTTCCGGCTAAGTGGACCACTCTCGGAGATCTTTTGCAAACCGCATTAAGAGTAGCAATAAAACCGTTTTAAAACCTAGTTGAAAAATTTCCCATTCTCGAATGTTGTTGTTTTTTTTTCAACAAAAACTTTGACAGTTCAAGATGCAGAGAAGCTTCTTCGATGGCACGTAAAGTTCAGGACGATACATCATTCGTAAGTAGAAGTCATAGTCATTTCAAAGTAATATTTTAGTTATTATTGTGTTGGTAGGCTTATGCGCATTCAATTTTACCGTGAATATTGGGGTTGCAGAATCAAAAAATGAATGCGCTTCAAAAATCGTGAATATTATCATCATGGAATGAAATAAATCAATTTGTTTATTAAGTAAAACTATCTCGAATCACAAGAAAACTCAGCAGAGAGAGTTTATTTATGTGAGCATGTTATGGAAATGGTGGCAAACTATCAATTCATTGCTAATTTGAGCAAAATTAACTGTTTTCCATTCACGTTAGCTTATTTTTCAATATGGCGACAACCATAATCAGCGAAAATAAAACGAAAGCAAGTTTACTTTTATGATGACCGCAATAAACCTAGAAATGTCGTAGTTCTGCTTTTCTACCAACAGATGTCGTTACTAATCGAACGGATCGCCATCTGTTGAGAGTTTTAACAGTTTTATTGTGGTAATAATGATTGCCAAAAGGTATACAAATCGGAAAGTTTTGTTTACTCTTAAAATCTGTCTTTATGGATATCTTCAAGTATACTATAAAACATTTTATCAATGGTTTTCATAAAAGCAGTCATAAAACTGTGAGTTTTAATTATTGCTGTGATAAAACCCTAATAAAAATCAAAGAAAACCAACTAGCAATAAAATTGTTACTTGGGATAGCATCTGATCGGATCAGACAACATGATGGAAATAGGAAAAACTCTGAAAAGGGAAATGTTTTAAAGCGGCAGATGGAAATCTGGCCGGGGCTGGCAATAATGTTTCGGTTTAGAGAAAGGAAACGCCGAAGCTTGTTTGTTTCGTTAAATATGTTTCGACTATAAAAGCGTTCACTGTTAAACAAAAAAAAAAAACACGTGGTAGTTTGGAATTTTGTGATAAAATGAGTTGGGCTGTATTGAGGAATTTTAATTCGCGTGAACAGGTTTAGCTCCTTGGCGTTGAAGTTAGTGCCAAGAACATTTCCAGGAAGCTCCCAGAGAGCCCAAAATAAGTTGGTTCCTAAGGTCGTCAAGGGCGTTTCAGAAGGTTTTAGAGCCTACACACTTAGAAAAAATCACCGGCTTTGGTAATGTTTTACCGAATTCTCAACCGTTAGGTTTATTTTACAGGAAAAAGTTGGTAAAGTTAGCAACTTTTACCGAACTTCGTTAGAGTTTGACAGATAAACGATTATATTTTAGCGAAATTAGGTACTTTTTTCTACAGAACTTCGTTAAAACCCGTTACTGAACGCTCAGCGGTTGAAATTTCGATAAAAATTACCGAACGCGACTAGCTGTGTATAAGAATGTTCCGACAGAGATCCCGTGAAGTGCCCCTGAGACTCGGTGGAGCCCCACTGAAATGCCTAGGAACACCCCTAAGACCCCTGAAGCGCACTTGGAACCCCTTGAAACATCCTAGGAACGCCTTTGAAACTCCCTAAGACCTAGCAGTACCCCTGAAACCCTCAAGGTCACTCTGAAACACCCTTGAAATCTCTTAAGACGCCCATCAGACTCCCACGAACCCCGCTGAATCCTCTTGAGACCCTCTGAAGGCCTCTATCAGCCCATTGAATCCGCATGAATGCTCCTCAGACCTGTTGAGAGTCTAGTGAGTTCTTTATTCTTTTAAAGAGAAGCCATCCTTTCACTTTGTAACAAGCTTTGCAACGTTTTGGCATTCGATGTGTTGGCACTCAATGTTTTGTCTTTCAACGTTTTGTTGTTCGACGTTTTATCATCTAACCCCCCCAGAGACCCCCTGAAGCATCCCTGAGGCTCCCTGAAACGCCCGTAACACACCATAAAATCTCCCTGGGGCGCCTCGTAACGTTCTTGGGCAAAATTCCAGTGGAATTGTAGGAGTAATTGTGGAATTCTGGTGAGGTCGCACTTCGCACTACGCGGTTGGCAAACTTCTACTGAAGCAAGATACGATAGCGTGATTAAATTTAAGATGTGGAAGCTCCTTCTGGGATTTCTCCAAGAGTTTCTTACGGGATTCCCCAAAGAAGTCTCTCAGGGATTCCTCCAAAGATCTTTTCCAGAATCTTCCAGGGTAATTTATCCAGGAATCCTTCCGAGACTACTTCAGATATTCCAGGAATTTCTCCTGTCATTCCTTTAAAAACATTTTCTAGGGTTACTCCACAAATTTCTTCCGGGATTTCTCCTGATGTTCTTTCTGATTCATTCATTCATTAATTTCGTTTATTCAGTCCAACTTCAAATTCCCGCCGTCTCCTGATTAGCGACCCATAGCCTTAACCACTAGGCTAACTGGAGACCCCAATCATCAAATTTGCCGCCATAATACTTGAATTAGCAGTTTCATGTAAAGTTGGCAAGTTTCTTCTGATACTCTCCCAGTAGGTCTTCCTGGGATTGTTCCCTCAATTCCTTTTGGGATTCCTCAGTGTATAACTCGGAATTCCTTCAGAGGTTCCCTCTCGGATTCTTCTAGAAGTTTCATTTGAAATTTCTAAAGAAGCTCCAACTGAATTTCCTCAAGGAGCTCCTTTCGGGGGATTTCTTCTGGGACCCTCCAGAAATTCGTTCTGAGATTCCTTTAAGAGATCCTTCTAGGGCTCATCAGGAAGCTCCTTCTATGATTCTTCGTGGTGTTTGTTCAGGATTCTTTTAGAAGTTTCCCCTGTTATTTTTCCAGGAGTGAAAGAAATCTTATTGGATTCCTAAAGGGGTATCTTCTGGGATTGTTCAGAAGTTTTTTTTTTCTGGAATTTCTCCAGGAATTCTTCCGCACGGGATTACTTCATAGATTTCGTCTACGATTTCTTCATGGACTCCTTCAGAGATTCCTCCAGGAGGTTTGATACTTCAGGAATTATTTCCGAGGTTTCTGCAGAAATTGCTTCCTAGATTCCGGCAAGGGTTACTGAAAATCCTCTAGAAATACCTTCAGGGATTTTATTAGAAGTTACTTAAGGGACTCTTCAAAGTGTTCCTTCAACAACACCTCCATTTGAAGAAGTTCCAATGAGACTCTTCAAGCAGTGCATTCTGGGATTCCTTAAAGAGTTTATTTCGGAAACTCTTCTTTTGAGGATTCCTACTTCTGAGATTACTTAAGGAGCTCTTTCTTGGAATCCTCCAGAAGTTCCCTTTCGGACTCCTCTAAAAGTTTCTTCACGAGAAGCCACTTCAAGAGGAATCCCGGAGCTCCGAAGCAAATTAGACAATCTACAAATTAGACTACAAATTAGACAATCTTTAACGCAATTTTTACACGCTTTTCATTCGAATATTCTTTGCATTCTTGGGCTTGTCCGGCTCAGTTTTACGTCTAGTTTGCTCGCATCGAATGGAACTTTACTTATATAATGAAACAGCGTAAGGGCGCTTTGCCCCGGGGGTGCGTATTGCCCCAGGTTACCCTATCAGGAGCAATCTCCGAACGAATTCATGGAGGAAACTCAGAACGAATTGCTGTAGGAGTCTTGGTAACGAATCCTGTGTGACAGTAGATTCATGTTGGCATATTGATCCGTGAACAACGACGCACGGCACACATCAACTGATCCTAGCAGGCATGGTAAATCTCAGACACCCGCATAGTCGTCATTCGTCACAGTGTGAAGTAAGATTACATTCCGGTAGCTCCCGCTTGCTCGCAACAAATCTAAAGTGCACAAATACCAGAGATAACTCTTTGTGAAATCTAATGCCGTTTTTCTTTTTCAACCTGGGTTGGAATTGGATTGGCGGAAAATGTGTAAACAAACAACGTCAAACAAACTTTAGTACAAGCGAAACCGAAGTCGGGTTGGGGTTGAAACTGTGATCTGATCCAGTTCCAACCCAGGTTGGAACTGGATAATAAAGAAAAACGGCATAAGGAAGAATTCCTGGAGAAATCTCGGAACAAGCTCCTGCAGGAATATCGGAAACCCTGAAGAAATCCCAGAAGGAATCACAAGAGCAATTTCGGAAGGAGTTCCTAGAAGAATCCAAGGGGCTAGTCGCTTGGAACATCGTGCCAAGAGGTGCCAAGCACACCGTCTTATACGCTGTGTGGCACACCGAGGCACTCTGAGGCACAATTTTGACACTTGAGTTTGGGTGAAAAAACTAGGCAACCATGTGCATTTGACCTGCAAAATGAAAACAAACAGTTGGTTGTCTTGGTAGTTGCCAAGCAAAATCTGAATCATCAAGCAGTGGCACTTCGGGGCACACTGAGGCACAATTCAACACCTGGTGGCACACTGAAAATAATTGGCGCAAGTAATGATGTGCTCAGCGACTCCCCCTTGGTAGGATAGAGGGTTAGGGTAGATGGCAGGGTAGAAAGTTAGGGTAGAGGGTAGGGTAGAAGGTAGGGTAGAGGATAGGGTAGATGGTTAGGGTAGATGGTAGGTTAGAAGGTTGGGTAGAGGGTTCAGGTAGAGAGTAGGGTAGAAGGTAGAGTAGGTAGAAGGCAGGATAGAGGGTAGGGTAGAGGGTTAGCGTAGGAGATAGGGTAGAGGATGGGGTAGAGGGTTAGGGTAGAATGTAAGGTAGAGGGTAGAATAAAAGGTAGTGTAGAGGGTAGTGTAGCGTGTATGGTTAAAGGTAGAGTAGAGAGATAGGGTAGGGTAGCGGGTTAGGGTAGGAGGTAGGGTAGAGGATGGGGTAGAGGGTAGGGTAGAATGTAAGGTAGAAGCACAGACAAACAGACGTAACACCTTGAACGATTTTCATGGAAATCCATCACCCAGTTCAAACTACCATCACCTGGTGGAAAAGTTGCACGAATCACTGTGTTGTGCAATATCGTCAACAGAAGGTGCTAGTGTGAAATGTAAAACGCATAGAAAAATTATGCGCGCGCCTCTGGTTGTGAAAGCCACAACTATGAAAATTTAAAATGATCGTTAAAAGCGTGGTCGATCGAAATTTTGCAAGTGTTACGTCTGTTTGGCTGTGGTAGAGGGTAGAATAAAAGGTAGTGTAGAGGGTAGGGTAGAAGATGATTTGCGTAGAGGGTAGGGTAGACGGTTAGGGTAGAGAGTAGAGTTAGAGAGTAGGGTAGAGGGTTTAGGTGGATGGTAGGATAAAAGGTAGTGTAGCGTGTATGGTTGAATCAAGAGGCCAGACACGTATAATTCTTGGCTTAGAATATTATAGTATACTGAAACAGATTAGTGCATCGTAGCAAGCTCTGCGGCCGATTTTTTCGATAAACAATGTTTGTTTTTTTGATTCATCTGTCACAGCCTTAATTTCAACCAGTACGATTACTTTGATGGTAATACATTATTATACAATATTATCCATTAATACATTAATATACCGCAAATATACTAATATACTTCCAATACACTCATTATGCTAATACGTGTCTAGCCCCTCGGGTTGAATGTAGGGTAGAAGGTAGTGTAAAAGGTAGGATAGAGGGTTAGGATAGAGGGTACGGTAGCGGGTATGGTTAAAGGTAGGGTAGAGGGTAGGGTAGAAGGTAGGGTAGATGGAAGGGAGGAAGACAGGGTAGTAAGTAAGGGAAGGATGACATGAGAAGAGATTAGAGTTGAGATGAGAGTTGAGATGAGAGATGAAATAAGAGATGAGATGAGAGATGAGATGAGAGATGAGATGAGAGATGAGATGAGAGATGAGATGAGAGATGAGATGAGAGATGAGATGAGAGATGAGATGAGAGATGAGATGAGGGATGAGATGAGAGATGAGAGATGAGAGATGAGAGATGAGATGAGATGAGGGATGAGACGTAGTCTCATCTGAGATACTAATCCTTGAGATGATCACTTTCAAGCTGCGGCGGCTAATTTGCTGCGTGGAAAGGATGTAATTTGTACATCACTTTTAGTCGTGTCTGATGTGCAGCGAAAATGATGTGATATCACAAGATTTTTTTTTACTGTGTAGGAGGTATGATGTTCCAGGAATTATTTCCGAGGTTCATGTAGGAATTGCTTCCTAGATTCCTCCAACAGTTCCTGAGACTTCTCTAGAAATTCCTTCAGGGAATTTATTAGGAGTTACTTAAGGGGGTCCTCAAAGTGTTCCTTTTAGCACTCCTCAATTTGAAGAAGTTCCACCTAGAACTTTTCAAGCAGTTCCTTCTTGGACTCCTTCAAGAGTTTCTGTTAGGAACCTTCCTTTTGAGGATTCCCTCTTCTGATAATTCTTGAGGAGGTCTTCCTCCAAAAGTTCCTTCACGAGAAGGCACTCCAAGAGGAATCCCGGTACTCTTGGTGGAATCTCAGAAGCAATTCCTTTTCGAATTATGGAACGAATATCTGGAGAAATCGCAGAATGGATTCACGGAGGAAACTCAGGACGATTTGCTGTAGGATTTTTAGTAACGAATCCCAGAGATAGCTCCTAGAGGAATCCAAGGAAGGATTCCTTGAAAAATCTTGGAACAAGCTCCTGCAGGAATCTTTGAAGTCCTTAAGAAATTCCGGAAGGAATCCCAAGAGCGATTTCGGAAGGAATTTCTAGAGGAATCCCAGAAATAACTCCTGAAGGCATTCCAGATGAACCTTCCTTAGGAATCTCAGGAGAATCTCCTAGAAGAATTCCAGAGGGAACATCTAAAGGAATGCCGGGGATCGTAGCGTAGTGGCAGTGGCTACACATTCACTTCATCAGGGGATGGTCATGAGTTCGATCCCAGCCCCGGCACTTGCAGTTTTTCGCCAGTTGCTCTTTCCCCCGAGAGCGGCTCGTGCCCGACCCCCTTCAGAGCATATGCTCCAACGCACCCGGACACCTGGATTTCGGCTAACGGCAACTCATAATGGACTGGAAAAAAAACAAGAGCCATACATCAACAATCAACATCCTCGTGCTCATCTATCATGGACAGGGTAGAAAAGCGACAGCAGCGCAAAGGCAACCAATTCGATATAGTAGAATTTGAATAGAATACATTAAGGTGCTGTACAAAGAGTAAGTGCCAATTGGAATCGCTTACGCAGTGCCCTAGTGGACAAAATTAGGTTAAGTGATTGAAGAAAAAACATCTAAAGGACTCCTGAATAAATTTCTCGATAAATCTCATAAAAAGCTAGCTCCCTTAATCCTGAAAGAATATTTGGAAACCCGAGGAAGGAACTCTTGGAGGAATCCCTGAAGGTTTTCCTAGGAAGAAAGCTCTGAAGCATTCCCAAAAGCAGCTCTTAGGGGAACCCCACCAGCTAGTCATAAATCAGCACGATTCTCACACTACCTTTTCTTGATTCAGTAGACTTGTTTTTACCTAGACAGTTATGAATTAAAACATTTACCACGCGTGAACCATACGTGAAGTCTGAATCGTAAACAACAAAGCCACGAAACGTCAAAGATCAAAGACAAATTAACCTTAGCAACCGCGGCGTGCAATGCCCTATTGGTTTTCAATACTTAGTTCTCTTTTATACACTGCCGTGTGCAGGATAGTTTTCCCATGTTAATAGGGATTCCCATAGAACATGGGACAACTATGCTGCACACGGCAGTATTACCCGTTGCAAGAAAATAGAGAGCGAAAAAGGTGCAAAATCGCTAATAGACCTCCGCTGGTATTGCTGTGTGCGCTCAAGATGCAAATGGTGCCCAAATGCACTTCAAACGTGGTAACATACTGTTACCAAAGGCAACTTAGCAACCATACACGCTCAGAAAACCGTTCTGATAAACGTGAACAAACAAACGCAAATACAAGAACAAGCAAATATACACCGTGAACTGGAACTAGTTCCAGCTGTCAATATGGGCGTTCTAGAAAACGTGAAATCTAGTTCACGGTGTATATTTCTTATTGTTGTTATCGTTGCTATGCATAGTTCCCGTTTGTTCCCGTTGCCGTGACCGGGAGTGCACGTACACTACCCGCCATAAATATGGAATCGCATCTTCTAGTATTGCAACACCCCAATTGAATTTTGCAGCACCCCAAAAAGTTTGGCATCACCTGAAAACCTTATTTTTTACTAAACTATATCTCAAAAACCGTATCCTCTGCAAAGTTTAGACCATCTGCAAAGTTGTTCAGCAGGTTTATGACCTTCAAATGGTGAAATGTTTGGTACGTAATTCCGCCACTATGTGGCGCTAGTGTGCATTCGCAATGAAGTACTTTGACATGGTTTATCTCATGATTCTGACCACTTAGAATGTTCGTGTCTTCAGCAATGTTGATCACAAGGTCTATGGCTATAAAATGGTGGTAATTTTAGTGCGTAATTCCGCCGCTATGTGGCGCCAGTGTGCGTTTAAAACGAAGTACTTTAACATGGGTTATCTCATGATTCTGACCACCTAGAATGTTCGTGTCTTCGGCAAAGTTGATCAGACGGTCTATGGCTATCAAATGGTGGAAAGATTAGTGCGTAATTCCGCCGCTATGTGGCGCTAGTGTGCATTTACAATGAAGTACTTTGACATGGTATATCTCAAGATTCTGACCACCTAGAATGTTCGTGTATTCAGCAATGTTGATCAGAAGAGTTATGGCTATTAAATGGTGGTAATTTTAGTGCGTAATTCCGCTGCTATATGGCGCCAGTGTGCATTTACAATGAAGTACTATGACATGGTTTATCTCATGATTCTAACCACCTAGAATGTTCGTGTCTTCAGCAATGTTGATCAGAAGGGTTATGGCTATCAAATGGTGGTAAGCTTAGTGCGTAATTCCGCCGCTATGTGGCGCCAGTGTGCATTCATAATGAAGTACTATGACATGGTTCATCTCATGATTCTGACCACCTAGAATGTTCGTGTCTTCAGCAATGTTGATCAGAAGGGTTATGGCTATCAAATGGTGGTAAGTTTAGTGCGTAATTCCGCCGCCATGTGGCGCTAGTGTGCATTTACAATGAAGTACTTTGACATGGTTTATCTCATGATTCTGACCACCTAGAATGTTCGTGTCCTCAGCAATGTTGATCATAAGGTCTATGGCTATCAAATGGTGGTTGGTTTAGTGCGTATTTCCGCCGCTATGTGGCGCTAGTGTGCATTTACAATGAAGTACTTTGACATGGTTTATCTCAAGATTCTGACCACCTAGAATGTTCGTGTCTTCAGCAATGTTGATCAGAAGGTCCACAGCAAAAAAATATGAAAGTTAAACAGCACGTAAATTGAAGATCAACTGAAATTTGCGACAGAAAAATGTAAATCGCCAACATTCAACGTCAGCCGAGCAGTCCGCTGCTGGATAGACGGCTTGTTTACAGATTTTAAAGCATATTCGTTTTAAATTTACATGCATCTGCTATAAACCATGCCAGCCACTCTCCGTCGTCAGCCAAAGAACGGCTGCTCGCAGCTGTGGCGGTTTCCCCGTTATCTCTCTCAGTACTCTTTGCAGCAGTCGGAGCATGTCGGGAATGCGTGCATTATGGTAGAAGCAGTTTCACTTTGACTATCTGCTATTCAACAAGCTGAGATAGCCGAGAGAGCTCGGGCGTGCTACTCACACTCCAAGGATCTGAGTTCAATTCTCGCTCGGATCTCAATTTTTCTTTATATTTTCTAACAGATATCTGCAATGTAATTTTAAGATTGCACAAAAATTTCCATCATATATGACGGGGTCCTTTTGTTACATTCGATCCGTCATAATTTTACAGGTTTTTTTCAAACTGTGTCTATGGCTATCAAATGGTGGTAAGTTTAGTGCGTAATTCCGCCGCTATGTAGCGCTAGTGTGCATTTACAACGAAGTACTCTGACATGGGTTATCTCTTGATTCTGACCACCTAGACCTACCTGTGCGCCGACTATATTTTGCTCGGCGGCAGCGTGAAGGCCATTTTTGGCCGGCGGCGGCGGCGGCGTCACGCTGGTGGCAGCTTTCGGCGGCGTGAATCGGCGTGGCCAAAATTTGACCATAATGTTACATTGACAAAGCAAACAAGTTATCATTACGCTCTAGAATTTGTAGTCTGAGCTATCGATGACATAAACTATTGATTGAATGAATACCTTTTGTAAGTCCTGTTCAGATCCATCGCTGCGACCAGTGATTAGACCTATTGTGACATTACCCGCATCCTTAGTGTAGTTCATGTTGCAATATTGCATTGCAATTGAAGGCAATACAATAGAGATTTTGCTACAGTTTTTGTTTCATTTATTTAGAGGGAAGGAATCTCGTTTCTTCAGGGAGGAATCTCAGAAATAATTCCAAGAGGAACCTTGAAAGAAACTGGAGAAATCCATGAAGAAAATTCTGGGCTTATCTCTGCAGGAACTGCTGTATGAAATCCTGAAGGAACGACTGCAGAAATCTCTGGTGGTTCAAGAGTCTGTCTTAGAGAGATCCCCGCAGAAACTTCTAAAGGAATCCATGATTGAAATTTTCGAGGAATTTCAGAAGGAAATCCAGGAGGATTCCATAAATGAATTCGAGAAGAAATCCTAAGGGATTTACAGCAGAAATCATCGAAGGGATTCCAGCAGGAATTTCTAAGGGAATTCGAGAAGGAATCCTTTAAGCAAGGATTTCTAGGAGGAATCAACGAAAAATATCCAGGAGAAATTCCGAAACATTTTCCAGCAGAAAACCTCAAAAGAATTCAAGTGGGAGTTTAGAAGAATATTAGAAAAAGAATCCCCAAAGGAATTCTAAGAGGAATCAACGAAAATTACCTTAGAGGCATTTTTGGAGGAATTCCAGGAGAAATCCCTGAGAGAATTCCAGTAGGAATCCCCGAAGGAATTCTAAGAGGAATCCCCGCAGGAATTCCAGAAAGAATCTTCAAAGGAATCTCCCAAGAAATTGCAGGAAAAATTTATGCAGAAATCTCAGGAGGAGCCACCGAAAGAACTTCGGAAGAAATCCTCGAAGGAATTTCGAGCGGAATCCTCAAAGATTTTTTAAGAGGAAACCCCCAAGAGGAATTTCCATAGGAAGTCAGAAGGAATCCCCGAAGAAATCCTTGAAGGAACTCTAGGAAGAATCCACGAATTCTAGAAAGAATTTTTGAAGGAAATCTTGGAGAAATCACCGAATAAATTCAAGAAGGAAACCCTGAAGGAATTCCATGAAGAATTTAAGGAATTCCAGGAGGAATCACCGAAAAAAAATAAACAAAGGAATCGCCACAGGAATTCCAAGAGAAAACTTCAAAGTTATTCCAGGAGGTGTTTCCGTGTTAATTTTAGGAGGAATCCCCGACGGAATATCAGGAGGAATACCCGAAGAAATATAAAGAGGAAACTTTGAAGGAAATCCAGCAGGAATCCACGAAGAAATTCCAAGGCAAATCCCCGAAGGAACTCTAAGAGGATACCCGAAGGAATTCCCGGTGGAATCCACGACGGAATATCAAAAGGAATCCCTGAAAGAATTTCAGGAGAAATCCATGAAGGAAGTCCAGGAGGAATCCCCAAAGAAATTCCAGAAAGAATTTTTCAAAGTAATTCGTGAAGGAATCCTCAAAAGACTTCTAGGAGGAACCATCGAAAAAAAATTAGAGGAATTCTCGAAGAAATTTCATGAGGAACCCGTGGATAAAATTGAAAAGGAATCTTCGAAGGAATTTTAGGGGGAATCCCCAAAGGCATTTCAGGAGAAATCCCCGCAGGAATTTCAAGAGCAAATACCGAAAATAATCCTGCATGAATCCCAAAGGAATTCCAGCAATTATCCACAAAGAAATTCCAGCAGGACTCCAGTGGGAACTTCCATGGGAATTCGGGTAAGAATCTCCAAAGGATTTCAATAACGGATCAACGAAAAATATCCTCTGAAAGAGTTCCAGGAGAAATCCCTGAGGGAATTCTAGAGGAAATACCGAAGGAATTCCAAGAGGAATCTCCGAATGAATTCTATAAGAAATTCCCCAAGGAATTCCAGTAGGAAACCCCGAAGGAATTCTAGGTGGAATCCCCGGAGGAATTCAATGGAAAATTTCTGGAACAATCTCCGAAGAAATTCGAAGAGGAATCACAACAGAAATCCCAAGAGGAAACTCCAAAGGAAATCCAGGAAAAACCTCCGAAGTAATTGCTGGAGGAGTTCCCGTAGAAATTCCAGGGGGAATCCCCGACGGAATGTCAGGAGGAATCCCCGAAATAATTCCAGGAGAAATCCCCAAAAGAACTCTAGGAGGAGACCCCGAAGGAATTCCAAAAGAAATCTCCGAAAGAATTCAAGGAGAAATCTCCAAAGGAATCCCTGAAGGAAGTTCAGAATGAATACTTCGACGGAATTCCAGGAGGATATCCTGAAGAAATTTCAAGAGAAATCTCCGAATAAATTACAGGAGAAATCCCAGAGGGAAGAGGAAACCCCATAGGAATTTCAGAATAAATCTCCGAAGAAACACTAGGAGAAATCCCCGAAGAAATTCCGGGAGGACTCCTGGAGGAATTCTATGAGGAATCCCTGGAGGAAATCAAGGAGGAATCTCCGTGGGAATTCTTAAAGAAAATATTGAAGAAGTTCCAGGAGGAAACCCCGAAGAAATTTTAAGAGAAATCCACGACAGCGTATCAGGAGAAATCCCCGAAAGAATTTCAAGAGGAATCCTTGAAGGGATGCAACATTAATTTTGTTTGTGCACTGATCACCGGCGCGAAAAATAAAAACCGGTGGCGTGACAAACTGCGGCGTATGGCCTACACACTAAACGCTTTCAGCAATATTTTGCTGAATTTTGCCGAGCTGAAGGGTCCAGCAAAATTTTTTGCTGAACTTTCAGCAAAGTTTGCTGAATTTCAGCAAAACGTTACTGGTGATCAGCAGAGTTTACTGAACAAATCAGCAAAATTTTGCTGAATTTCAGCAAAATTTTTGCTGAAGCCTTCAGCTCGGCAAAGTTCAGCAAAATTTTGCTGAAACCCTCATTCGATTTTTGGTGTGTAGGTGATCAGAATCATGAGACAAACTATGTCAAAGTACTTAGTTTTAAATGCACACTGGCGCCACATAGCGACGGAATTACGTACTAAAATTGCCACCATTTGATAGCCATAGACCGTCTGATCAACTTTGCCTAAGACAAGAACATTCTAGGTGGTCAGAATTATGAGATAAACCATGTCAAAGTACTTCGTTTTAAATGTACACTGGTGCCACATAGCGGTGAAATTACGCACTAAACTTATCACCATTTGATAGTCATAGACCGTCTGATCAACTTTGCCGAAGACACGAACTTTCTAGGTGGTCAGAATCATGAGGTAACCCATGTCAAAGTACTTCGTTTTAAATGCACATTGGCGCCACCTAGCGGCGGAATTACGCACTAAACTTACCACCATTTGATAGCCATAGACCGTCTGGTCAACTTTGCCGAAGACACGAACTTTCTAGGTGGTCAGAATCATGAGATAACCCATGTTGAAGTACTTCGTTTTAAACGCACACTGGCGCCACCTAGCGGTGGAATTACGCACTAAACTTACCACCATTTGATAGCCATAGGTCCTCTGATCAACTTTGCTGAAGGTCTAAACTATGCAGGGGATACGGTTTTTGAGATCCAGTCCAGAAAGTGATGAAGTCTTCAGGTGATGCCAAACTTTCTGGGGGTGCTGCAATATTCAACTGGGGTGTTGCAATACTAGGCGATGCGATTCCATATTTATGGCGGGTAGTGTATATCGGAACGGATTTTTTGTGCGTGTAGTCAATATCACCGCCAACCTAGGTTTCGAAAGCTCTCACTGACATCGGATTACTTGTTAGAAAATCTTACCGCATTTGGTGCTCCCGCATTTGATATTTGCGTTTTGAATGCACACAGCAATATGTTTAATCGTTATGGGGTCTTCTACAATAAGTGCGCGAATTGGCCAAGGAATACTGCGCCGAAAACACCGAAATGATTTTTCTTACAGGCGGAGATGTATGGGCGCTTGCGCGTACAAATTTTCGCGCAACGCATAATACTACAGGGCACATCAAATTTCAGAGTAGCATAACAAAGTAAAACACTACACATAATTCAATTTCTAATATTATTTGGTTGAAAATACGCCACTTTCATTGTTTGAATGCGCAATCCTGAGATTGCCATTTTTTAACTTTTGGACCGGTCTACGGTTTATGTCATGTACAATGCGAATTAATCTTATTTGTTTGCAGGAATCCTCGCTATGCCGTCGTCATCCATTAACCCATCTATGGTGAGCGAGACTAGAAGCGGAGTGACAGTAATGAAAATGTTGTATCACGCCATTCTGTACGCCTATATCATATTTTTCATATCTTGCGTGATGCGGCTTTTTTCACTAAGATTAAACAACTTTTTTTCATCAGTCAGTGGTCAAAGCCAGGCTAAACCAAGAAGGACACAGAGATATAATGAGAACGGTTGTACAATTTGACTTGTCATGGTCATTGTCCTACCTCACTGGTGGATAGCATTAATAACAAATAGTTTTAATTCGCTTATGAATATTTTGACGCGCGCAATTGTGGTTCAGGTGAAGAGGCACACTTGATATTCTCTGAAGAACTCGGTTGCCAAAAAAAAAGGTATTGGCTAAGCCACATTCCGGATCTACGTCGATTTTTTTTTCTTTGGTAGGCGGATTTTCTACTTTTTGTGGACATTACATTCCAACTGGAACCGTGCTGGTCAATTATTGTCTGGTGTATGTCGATTGACCCCAACCTAAACGGAATCGACCTCAGTCGCATCATGATCATCAGTACAGCATGTTCCTCGTTTGTAACAACGAACTCTCTGAACCCAAGTGAAAAAACGCACCCAGCAAGGTGTAAATTACGGTAAACGAACCGAACACTTGACACGATCGCGGCGTCTGCTGTATCACACGCCGCAATTGTTGATCTTCCTTTAGCTACGGATTCCCATATGGTAATTAGCGCTTCAATGAGGGTTCCGTAGCGACTCATATTTTCAATAAGTTTTTTTCGACTCGGTCATCGTTCAATGGCCCAATGGTGTATATGTCATTATTGTCGTTACCGGGCGCGGGTAAAGGTAAAAAAAGTTGCCTAGCTGTCTAGACTTGTTTTTATTCAAGAATTTGAAGATGCCGGTAAATATTCCGGGTTGTATCTTCCACTCAATATGATGAGGACGTAAATGCGTTGTTTTAGTTATTTTTATCTTTCGATTCAGTTACCTTTAAATTGAATGAGCTGCATACACTGCACTTCACGTTTAAATGTGTGTGTTTCTATTTTTCGAAGCATAGTTGGTATACTAGTACGGAATCGTTTACAAATAACGAAACTTTACAGCGCTAATAATGGGGTCTACCATCACATGTTCAGTTTCATACAAACTGTTTAACCCTCTAATACCCAACCTCGCCTTTAGACGGGGTATAGTTTGAGCATTTTTGTAATTTTTACTTCGTTGAAAATCAATTTTTTTAAATTTTTGGCTGATATTTAGGATTGTTTTGTATATCTTAAAATAATTTTTGGTGTATATTAGAGCGTATTTACATTTTCAAAAAATCATTGGAAAATTGATGTTTTAGTCATCTTTTGGAAGTCATTGTTTATTTTGTACTGAATCGCTACGATTGACATATTTTAATTTTTTCCCAAATCATTCTATCCTAGTTTAATAGTTTAAGGGAATCGAATACACTTTAAAATTATTTTCCTTAAAATAACACGAAAAATTAAATTTCCTATGATAAAAATTTAAAATAAAAATATTTCAACAATAATCATAAAATCTCAAAATGTTTTCATCTCAAAAAATCCGTACCCCAAATAGGCTTCCAGGAAAAATATAAAAGTGTGGGGATGTTCAAAAATAAAAATTATAAAAATCAAAAACTGAAATTCACGAAATCGAGAATTAAAAAGAATCATCTTCCAAAACATGTTTGAATCGATTTTAGATGACGAAAAATGATATTTAGATCAAAATCAAAAATTTGGGAATTAGAGGGTTAAATTCCTCGTTGAAAATTTATTACATATGAGAGTATGATGTGAGAGTCATAGCGAGGTTTATAATTACTACTTCAAGCGTATAGGAAATACTTGAAGGTGCACGTTTCCACAAAGCATCGTTCAACGCTGAAAGCGAAATATGAAATGTTTCACGCGCTTCTTCTTCTTCCAATAATGGAATTTTAACATTGATGCCGGTACGCAGAGGTTCCCAAACTTTTTGCTAACGCGGCGCCTTTTGAAAATTTCAAAAATGTCGCAGCGCACCAATATTTTTCGTCAGGGTGTCCATCCATCCGGGAAAACCGGGAAAAACCTAGGAATTCGAAACCACCGGGAAAAATACGGGAAAAACACGGGAAATTGTAAAAGGCACCGGGAGAAATCTTTATGGTGTCTATCTGTACTTCATAAGTGTCAAGCAAGTCTTGAATAGCATGATAGCAACATTAACAGAGTTGCCGGTTGAATATGTTTTTTTTTTTAGAAAGGCAGCCTCTCAGGAACTAGTTTCTGTTGGATCTTGATAAATTCATGTAAAAGAAATCAGAATATACTTCTTAGGCGGAATTTTCAGATTTATGCAAGATTTCACGACGGCGAACTCAGTAAACCTGCAGAAGTTACTTACGGCGAAGAGATTTTCACGTTTGGAAAAAAAAATGTGTCAGTTTCTGGAGGGATTCTGGTGACATTCTTAGTGGAACTCTTCATATATTTCTGCCAGATCCCTTAAACTTGATCCATTTGGTAGAAGTCAAGGAGAAAATTATTGAAAAACAGTGATATTGTGCCTTTCCGCTTCTGTACAGAATTTTGGAGGAGCTTTAGGTAAAATTCAAATAAAATTCTGAAGAGTAAGTACAACACTGTAAATTACAGCGAATTTTCAAAAAAAAAACTGCTCATGAAAGACTCTCTGATGGGATCACATAAGAAATTTCCTACAGATTTCCTTAGTATAGTACTGCCGTGAATCGCAAGTCAGTCCCATATGTAAAAAGTAGGCATTGAGAAAATGGCCTCTGAAGTTTTCAAATTCGATTTCTATGTGAAACTCTAAAAAATCGCCATGAATTGAAAACTTCTGCGATCATCATGAAACTTTCACATATTGTTTCAAACGTGAAGACGTAACAGTGAAAAATATAAAACTGGCTAAAATAGTGTTAAGTTTTGTACTCGAGGGAGCACAAGTTCGTAATGGGACTGACTTGCGATTACATTTCATTATGGGACAATCTGACTTGGTGTTGTTTTTCAATTTTACTGAACAAACTATATATTTTTTGGCACGCAGCTGAAAGATCATCCGAAGAAAGCTCTAAAACGGCCATTAACTCATTTTTGACCAAAATGCAGATGGGACTGACTTGCGATTCACGGCAGAGTAGTAGAATCCACAGAAGAATTTTCTATGGTATCTTTGAAGAAATTAGCATTAGCATTAAGCGAGTCGCACAAATTCGTAGGTGGTACAGTCCTAGACCGCTGTTATGAGGGTTGCCTCCTTCCCGTCCGAACCAAAGCACAAAGATTTGGGACTAATCTCTGACTCTTAGACAAGACTGACGCAATCCTCCAATGGTCGAGCACTGTCCTGGCCACGTCCTTGCGACTGCTGAGGAATGGGAAAGGATGGTTAGTTTTGGACACCTATGAAAAATGTAGACAACTCTACGATCTCTCAGGCCTAGGTGTCACGGGAATTTGGGTGTTGTTAGTGGAAGGGTAAACTCCAGATGATACGCTTGGTCAACGTTCAGGCACACCATTGTTAGTCTTCTTCGAATCCGTTGTCTGCCCGATTCATCCTGGATTCCTCGTCGTCTTGATGGCATTTGGTTGAATTACCAGATTCTTCGGTTGATAATCTGAACTGAAATATAAAATAATATTAACATCGTACGTCAAATAAGCTACATATTAGTGATACGCTCGCCACAGTTGCATATTTTTACAACATTATTTATATCATACGATTAATTTACCTCAAACCTGCTGAAATAAAATGTTGATTAGCAGTACATTGATACAAAATTAACTACAAAACACAAAAAAAAAGCATCAAACTTTGATCTTGGAATATTTATTAATACGGTAAATATCAAGATCAAAATTTGATTTGGTAGATCTTCCCGAGCAGAAGAAAATAACAGTCGCATAACAAAATGCGTTATTTTGGCAAAATAACTGAGTGATGAAATCAGTTATTTTAATGTTATTAACATAACATGTTTTGTTATAAACTTGCGTGTCATAAGCGGCAAAATAACAAATATCATAACAAAAAAATGTTCCTGGAAGACCAATTTAATAACATGTTTTGTTTGTGTCAATAACAACTTAATAACAATGAATTTAGAAAATATTTCAATAACAAATTTTGATCTTCAAAAGTTATTGATAACAAACCAAACGCAAATTTTTTTTGGATAGAGTTATCCTTATTGCGAATTATAACATATGAGTCTAACTATTTCCGAGGAACTACTAATCCACCAAGTATTACAACATTCTGAGATTTTCTATGGCATGGATACGACTATATGTAACTGCCCGATCAGAAAGGCATAACAAAATTATTACCGATTAAGTAATTTATTTCAAAGATTTTTCATAACAGAATGAGTTATAAAATTCGCCGGTTAGGTGTTAAAATAACATAAATTATAACTAAAATTGCTCTAGTCATAACATAATTATAACAGGTCTTGATACAATTATAACAAGCTTATAACAAAATGAGATATAAAAAATCAATCAAATTATATCACATGTTGTTATAAAGCAGTTATAAATATATTGGGTAAAAATTAAGTAGTGTAAAATTTAACTCATTTTTGGGTAATCAGTTTTTAGAGTGAAATTTTATTTTTAGTAAAAAGTTACTGGCATCAAAAAACTTCTCCACGTAGTATACATAAAACCCAGGGATTCGAACCTACGACGGCTAGATCCTAGAACAGGAGCTCGTCGTTTTTACCAGTGAGGTCATCACAGCACTTAAAGTGAGGGGCGATATATGCTGAAATGGTTCTTCATATTGGTAGCTCCTCTATAAATAGACCTGCTGATCCAACATACCGGAGAGGGAAAGTATGACGTCACCATACCCAGTTATGACGTCACCATGCACGTTACTACATCCCATTTAGTCCCTCAGCTTCAATGTCATGTGCGCTCGTTGTGCACTAGAGCCAGCGTTCACTACTTCGGAGCTGGAGCCCACATTGCTGTACCTACGCAAATGGACGTCACACGAAACTGTTCTTAATACAGTTGATAGTAATTATATCTTCGCGTTATTAACTAAATTGAACAGATAGCTAATGACTTTCAAATAGTGAAAAGTGTGTAACTAAGCACTAGTTGCGCCAGCGTTTATTTAAATGTTTAAAGCGTTTTTTGGCATGTTTTATTTCATTATTATTAATTAATGATATTCCTTCTGCAAAGTTGTTCAGTAGTATTATGGCGCTTACGTGGTGAATGTTTCGGTAGGAATATCCACCGCAAATTCTTAACTTCAACAAAACAGCTACACTTCATTTGCTAGTATGGTAAGTGGGGGCAGGATGGGTCACCTAAGAAATGGATCCCTATAACTTTCTGAATATAAATCGCATTTCTCTGTATTCTACCACGACTCTCAGATACACTAGTCAGCTATGATATAAGAGTATAAAAAGGTAATGAAGTTTGAAACCTGCTTCTTGACAAACAATTTTCAAAACATGACCCATCTTGCCCCACCTCATTTTAACGGGGGCAAGATGGGTCAGCTATAAGAAAACTCGATTTTCCTCCAACAAAAAATACTATATCTTCTAGTTTTTCTCTATACATCTAAGCTTCATAGACGTACAGATTACATGAAGAAAGTGTTGAAACATATCGGTAGATTATTCTCAGAACTAGAAGATTTTTGTTCGGGTAGCCATAAACGGACTTTGAAAACCTATATTTTTTGAAGGAAAATTTAAAAAATATGTTCTCAAATTTTCAGTGCTCTCATCGCTTCGATAATGTAGGTCACAGAATAGCCTTTCCATGAAAAATAAAACGTTTTCAAAAACTATGCAAACAAACCGAAAAATTAGGGTGACCCATCTTGCCCCGTCTACACAATACACGTAGTTATATGGAATGTATAGCATAAGGAGTATAACGAAAAAATATTTTATTTATTTCTGTGCGAGGAACGTATAGAATTTTCAAAACAATATACCACTTTTTTATGTATCCCCGTCGTTCATCTGGGAAAATTATTGAAAGATTCAAAACATATATTGTGCGGTTGAAAACGGTACTGACCCATCTTGCCCCCTGACCCATCTTGCCCCCACATACCATACATACACGGTAAAAAATCTGCACTCTGATATGAACAGATTGGCACTTGAATTCGCACTACTGTCCAAACAGTTTGTTACCATCTAATTATTATTTGAAAAAGAACATCCAATGCCTCTTCAGTTTTACTGGAAGTGCACTTCAATCCATTGTTGACAATATTTTGATTTCAAAATAAAAAATAAAAAGTGTACCCCCGCAACACCAAGATTCGATACCAGGACCTTGAAATTCACGGTCTTTAGCTTTACCACTACACTACTTTACATCTGATAATAAGGTATGCGAATCGAAGCGAAACACTTTCTACCACCTGTCATCTATATTTACGTTCATGCCCAAAACAGTCATTACCAAATCAACAGCTTTTCGCTTTGGATTGAATTGCTTTGTACATTAGTGCAAATCGAAGTGATTTTCAGTTGATTTCTTCGGTGGGTTTATTTTGGTTCTCAAATCAAAACTGACAGCATTGCGATTTAAAAGGAAAAGAATTTCTAATCATGTTGATTGGGACGTTGAATAGTTAATGGATTTTTCCCTTACATCCAGCGTGCAGAATTTTTACCGTGTAACTATTTCGATCGGCAGATATGCATACACAGATTATCTATGCGGAAAAAAGCTGTAGTTAATTGTAGTGATATTCACAACAGACACTAAGTGACCATATACTAAGAAACTTTGAAGAAATTGGAATTGAATTGAAAAGTTTAACTTTAAAACTAGAACTTAATTAATTACTGAGATCCTTCAGAATTTCTGATGGATTTTCCCTGATGGAGAATTCTTTAAGGAATTTTTGATTCATAGGCTGAAGTAATTTGCTAAGAATGTCTCAAGAATCTCCTTTTTGGATTCTCTGAAGAAATTCTCAAGGGACGAAATGTATGTTGGATTTTAAACTTAAATTAAACCTTGTGGGAAATCCCTATCACGAATGATCTGTTTACTGTACAATTGAATTCATATTAGTAGTTTAAGTTGAGAGCTCCGACAGGTCAAAGGTGACGTAATCTGGTAGGTGAAATATAATTGGTGAATTTAAATGTGTTTTCGTGTTCTATGATCAGAGATGATGGTTCATAGGAGTGGTTTACTTGGGATCTCAACATGTATATGCACTAATCTTCCAACAAATCCTTGAGGCAAAGTTCTTTGAAGAATTGAATTGAAGAAGGTCATGGAGGAATTGTTGAAAAATTCCTTTGATTACCCGGAAGAATACGTGGAGGAATTTCATATGGATTTTTTGCAGAAATTCCTGGAGGAAACCTTTGAAAATTATTGGAAAAAATCT
Organism: Aedes albopictus; assembly: GCF_035046485.1. NCBI lineage: Eukaryota > Metazoa > Arthropoda > Insecta > Diptera > Culicidae > Aedes > Aedes albopictus. The sequence goes on along the minus strand of NC_085136.1, from coordinate 3,810,139 downwards.
CTAGAGGAATTCCTTGGAGGAATTACCGTAGGAATCTTTAGAGTATTTTTTTGTAGGAATCATCGGAAGTTTTTCTTAAGACATCCTTGGAGAAGTAGCTGAAGAATTCTCCAACCACAATTTCTAGAGGAACTCTAGGGGAAATCTCTTTAAGAACTTTTGGAGAAATATTTGAATATTTGACTGGACGATCGTCAGTAAGAATTCACGTGGGAATCGTAGAGAAAACTCTCGGAGAGATCTCTGGAAGAACTTCTAGTGAGCTCCCTAGAAGACCTACAAGAGAAATACTTTTCATATCTCTATAAATATTCCCTGAAAGTACTCCGTAGCCATCCATAATAAACATTCAACCTGTAAGTCATGTACAAAATACTGTAAACGCCGCAGTTCAATTACACATAACATTTTCCACTTGAGAGCCAAGGACTTCTCGACAACTTCGCTGATGAGTGATGATCCGAACTTCCTAAGACAGCAGAATAATGAGATTTAACATATCAAATAGCTCGTAGTAGTGAAATTGCGATCGATCAAAAAAAAAACGATCAAATCTGACTATACATGTCAATGGTTGCTCCTCCGTGATTGATCTGAGATGGTACCAATTGCACTGAGATCCAAATGAATAAGGGCTGGGACACTCCACTTATTCTCAAAGTGCAATTTAAGCAGCTCATACATTTTTGATCAATAACGGCGCTGGCCACGTCCTTATAGTCAGTTGGGAAGGGAAAGGAATGTTAGAGTGTGCTGGTTGTTGCTACTAAAGACCGAGAGCACCTCTGCATCCCCACAACCAGCACGGACTGGGGTATTTGTTAGATGGAAAGGATGGGAGATCTGGGAGTCACCGTTGGGTCGGTGATGCGATCCATGGATAGGGGATATTTATAGTGTCCGTAAAGTGATAGATTGTGTGGTGAATATGAAGGTCAAGCGGCACAGTTCGCTTTGGATGCATAACTTGTAGGCGTTATATACACTGTGCTGTGGAAGTTGGAAGGAAGGGAAACGAATTTTTGCAATTCGTTTCTGGTTCTAGCGATGGCTATGAACATATGAATATACATAAGTTGTATATGTAGAGAACAGAGAGAGAGAAAGTGGATAGAAAGATACAAAGTAGGATGAAAGGGACGGGCCAGGTATTGAACCCATGACCTTCTGCATACGAATCAGAAGCGGTAGCCACTAGACCACCAAGCCCGTCACAAATAGCTCGTAGTAGTGAAATTGCGCATACAATTTTACACCATTCGAGAATTTCAAGAATCATGAATTACAGGGCTGTTACAAAAGTGTCGATTCGGAAACCGCAAAATCCGCGCCAAGTCATATGAAATCCGCGCCGAGGTAATCAAATCCGCGCCAGTACAAAAGCATACGGTTTTGGTGACTGAAGCTCATAAAAAGCCAGACTTTTGTTGTACTCCAGATGAAGAGCATTTCTAATGAAAAATTATTTTTTAACAATTATTAATCTATTACTTTAGATAACAACTTATACATCAAACAAGAATTGAAAAATTTTGCAAACAGGCTAGCGAGATAATTGAAAGAAAATTTTCAGAAACTTCCAGTGAATTTCATGGATTACTTTCTACAGAAACTTATTTTATGAACATACAAATAGAGTAATACTAGTGGAATTCATTGATTAAATCACCAACAAACTTTACTTCTAAGAAAGATATTTATAAAAAGGAAGCACTTCAAAAAAAAAAATGTCTGAAAATTCAGTAAAGATTTTAGCAAGTGATTCCGAAATCTTCAACGAATTCGTTAAGTATTCTGCAAAAAAATCCTCAAAAATTCTACCAGGAAACCCTTTAATAACTGTTCCCGCAACTCTCCTCAAAACGAGTGTTCCGCCTGGAAATCAAAAAGGAATTTTACAACAGAAGTTTACGTATTTTCAGGATAATTCTATCAGAAATTTAGCAAAAAAATCGATTCCACATAAATTCCACAAATAACTGATTCAGGAATTTCGAGAACTTCGTTAAACTCATCCATAATGAATGAATAAAGTCCTGCATGTTAAAAAAAATGCTAGAACTTTTCAAAACTTTTTGCCGTGGTTTTCTTAGGAATGCAATCAAGCGCTGTCCATAAACTACGTAGACTCATTTTGGGCAATCTTAGAACCCCCCCTCCCCCTGCGTAGACTTTTGTTCATACAAAATTTTCGAAATTACCCTCATAAAAACCTTCAGGACGTCTGACCTATGTCTTTTTTCAGGAATATCAAAATTTTCACGACATACTGTGTCAGAAAACCAATCAGATTGATTCGACGACACATACCGTCTACAAAACGAATGATTATCTTTACGAGATTTTATTAAATATGCCTACAAAATTCAACCAAATGTTTCTCCAAAATTTCCGGTATGCGTCTTTTTACAAATTCCATAAAAAAACAGCTTTCAGTATCACAAAGAAAGCCCAGCCCCATAACTCAAATAGAAAATGTTCATTATTTTTCACTGATGTCTAAATACTTAATGTAAGTGCATTTGACAACGATTTCCGCAAAATCCGCGCCGAAATTAGCAAAAACGCGCGAAATTCGCGCGAAACGCAAAAACCGCGGAAAACGCAAAATCCGCGCCACATTTAACAGCCCTGGAATTACTTTGCTGAACATACGAACTGTGAAGGTGATCTGGATCATGATGAGAAACATTTAAAATTACCTAATATCATCACGTAATGGTGGAGTTGCTTACCTCATTTTCCACCATCCGAAGTCATAAGCTTTCTGTACAAATTTGATGAAGACATGAGCTTTTTTGGTAGTTCACATAATAAAGGATATCAACAATTGTGTATTTTCTAAACACAATGGCGCCATACAGCGGTTAATTTACGCACTAAACACCACCAAAAAATATTGATTAGTTACACATTGCATTTTAAAAATTATTACTGAGTTTGTTATAATGTTGATATAAAGATGATCAAATCACATATTCATTTATTGTAACTAACTTTGTTAGAACCTTGAAATAATACAAACTAGTTTTCGTACCGATTCCAACAAATGTATCTAAATATTACAAACCTTGATATAGATATCAACCGTTGATATAATTATGTTATGTTTTTGTTATGCCTTTCTGATCGGGTGGATACATAAAATGATAAAAAAACAGGACATAATTTTCGAAGTGTTCATAAAATAATAAGCTGACAAGAATAATAGGTAATTAGAATTATTAGATAATATGTACGGAATGCTGTAAAGTACGTAAATCTTCAATGTTTTAGTTACAATTTAAAAACTTGTTATTGTTGTGATATTGTTTATCCAATATGTGTACACTCTCAATAACACAATAATAACTTAGTTTGCTCGATAACAAAACATGTTATTTAAATGTTGTTTAATGGGTGCATATCAATAGCTGGATAATAACAAAATAAGATTGTCCAACAAAACATGTTATGGAAAAGTTATTTCTAGATAAGTTAATAATAACAAAACAAGATATAAAAACAGGTTATGTTATTTTGTAGTTATTATTTTGCTATTCTCTTCTGCTCGGGTTACACCGCAACGCACCATTCTAAGGTGATCTACCCACGTTACGGGTGATCTACGGAATCTTTGAAGAAATGTTTCAAAATGTTACTTCCTGGAAGCATCACTCGGATCCCCGGAAGAGTATACAATAGAATCCCTGATATGTTTACGGCAATATTAGCCAAACGAAGCATTTTAAAAGAAGTTGTAGGTACAACTTTCATGATTTTTTTTGGCAGAACTCATGGAGTACTTCCTAAAGGAAGAAATGTTGAATGTCCTCTAGATATTATTTAATATTGGAGAAGAACTCAAACGTTTTACTTCAAAATTCGGGGAAAATCGGTGTCAAAAAATTTTGGATTCAGTAAGTAAATTGTTTAAAATGACGATGGAAGCAGAACAAAAAGTTAGATGGAGATTTTCACAAAATTTAGCAAATAATTGATAGGGGGATTAGTGGCATAATGGACACCCGGGGTGAAATGGACACCCGTGTTTTTGCCAAAACCGTTGACTATTATGTTAAACTTTCAATACATAAGTGTAAAGGAACAAGTCGTTGTTCTATTTTTCAAAAGTACCATTAATGTTCCTCCAAAATAACCAAAATATCATTCAAATTGAAATATGTTTTTCATATGGTGAAATTCTTATAATTTCGAAGCAACAGCAAATAAAGTATTACGAGTGTTTGAGTGTGTTCACCATAAAAACAAGTGAATTGTTACATTATCTACATGTATGCAAAGATTTAGCAATGAATAAAGTATTTAATTTTTGATCAGGATTTACTTAAAATAGCAATTTTATTGTTCACTCAGCGAAAAAAACTAGCGAAATTCATCGAAATACCTTATGAAAATTTGCTATAACTAATTCTTATAGATGGCATAAGAATACCTTATGAAAATTGATCGTGCTTGCTATGAAAAATTTCATAAGATAGACTTATGAAAAGAACAAAAAAATCTCAAAAAGCAGCAGACTGGATTCGATCCATGAACGTCGGGATCACCGAGCCCGTGCTTTATCCACACGGCTACCGACGCTTGAGAATACCAAGTTCCTAAACATGAATAAAAGCCAAACTGTGAGACGATTTTACGTCATAGAGTGACCTTATGAAATTCATCCGAATCATTATGAATTATTTAAAGGCCGTTTCATAAGTTGGGCCTTATGGAAATCTTAAGGTTATTGGGCTGAGTGTTGTACATAGTCGTTTCGGGGCGACATGGACACTGGCAATTACGAATGGATGTACGCGCATTGCATACTGTTAGGCGTTTTAGAGAGTTTGGAAAAAAATCAATCCAATTATTTTAGCCTAAAGTTTATTTAATAAACTTTTTGTTATGTAAACTCGTCTAAGATGAAGTATTATATCTGTGGTACTGATCTCCGTGGGCAAATTGCTTAATTGGTCGATATAACCTAAGAATTAGCTTAAAATATGCAGGGGTGTCCATTATGCGCCAATGGGTGTCTATTTCGCCCCGTACCTTTCCTGCCAGCCCTGAAAAACACACGGTTTACAATTCATTATTTCTTCACAATAAAGACATTCTACCTGCTGTAAATGATTGAAAGACGTAGGAAACAAGTTAAAGTTGTAAGTCAACTGATAATATAAAAAGTTTCACCCTGTTATACAAGCCTAACGTACTCATTTGCTTAGGGTGTCCATTATGCCCCTAATCCCCCTACATTAGTTTCTAAACACCAGGTTTACCAAAAATGTTTCGATATTTTTCTACCGAATTTTTTATGATATTCATCAAAAAATTCGTGAAAAAATCAGACACAGTGACATCAGTTTCAATAATATTTTCATATAGATTCCATTTCCTTGTTATAGAAAGGGCCTTTTCAACTAACTCTAATCCTAAATTTCGTGTAAGAAAGGGAAATTAACACCAGTGATTGTAGAGTTAGTAAGTTTTTTTTTAATCATAATTTTATGAAATCAGGAAATCTATAAGATTCGTATCAAGTTATAGACCAAATTAAAACTGTATATAAAAAAATACACTGAGGAGCGCCCTACTACAACAATAATTTGCGTTCATACATACTCTGGAAATTAGTCCATACCCGGGAAAAATCCGGGAATCGGAGAACTGAATTTGAATGGACACCCTGAATATTTTTTGTACAGGTTTTTCTTATTATTTCAAAACAATCTTCCGGTTAGTAATTCAAGTAAAATTGTGAAGAATTTTCAGTACTTTGTTTTCTAAAAATCCAAATAAGTTTTAGTTTCTCAATATGTCTTTCTAAGATAAATTGCTTGAAGCTTTCATAAATATTTGTTAGATTTCAAATGTCATATTTATATATCACACAAACTATACAAATATGACAAAAACTTGTTCATCTAAAGCAAGGTGCAACCAAAAACAGTATTACTGTGGCAATACTTTGGATATCTCCGATTTTTTTAATTTCTTTTTATTCCTGATTTTCGACTAATGCTAGTTTTTCACAATGCAATCCGAAATTATTTCACAAAATCTCATACAAATGTAGATTTCTGCTAGAATTACAAAACTTCCAAAGATGTTAAATCAAATAAGAATGCCGTTGGCGCACCAAATTCATAAAAAAATGCTTTAATCTCGCGTTTCTCAAAGAACTTCGGAACGGATTTTAATAAAATCAATAGTTACATAGTTTTCGATTATTTTCCAGCTAAATCTCTAAAAACAAAATAAATTTTGAGATGTGACCTACTTGCAGAAAATCGACAATTTGCAGAAGTATTCTGTGATTGTGACGTTAGTAAAAAATAGTGTCCCGAAAAACAGGAGAGAACATAAAGACCGGGAGACTGTCAAAAATTATTCTGGAAAATCACTTGAATAAGATTTTTGAAACTAATCTATTTCTATGCCGAATTAAAATATGAATTTTATTTGTCTCCAAAAAAAAAATCAGTCTCATTTTGGGGGTAATGGTAAATTTGTAATTACGACACTTACAGTTATGTAGGGTAGTATGCATGAATCAGCAATTTTTATCTCACTTCCATTCTCTTTCGCATTTTATATAACGGACTTAACAGATAAAGTATGGATTTTATGTACCATCTTCTACCTTAACTTAGTCAAAGTTTTTTTAGGCTATATTTTATTATCATTGGCAACACGATTCATGTAAAATTTGACCTCCTTACGAGAAATATTCAAAAAATGGAAATTTTCTATGCAATTTTCAATCGCAATGCGAAGAGCGATGGCTCAACCAGCCGCACCCAAATTGTGAGCAGTAATTTTAGAAGCAAAATGAGATTGAAGATTGAAAAACCTTTATTTGGTGTTGATGCTATTAAATTATATTTTTTTTTCTATAAAACGTTGATCCATCCTACTATATATGTACACCGCAGGAATCTGAAATGGTGTGATTTGATGAGATCGCTTTTGTCACGATTTTGCTCTCTTGTGTATATGAAGAGTTTGACCATTTCTTCACTTATAATCTTACCTAACGTTTACAGGCTATCAAAATAGCCACGATTTGATTCATCGCTTTGACATTTATTTTGTTCCTTTTTACAATTCTACTATTTGATGTGCAGCTTGCATGGGTTTTTATCAATTTTACGTTTAACCACTTCCGGCGGGACACCTGGAACCGATTCCGGCTGTCTCAAATATGGTCTGAAGCTATGTTCTTGTCAACTGTTTATCGGGTTACCCTAAAAAAGGGTAACAATATTATGATCTGAGGCTATTTTCTTGCTGACCGTTCGGCAAATTTTTGAGGAAGCCGCGATTTTATGTGTCGTCGCATGTATGATTTTGGTTCACTTCCGATTGAACACCCGCAACCGATCCCGAAATAAAGACTGGACTCGAAAAAAAATGAGACACTCAAAATAATGTATAATTTTTGATTGCGTTCACAAAAATAGCTGATTTTTTAACCAGGAATAGCATGTTATGTGTAGTTAATGCCCTAAAAATTTCATCAAAATCGGTTCAGTATTGGCGCAAATATTGTCGATACAATAAAATGTGATTTTGGAAATTTTGGGCTTCCATTTTAAAAATTGTTGGCTATAAATTGGTTGTTAGCTCATCAAAACGTCTGAAAATTTGACTGTAAGTTCTTCAAATAAGTCATAATAAGTGGTGATAATTTCATTATAATCGGTTCAGTATTTTTTTTAACAATTCAAACAAAAAAACGGGGTTTTCAAGTTATGGGCACATTTTAACATTTTAAAATCAGTGTTCATTATTTTGACTGTACTATTGGCAACACTATCCCGATTTTTTTGAAACTTTGACAGTTTAAAATCGTTGTGTTAATCTATTCTCAGTGAAAATTTCAGCCATTTTGATTGAACATTTTAAAAGTTAGAGCAGTTTGAATGTCACTATACCAAAAACCACATGTGCTCATTGTAGCATAGTGCTACATATATGGCTATAACTTTTTAAAGGTCAAATCAAATTGAATGAAATTTTGACACAATACATCTACATACATACTTTTTGTACAGAAAAATTTTCATTGAAATCGGTTCAGTATTTTTGGTTCTACAGTTTTAGGTAAAAAACGTGATATTTTTTAAAGTGTTTGATTGGCCCAAGATTCTCAAATGGTAAGTCTCTTATTTCGACGATATCTCCGCCAACACTTAACCGATTTTGATGAATTTTTTAATGGTATTAGTTACAGCTATTTTTGTGCACGCAATCAAAAGTTATACATTATTCTTTGTGTCTCATTTTTTTTGAGTCCAGTCTTTACTATTACAAGTTCTAGTTGTGGCCTGAGACTATTTTCTTGTTGACCATTCATCAGATTATCGAAAACGCCGCTATGGTTTGGTTCCCTTCTATATTTTACCACTTCCGGCGGGGTATTCGTCTCGTCACCAGTTCTGGAAATAATACCGGTTCTCCCAAATATGGCCTAAGATTATATGCTGGCTAACCGTTTATCATGTTACTGAATAAGTCATTGATATGTCGCATGTATTGATTCTCTTTAAGATTTGACCATTTCTGGCGAAACACCCGGAATCGGTTCCGCAACACACTGATATGGCTTGCGTCTATTTTCTTGCAACTGTTTATCATGTTACCTAAAAAGCCGTGATTTGGGGTATCGCATGCATGGGATGGTTTTACATCCGGACTGGAACCGGTTGCGGAACACTGCCGGTAGTCTCTTAACCCCTTCGGGACGACTTTTTTCCCCAACCTCACCGCTGTAGAACACGTCAGCGAGGTGCAAATGGCTAAATTGTCCTGAAAGGGTTAAATAGTCTGAGCCTATTTGCTTGCTAACGTTTATTAGGTTATCAAAAAAGCCGCGCTTTGCTGTTTCGCATGCATGGGTTTGATTCAATTTTATATTTAGTCGCTTTTGGAGGGAAATCCGGAACTAGTTTTGGCACTAGTGGCAGTCTTCAATGTGGTCTTAGCCTACTTCCTCGATAACCGGTCATCAAGTTGTCGGAAAAGCCTTGATATGACATGCCGCATGCATAAGTTTTGTTCACTTTTATAAACGGCCACTTCCAGCGGGGCACCCGGAACCGGTTCCGAAACACTACCGGGTTAAATATGGTCATTGGCGTAACTAGGATTTTTTCCTGGAGGGGGCCCAGGGGGGGCCTGACCTGAGATGAATTTTAAGCGGGATGGGCGCCCGATATGTGAATATGCAAATCAGTATTGTAGTTTTGAGTAATCAAAATGACTGTTACAGATTTGTTCATAGTTTTGTAAACTATATGAGTACGAACAATTCCTCCAAGATTTTTTTTCCATAGCTTAATTCAGTGATTCCATCTTGGCTTCTTCCAGAAATTCAATCAAGAATTCATCTAGGGATTCCACTAGACATTTTTTCGGAGATTTGTCCTGGGATATCTTTAGAGTTTCCTCCAGTAAATGTTCTAGTGCTTTTTTCAAAGTTTCCTTCAGGAATTTCTCCAGAGATCCTTTAAGGTATTTCTGCAGGCAGGCTTGTCCGCACTGAGCGCATTAAAATTCTGCTCTTTGGATTTACACCATCAAGCACATCATAAATTAGAAATCTTTCAATCTTATTAGATAGAAGGATGCTGAAATATTCTAAATGTCATTTCGAACTATCAAAAAACCGCACCGCAGCGCCGCACGGGCCGTTCAAAGTGAAATTCACTAGAGTGTTTTCACCCGGGTGAAAATCTCTTTGCGAGCTCCGTGTGGCTCTGCGGTGCGGTTTTTTGGCAGTTCGGAATGACATTTACAATGTTTCAACATTCTTCTATCTGATAAGATTAAAAGATTTCTAATTTACGATGTGCTTGATGGTGTAAATCCAAAGAGCAGAATGTTCATGCGCTCAGTGCGGACAAGTCTGTCTGCAGGTATTCAGAGATTTCTACAGGAATATCTCCATATATGCCTTCCAAAATTCCACTAGAGGTTGCTCCAATAATTACATCTGGAATGATTCGAAGTATTTCTGCAGGAATGTATTTCAGAAATTCTTTTAGAAAATTTTACTTAGAGATTCTTAAAAAACACTCCAAGACTTGCTTGAAAAATTTGTACAAAAAACCTTTAGGGATCCTAGTTTTTTTATCTGTATTAACGAGATTTTTGGCCCTAGGCTAGTTTATCTCGGGACCCACGCTTTACTTCCCTTCCGAAGGAAGAACTCACATTTTGCGAGTTTGTCGGGAATGGGATTCGATCCCAGGTCCTCGGCGTTATAGATAAGTGTTCTTCATCCCACCAGGTCCGCTCCACTAGGGATCCTAGTATTCCTTCAACAATTACTGCAGACATTGATTTCTTCATTTTTTTTTATCCAGGAATATTCCTACAAAAATTCTTCCAAGTATTCGCTAAGAAAGCTCGCCTGAGATTCCATAAAGAGTTGCCTCCGGGATTCCTCATCGGGTTTCTTCACAAATTACTTCAAGAGTTCCTCCAGGGATTTACCGTAAATTTCTTCTGTAATTCTTACAAAAACGAATTCCGAGATTATTTTAAACATTTCTAGAAGAACTCTTATTGGGATTCCTTCAGAAACTCCCGCAGGAATTAATCCAAGATTTCAGGATTTCATCAGGAATTTCAGCGGTTTCTTCAGTATTTCCCCTGAGAATTCTTCAGAAAATCCTCCTGGAATTCCCTCAGAAATCGAACTTTGTATTTCATCAGGAATGAATCATGAGATTCCTCCAGGAACTCCTTCGGAAATTACTCCCGGATTTTTTTACAAGAATTATTCCAGGTATTCCTCCTGGCATGCCTCTAGGATTTCATTCAGGCATTTCTCCAGAGACTTCTGCAAGAGTTCTACCAAGAATTTCTCCAAGTATTACCCCAGGTATTTCCTCAGGAATTACTTCAGGAATTTATTCAAGTTTGGATCCAGGAATTTCTTCTCTAGGGTTTCCTCTGCACATTCCTCCAGGATTTATTTCATGGATCCCTCCAGGAATTCCACCGATGATTCCTGCAGTAATTCCTCCAGAAAATCCTCCTGGAACTCCACCAGAAATTCCTTTCTGAATTCCTCTAAAAATTTCTCCAGGAATTCCTTCAGAAATTTCTCCATGGATTCCTTCCAGAATTCCCTAGAGATTCTTCCAGGAATTCATTCAGGGATTCTCAAGATATTCATTTAGGGATTGCTCCTGCAGTTCTTCTATGAATAGTTCCACGGATTTTCCCCAAGATTTCCTATAGAGATTTGTCCAGGAATTCCTCCTGAGGTACTCCCAGAAATTGTTTCAGGGATTCCTCCAGGTTTTTTTTTGCAAGAATTCCTCCAGGGATTCTTCCAAGTAATTCTCTAGAAATTCCTCTAAGGATGCCTCCAGGAATTCCTCAAGAGGTTACTTAAGTATTACCCCAAGAATCCCTTCAGAAATTCCTCCAGGAATTGATCCAGGACCTCCCATAGGAATTCCTTCAGAAATTTCTACCGCAATTCCTTCAGGAATTCCTCCTGGAATTCCTCCAAAAATTCCACTAGGAATTCCTCTAGAAATTTCTCTTGGATTTTCTTCAGAAATTTCTCTTGGAGTTTCTTCAGAAATTTCTCTTGGAATTTCATCAGAAATTTCTTTTGGAATTTCTTCAGAAATTCCTCCATTAACTGCTTCCAGAATTTCTCTCGAGATTCCTCCAAGGATTCATTCAAGAATTCTTCCAGGGATAGTTCCAAGGAATTTCCACAAAAATTCTCTTACAGATTAATCCAGGAATTCTTCCTGGGATTCCGCAAGGAATTTATCCAGAACTTCCTGCAGGAATATGTCCAGAACTTTCCAGGCATTCCTCCTGAGGTTTCTCCAGAAATTGCTTCAGGGATTCCTCCAGGGATTTTTCAAAGAATTTTCCCAGGGATTCTTCCAAGAATTTCTCTAGAAATTTCTCTAAGGATCTCTCTAGGAATTTTTCAAGAGGTTTCTTCAGCAATTCATCTAGAGATTGCTTCGGGAGTTCTTCTAAAAACTCCAAACTCCACTAGATTGCTCCCAGAATTCTTCTGAAAACTCCACCAGGAACTCATCTAGAAATGTATCCAGAAATTCCTGTCCAGGAATTTCTCCAGGGATTTTTCAAGGAAATTCCCAAGGGTTTCCTCCAGGGATTTCTTAAGTAATTTCTCGAGATTCCTCCAGGAATTGATACAGGCATGTCTCCAGGAATTTATCCAGGGGTTACTCCAGGCATTCCTCCAGAGATTTCTATAGGGATTCCTCCAGGCATTAATCCAGGATTCCTTCAGAAATTACTATCGCAATTTCTCCAAGAATTTATCTAGAAAATCCTCCAGGGATTCATTTAGAAATTACCCCAAGAATTCCTCCCGGAGTTTATCCAAGAAATATTCCAATAATTCTTTCTGGGATTCCTGAATGATTTCCTTCTAAGATATCTCTAGGAATTTCTTCAAATATTTTTTCAGGAATCCTCCAGGAAATCCTCAAGGGATTCTTTTAAAAATTTCCCCACAAATTCTTTCTGGAATTTATTCAAGAATTATTCCAGGTATTCCTCCTGGCATTCTTCCAGGATTTCATCCAGGCATTTCTCCAGGGACTCCTCCAGGAGCTCTACCACGAATTTCACTAAAAATTACCCCAGGTATTTCTTCATGAATACTTTCGGTAATTTATTCAGGAATGGATCCAGGAATTCGTCCAGAAATCCTTCCAGGGTTTCCCCCAAGAATTAATCCAGGAATTTCTTTTTCCGCGGTTTCCTCTACACAATTCCCCAGGAATTATTTCATGGATTCTTCCAGAAATCCCTCCGATGATTTCTCCAGTAATTCTTCCAGAAATTTCTTCTGAAATTGCTCCTGTAAGTCCTCCAGAAATTCCTCTGGAATTCCTCTAGGAATTTCTCTAGGAATATCTTTAGGAATTTCTCTATGAATATATTCAGATATTTCTCTATGGATTCCTTCCAGAATTCCTCTAGAGATTCTTCCAGGAATTCATTGAAGGATTCCTCAAAGAATTGATTAAGGGATTCCTCCTGGAATTCATCCATGAATAGTTCCATGGAATTTCCCCAAGATTTCCTATAAAGATTTGTCCAGAAATTCCTCCTGAAATGCCTCCTGGAACTTGTTCGGAAGTTCCTCCAGGAATCCCTCCTAAGGTTCCTCCAGAAATTTGTTTCAGGGATTTTTCCAGGGTTCTTTCCAAGAATATCTCCAGGGATTCATTCAAGAATTCTTGTAGAAATTTCTCTAAGAAATTTTGCGGGAATTCCTTATTGCTGAGAAAATTTGCTTATGATTTCACAAAACAAATGTGCTTCGTTCTATGATTTTTCAAAGTAGGTGGTGTCTGTGGAAATTTTTGATTTTCACTGGAGTTTTCCGGAAAATTAGGCGACCCTGATTTTTTTCAATTTAGTTTTTCAAATATATATGATACCTACCTAATTTCATTAACCTTCAGAAATTTCATACCAATTTGTACGATAATAAAAAAAATCCCCTAATGCTCCAGGCATTAGTCCAGGAACTTTTCCAGAGATTCCGCATGGAATTTTTTTCAGAAGGTTCTCCCGGATATCCTCCAGAAATACATCTAGGAACTCCTCCTGAGATTTCTTGAAGAATTCCTCTAAGGATTCCTCCAGGAATGCATCCAGAAATTCCTCCAAGGATTCATCTAAAAAATTTTCTAGTAATTTCTACAGGGATTTCTGATGCGGATTCTTCAGATTTTTTTCTCCTGAAATTCCTAACATAATTGCTCTTCGGATTCCACCAGGAATTCATCCAGGGATTCCTCCAGGTATACTTTCACAAATTACTCCAGGGATTCCTGCAGGTATTGCTCCGAGAATTCTTGTAATGATTTCTTCCTAAATTTCTCTCGGGATTTTTTTTTTAAATTTATTCTGCGGTTAGTTAAAAAATTACAGTATTCCGTTCATAATGTTTTTCAGGGATTCACCCCAGGATTTTTAGGATTACTTGTAGATTTTTTGAAAAATTTGAAGGATTTCTAGAGGAATTCCTCCAGCGATTTGTATTGTAATTCTTTTAGATAATTTTAGAGGGACATAGAAGCCAAGAAATTCTCCAAGAAGTCATCCAGGAATTCTTCCACAATTATCTCATGAACACCTAGTCTTTCACAAGTCTAATCATGAATACCTTCAAAGTTTTTAAATATATTAAAACTTCCTCAATGACCATTTGAATTTGTGCGTTGTTTGATAGACGCACAAATACCCCTGGCCCACGAAATAAAAGAAATTAATAGTGACCGACTAGAAATCACCTCCAGCATGGTTTTAATGAATACACTCGCGTTTACGCTTCAGCTACGGTTCCGAAACACTACCGGTTCAGATATGGTCTGAGGCTATTTTCATGCTAACTAACTGTTCATCAGGTTTTCAACAATTTCGCAGTATGATGTGCATGGGGTTCGATCACTTTTACATATGGCCACTTTTAGCGGGACATCCGGAACCGGTTTCGGAACACTATCGGTTCAGATATGGTTTGATTCTTTTTTTTATACCAACCTTTCAATAGGTTATCAAAAAAGTCGCGCTTTGATATGTCGCATGCATGGTGATGGGCAACGGGTGACTCACCGGGTACTGTCGGGGCGGGGTTCTCTAGACACTTCTAGTTACGGGTCAATCCACAACAGTGCATCCACGGAACCGAAATTTCAGTGTCGCAGTGCAATAAATCGACGACAGGGGCAAATCAGGCGGGTAGTCACGTGGCAAACTCTCAGATACGAGTTTCACGAAGATCTTCAACGATTTCACGGCGAACATTTCAAAAATTGGCACTATATCACACACGGCGCGTCTAATGACCGGATGATAATACTACCGCGCATAGGCGCCAACTTAGGGGGGGCAAGCATGGTTTCGCCCCCCCCCCCCCCAATATTGGACGATTTTTCGATTTTCCCATACAAAAAATCAGAAAAATCAGGCTTTGCCCCCCCAATAATTTGACCAAGTTGGCGCGTCTGCTACCGCGGGCAATCCAATGGGTTTACACCGTAAAAATCGATACTTTCGGATCAGCGAGGGAAATCAAAACGTGTGATTGCTTTCACTTTCGTTATAGGAATGTATATTACTAACAGTAGCAGAAAAACAAAACCCGATCACTGAGGCAGAAATACAATAGGTAGATCTATACACATATCGTACTGTGCTGGTTAGCAGCAAGACATATGGGCAAAGTACATTAGACGGGTTTAGAAATGTGGGATGGATTCGTTGGTCGGGGAAACTAGATTTCAATTTAGTTTAATTCCTATCACATGGATTTGCTCAATTTTATATTTGGCCACTTCCGGCGGGACATCCGGAACCGGTTCTGGAACACTACCGGTTCAGATGTAGTTTGAGACTGTTTTCTTGATAACTTTTTATGAGGTTATCGAAATTGCCGCAATTTGATGTGTCGCATGCATAGGTTTGGATCACTTTAATATATGGCCACTTTCACCCGAGCAGAAATGGAAAGCAACAGCATAATAAAATAATTTATTTTGGCAAAATAACTGAGCAACGTAAAGAGTTATTTACATGTTATTTACATAACATATCATGTTATAAACTTGACTGTCATAAGCGGCAAAATAACAAAAATCATAACAAAAAAAGTTCCTGGAAGACCAGTTAAATAAGACATTTTGTTGATTTCAATAACAACTTAATAATAGGGAATTTGTTAAATATTTCAATAACAAATTTTGAAATGAATAAGTTATTGATAACAATCAAAAAACAAACTAAGTTATAATATATTATCTAAATCAAAGTGGCCTCGATGCAGTGAAAGTAACTTCTTTTTTGACATTTTTATCTAAAATGTACAGTTCATCCTGGATCCAGCTGATCCAAAACATAAAATAGCTAACACTCTATTGCACTTTCTATATACGCACTCGTACCCAATTGGAACTTCAAAAAAAAAAACAAGTATACTTATCAAAATGCTTCTGTTACAGTTATAATGTAATGTCAAAAAGAAGAGGAAAGAAGAATATTTTCTCGTCAGTTACTCGCGAAATGCTGTGGACAACGTTAATTTTGAACGGTATAGTTTTAATTGCAAGGCTTGTTATTGTTGTGCTAATAATGATCAAATATTTGTACAGTCTCAATAACTGTGTGAAGAATTAGCCTAAGTTAGAATTCACGAATAAAAAGAAATTTAAAAAAAAGTTTAAATAACACAATAATAACTGAACTTATGCTATGTCAAACAAAACATGTTATTGAAATGTAATTTAAAGAAAATATGTATACCAAAAGCACGATCATAACACAATTAGATTGTCGTAATACCTCAATAAGTTATTAATAACAAACTAAGATATAAAGACAGGTTTTGTGATTCAATTGTAATTATTTTGATATTCTCCTCTGCTCGGGCAGCGGGACATCCGGAACCGGTTCCGGAATACTACCGGTTCTGATAATGGTCTGAGACTATTTTCTTGCCACCTTTCATTAGGTTATGTATTGATAATTTGCTGTCAAACGGAGACCAGTCGCTTATTGGTCGAAATTGATAATCTTTTGCTGCGATCAGATCGCTTTGTTGTTGCCTTTGATTTTTGTAGGATAAAAATGGGAGCCACATGCTTATCCTCTCAGAAGCACGCCATCAAGCAACTGAAAATGCACCGCGCTCGCGCTGTATACGATGATCGAGGTTTTTTTGGTAGTGTTGTATTTTTTACAACAGCGCGCGTCCTGAAGGGTTATTAAGGGAACCAATACCCTATCAATAATGAAATCTCAATACTCCGACTCACTTTGCCTAGGGTATAACTTTTTTCACAGCCGGCGGATCTCTTTGTTGTCTTCGACAAAGTTGTTTGACATATAGACATCTTCAAGAATACCGAGAGGTTTAATTATTAAAAACCTACAGCGCCATATAGCACCAAAAATTGAAATCTTAAGATTTATGCATACATTTGGCATAACAAGTTTTCCCATACAAACTACAAGTCTGTTGAGCACTCCCTCAGGCTTGACCGATTTTGCTTCTGATTTTGAACATAGCTTCTGGAAATTCAAAACAGCTGAATCTGGAGGTAAGACTTGGTATTTTTCGAAATTTTTGGTTTGGGCCACCTTCTTCTTCATCTTTGTGGCTCTACGTCCTCACTGGGACTTCAACATTTTGTTCTTTGAGCACTTCCCCAGTTATTAATTGAAGGGCATTCTTTGCCTGCCATGGCATGAAATTCTATATTGTGAGGCAAGTACAATGATACACTAATCGAGAAAATTTTCCCGACCGGAACGGGAATCGAACCCGCCGTCTTCGGATTGGCGATCCATAGCCCTAACCACTAGGCTAACTGGAGACCCTAATATACAAATTAACCTTTTCATCTGCTTTGTGTGCAGTTTTTTTCTGCAATTATATCTCAAGTTACCATGCTGTTGCAGCTGTACGTATTGCATAAATAACGCAAATATATTGACATGCATTACTCTATATAAACCATTAAAGTTGAATTAAAGTGGAAAGTGGCGCCACTATTATTGAATTACGAATATACCAGTTTAATCGTAAGTTAGCAATAGTCGCGCCAATTGCCACTTTAATTCAACTTTAAAGGTTAATGTAGGGCAATGCATGCCAATATATGCGCTTTATATATGCCATACGTACAGCTTCAACAGTATGATTACTTGGGTATATTTAATGAGCTTAAAGTATCTTTAAACGAATGAAATTGATGAAGAATCCACTTGGTATTATATAATTTAGTCGCCTGTACTCCAATTCGATTTACATGCAATAATTATCAATGAAAAAAGGTCATGTATCATTTAAGCATACTTCAAAAGAGGACTCAACCCTCCAGCTTCGCGTTTTTTTTTTGAATAATTTGCACAAGGCTGACACTCATAGATAAAAGTTTGTAATGTAAGTATTAGCATCAGCATTAGCATGGGCTAATTACACATTTTCATGGGAAATCCTACCGTAATGTTCCGTTTCATTCAAACTTTTTGAATTCCTCGAACAAAATTCATAAGCTATGGATATATGTAGTAATAGAGAGGTTTATATTTACCACTCGCGGCGTTTCAGAAATACTTGAAGGTGCACGCTTCCAAAAAGCATCCATGGCAGCGCAAATCAATTTCCTCGTTCGGTCGATGGGTGAAACTTTCGTTCATCGCTGAAAGCGATGATATATTAAATATTTCTCGCTCCATCATCCTCCATTGCATTGGCACTTAAACGCAGATGCTGTGGGAAGTACTTCCTGTCGGAATGTACACTTGAATTTTGCGGCAATGTAACCCCTGCAACATAACTCCTACAATACTTAGATGTAATAGTTCTGGACCGTTTGCACAGAGAATATTCGCACAGTTGTCACACAAGATAAAAAAATGAGTGAGCTATAGAGAGTTTTTTTTTACTTCTTGGCGTAGCGCCTCAAATTTCCAGGGTTGGACCAGGGAGTTTATTTAGGAATTTTACATAGAGTAAAAATGACTTCGTCATACGCGCTGATTCCCGTCATATCGGATGGGTTGTTACGAGTGAAAAAAAATCCGCGCGAGCAAAATTTGAATCCGCGCCAAATCCGCGCGATTTTGAAAATTAATTCGCACCAATTCCGCGAGAGTATAAAAGTGAAGTTTCACTTTTATACATTACGTATACTGCCGCCACTCGCATAACAGTCCCATCTTTGCTGGATTTCCTATTCATATGGGACTGTTTTGCGAGTGGGGGCAGTATATATGTATTGAAAATTAAATTTGAACAGTCTACAATAGTGTATGAGCAAGATACTTTCAACTGGAATGGACTATTTAAGTGCTGGGTGGAAACTGAACTGTTGATTCGTGCTGCTTTGATCATCCTAAATATTCTGAGCTTTCTGCAATTTGAAGACGTTTTGCCAGAACTTTATTTCATATATTTTATTTTCAGGAATGTTCCTCCAGGCAAAATTGCTATAGCAATCTACAGAGTGTTCTTGGAAAAATCTGGCACAACCCGTCATCCAGGAAAATATACCAAAAGATTCGTGAAGAAATTGCTTACAAAAAAAAAAAAAACATTGGAAACATAAAAAAAAACTTCTAAAATAAAATTTATAAAAGTATCCCTAAAACCCTTGAAAAAACCCTGATTGAAACGGGAAAATTTTCTGAAGTTTTCAAATCAGACACTGTTTTTATACAAGTTTTGTCGAAGAATTTTTTAAATAATGGGCATGAATTTGAATAGGATACTGTGAGGGTAGTTCTTAGAAGTTAACTTTGAGTTTTTTTTAGTAATGTTTGGAGAATCTCAGAATTTCTGGAAAGAAACTTCAGGAGGGGGTTTGACACTTCCTTTTCTAACCGAAAAAATCACATACATCCATCCCTAACCGCTGCTAACCGAGCAGAAATTAGACGCGGTTAACGACGATTAGTATAACAAAAGATATTATAGTACAAGATAGAGATTACCCATTGTTCTGGCATCGGAACATCTCAGGTACATATCTATCAATGCAAAATCTGGATGCCTTTCTGGTCAAACAACCAGACAGTAAATTTCATTGGTAATACTAGATTCAGATTACTTAAAGCATTGATTTCAGTATAACAAATCTACAAGATTTCGATACTCAGTATGAAAACTGGAATGTTCCATTTCAGATGTTTTCACATGTTAGTCTTTCATCACCACCAGCTGATGGCGTGAACAAACCCCGGGATGTTGCGGACAGCGACGACAGCGACAATCTTCTTCTTGTACTATAATATCTTTTTAGCAACGGCCAAATGCGGATTTTTCTGGTTAGCAAAGTAGATGTCATTCCCCTTGAACTTTGGATAAGTATTCTCCAGGGAGAATACTTTAAGGTTCGTCCATGAACTGTGTAGATTCTTAGGGGCCTGGTGGGGCCTGGTCAAAGTCAACGCTTTATACTAATTTCGACAATTTTGTATGGACAAAATCTATGACGGTGGAAGGAGGGGGAGTTTTGGTTCTGACATGACCAAAAACGAGTCTACGTAGTTCGTAGTTTATGGACAGCGCCTTAACAAAAAAAAAAAAACTGAAGAAATGCCAAGAGGAACACATGGAAGGATGCCTGTAAAAAACAGAAAATGCCTACCTCCGTAGTTATACTGCTAAAAAATTCCTACAGCAACTCTGTGAAAATTTCTGAAAGTGAATGTACATTTTTTTTAAATTTTCTAGTTGGGTAAAAAGTTCTTTAGGATTTTTTCTAGGATTTCTCCAGTTATTTATCCATGAATTCCTTAAAAGATTCCCTAGGATTTTTTTCCACCTTTTTCACTTTAATTCTCACAGGGATTTACATGCTATTTCCTTCATGGTACCTTGACAGATTTTCCTAAAATGATTTAAGAATTTCTACTAGAAATGCCTGTAGAACTATGTGGTGGACCACTCTGAAAATTTCAACGTTAAATCTGTTCTTACGGGAACTCTTCTAATGGCTTCTGATGGATGGAATCCATAATCTTAAGGATCCATGGGTGGAGTTCAACTCCATGTCATTCAACCATCTGCTCCAATGTCGAACCCGCTTGTTATGCACTAGAACTAGCGTGCACAACTCGGGAGCTGGGAAGATAAAAGCATTGTAGTTACGCGCATAATCATATCCGTCATAGAAATCTGGAAATTGTGGCAGAATATCTCCTAAGAAATATTTTGTGGACTTTCATCCAATAGGGTCCTAAAATGAAAAATATTTTCTCGGTTTTGTTATAGAACACGAGGAAGCATGCGGTTTTGACGTAACGAAAGTGGAACGGCGGGTTGCAAAAGACATCATTGGCTCACTTTTGACAGCAAATGTTCTTGTTTGTCATACACGGTAAACAAAATTTACCCAAATTTAAGTGCTTAACAAGGAATGTTACAAAAATAATAAAAAAATATGGGCTTTACCTAAGGGGCCGTACACATATTACGTCACGCTTTTAGGGGGGAGGGAGGGTTTTGCAGAACGTGACGACCCTTACAAAAAATATTGAGATCCCATACCAAAAATGTGACATAGGGGGGAGGGGGGTTTAAAAAGGTCGATTTTTGCGTGACATAATTTGTGTATCACCCCTAATTGGAATACTTAAAAAAAGAGTAGATATGTCGTATTAATCAATGCTTGATCGATTTATGCAGAGATACAGATAGGCCTTTAGGAGCCTATTTTATGAGAGATTCCAGTCATTCAGAAGCATTTAACCTGACACGTCAACTTAAAGTTCTTATAGTTTTTTTTAAATTTTTATCTGTATTAACGAAATTTGTAGCCATCCAAATAGGCATACAAATAGGTCCCATCTCGGGACCTACGCTTTACTTCCCTTCCGAAGGAATAACTCACATTTTGAGTTTGCCGGGAGTGGGATTTGACAGAAACTCTTTCGAGAATCTTTAGTAATTTCTTTCAATGTTTCTACAGGAAATTCCAAAAGAAATTTTTTAAGCATTACGGAACAAATCGCTTGAATTTTTTTAAGATGAAACCATCAATCCAAAAAAGATGGAAGTTCACAAACAGTCATTCACAAACATCTTAAGAATAGTATCAGAAGAGATCCCTAGAGGAATTCCGAGGATACACCCTGATGAAGACCAGTGATGATTCCCTGGATTTTGTTATGGAATTTCTAAGATGTATTCGGGGTAGAGCTCAAAGTTTAGTTGATTCCTGTAAATCCAATAGATACTATATGTAATGTCGGACGATCTCTTGTAAAGGTGAGAGAGTGCTAGCATGATTTACATAAATATGTTGTGAAACTAATTATGTAAAATGAAATTTACTGCTACGAATTGATCTAACTAGAAAGCTTTGAATTAAACTAGCTTAGTAACATTTATGTAGTAACTAAGCTGGTTTAGTTCAAAGCTTTTCAGACCAATTTTGTATTGAGTTGTTACTGCAGCATAAACATAAACAACGGGAATTGAAGATATTTCTAGCACTTAAATGGCTACTCTCAGACTTATTACATGCAAGATTCATTCACAGTATAAAATACACCGAAGGGATTCGTCAATCGCTGGTTGGTAGATAAAAAGAAGGCGATCTCACATAATTAAATTATGATGCAAATCAGAGTAAAATCATGTATGTACACTCAAAATCCGCAAAACCAATTCCGCGCCGAATCCGCACGAGGGTCGAATTCTAGGGACAAATCCGCGCCAAATCCGCGAAAATCGCGAAATCCACGCTGTTGTAACAACCCTGCGATTCAGATACCGTCAAGGCGCCAGTCACCGTGGGGGCTCCATTCACCGTGTGCCTTCGACTATTTTTTCATTACAGTGCGAGAAATAAGTATTAAGACAGAGCCGTTTTCCATACAAAATAATCATGTTTAGGGATCAAAATCTCTTTTTCTAGCGATTCGATTGTTATGGAATTTTGGCTGCAACCTTAAAATAACAAGAATTTAGGGTTGCTGCCAAAATTCCATAACATTCGAATCGCTAGGAAAAGTGATTTTGATCCCCAAACATGATTATTTTGTATGGAAAACGGCTCTGTCTTTATACTTATTTCTCGCACTGTAGATGGTCTTGAGTTCAGTCGATACCAAGGTATCTCAGTGACAAACATGTTACTGAGGGGGCATCCATTTAGTACGTCACGCAAAATTTAGGAATTTTCAACCCCCCTCCCCCCTTCGTACTGGGTTTTCGTATACCTAATACATTGCTTGTCACACTTTTCGAAACCCCCCCTCCCCCCTATGAGCGTGACGTACTTTATGGATGCCCCCTGAGATAACTTGCGTACCTCACAGCAAAAGGGTATATCACAATAGTTCTAAAATCTGGACGCAGTGATCTTCACCCGACAAACGAGAGAACGGGTTTTATAGTGAAAAAACGAAAACTGCGCTAAGGTGGTTTAAGCAATAAACTAAATGTAGTAACATTTTTATTCCATCAAGAAGCTTTTAAATTTACATATCAGATATGTATTTTGCATTACCGAAGCAAGTTTAACAAGAAAGTACGATTACTCGTACTTTTTAATTGAAACAAAAGGGCACGGTAAATGGATACTTTAAAAATCAATGGTCTCCATTTTAATTCACCGTGTCGTATAATGTTCCATATACCTAGGAAAAATTGAAAATTTGAACATTTGTTTTTCTAACAAAATCTTGCAGGTTATTACTTGAAATGAATATAAACGAAGGAAATTCCCTTGGCTGGGTTGTTTTGATTATTTTTTAACAAAATAGAATAAAATGTCTAAAACACGGTGAATGATGACCTACCACGGAATCAGGCGGAAAACCATTGATAAAATGTTTTATAGTATACTTGAAGATATTCATAAAGACAGATTTTAAGAGTAAACAAAACTTTCCGATTTGTAAACCTTCTGGCAATCATTATTACCACAATAAAACTGTTAAAACTCTCAACAGATGGCGATCCATTCGATTAGTACTGCCTATAACCGCATAATTGTAACATTTGCATATTTTGCTGTTATTGACTTAATATCGGGGATCGTCATCCAATTACAAGTACTTTCGACTACCTGAATAAAATTTTCAAGTTTGTTCTAGGATTTGTGAAATAAACACCAAGTCGTTTTGTCTCATTGACCATCATTAACCGATGTGACCGCATAACAGTCACACTGGGAAAATGGACTCGTTTTAATGCGTGTCATCAATCATACTTAAGTCCGATTTATTTTCTGACAATAGGCCCAGCATACAAGAAGTGCTGAAGAAGATCTTATTGCAAAACAATTGATTACGAATTAATGAAAAATGTTTACAATTTCGGTTCATTCCCATACTATTAAAATTTGCAACTATGGGTCCCATTTTCTCCAATGCCTACTTCTGTCGAATGTTACTGTTATGCGGTTATGGGCAGAATATCTGTTGGTGGAAAAGCAGAACTACGACATTTCTAGGTTTATTGCGGTCATCATAAAAGTAAACTTGCTTTCGTTTTATTTTCGCTGATTATGGTTGTCGCCATATTGAAGAATTAATAATAAAGTGAATGGAAAATAGTTAATTTTGGTCAAATTAGCAATGAATTGATAGTTTGCCATCATTTCCAAACATGCTCACATAAATAAACTCTCTCTGCTGAGTTTTCTTGTGATTCGTGATAGTTTTATAGAATAAACAAATTGATTTATTTAATTCCAAGATGATAATATTCACTATTTTTGAAGCGGATTAATTTTATGATTCTGCCACGGTAAATTTGAATGCGCATAAGCCTACCAACACAATAACAACTAAAATATTACTTTGTAATACCGCTTCTTCTTACGAATGATGTATCGTCCTGAACTTTACGTGCCATCAAAGAAGCATCTCTGCATCTTGAGCTGTCATAGTTTTTGTTGAAAAAAAAAATAACAACAATCGAGAATGGGAAATTTTCCTACTAGGTTTTAAAACGGTTTTATTGCTACTCTTAATGCGGTTTGCAAAACCTCCCCGAGAGTGGTCCACTTAGCCGGAAGATGCTCTTAAAGAGGTTATCAAGAGGTTTTGATGTATAAATCAGTTTTATTGCGAGTTTTATAAAATTGGTCATGAAGATCTCTTGTAGAGCCGAACAAAACTTAAAATGTTACTTGGGTATATCACCAAATTTTGTGAAAAATTTTCTGCTTCTGTGGATATTTCTTTAATTTTAACCTATAATGAAGGCAATTAAAAGCGGCACCAACAATGTTTATAAGATTGGTTTCAAACGACAGCCCTTATTCGCCCCGAATCCTCTTAGATCCGCGGTGACTGGTGCCTTGACGGTATTCCGACTTAACTTTGCCAATGCCTCATTAGATAACCGGCCTCTTTAGCATTGGAAATCGAATAGTTACGCAAAACATCACGTTTAAATTTCACTCCACATACGACTTCATTTTTTTTTGTCTTGTTTTGCGTTTGCCCATATTCCATGAATATTGTGTGATGAACATGAATTCGTGGACGCTACGTAAAAAATGACCTCAGCTTACTCAGTACTCTGGCAGATTCTGTGTATTCTATTTGCGGGTGTACATTTAAGCAATTAATATAAACGATAAATTCAAAAAAAACTACTAACGTATTGTTATACATTCTCTTTTTCGTTGCAGTAATTGCTAACAGCAGAACACATAGTCATCGCGGAATGAGTGGTTCACCATATGTAAATACAGTTGCTTACAAAAGTTTTGTGGTTGTGAAATGATGGTACGCACAGCGGTAACTCAACAACATTCAGTATAGCTAACAAATAAACAAAATAAACGAAAAAAAAACGACGATGACGTTGTAAAACGAATAAAATCGATTGCAGAATGATCAGTACAAATTTAACCAATGCAATGAAACCGGCGACAATGCAACGAGTTAATGAAAGCTTCTTGTCTGTGATAATCAACAGTAGCACCAGTTTGTTAGACTACCCGAGCGCAGCCGTAGATAGTAGTGCATCCATCAACTTCAGCGAATCGGAATGGTCCGTGGACAATTCGTCGCTGTTTTACGGCCCCAAGCGGGATCCACTGTATGTGGTCATACCAATGACGATAATATATGTGCTGATTTTCATTACCGGAGTCATCGGTAACATCAGCACATGCATTGTGATATCAAAGAATAAATCCATGCACACGGCCACCAACTACTACTTGTTCAGCTTGGCCATTTCCGACTTTCTGCTGCTAATATCCGGCGTACCGCAGGAAATTTACTTTATCTGGAGCAAGTACCCTTACATATTTGGCGAATTGTTTTGCGTGGCCAGAGGAATCGCAGCGGAAACATCGGCGAATGCCACTGTGCTCACGATAACGGCCTTCACCATCGAGCGCTACGTGGCCATATGTCATCCGTTCCTGTCGCACACAATGTCGAAACTTTCCCGGGCCATCCGGTTCATATTTGCCATTTGGCTGGTGGCTATCGTATCCGCCGTCCCCCAGGCGCTCCAGTTCGGTGTAACCAATCAGTCCGGGGTGGATCAGTGTGTGGTGAAGCGAATCATTATTCAGCACTCTTTCGAGCTTTCGACGTTTCTGTTTTTCTTCGCTCCGATGACGCTGATTACGGTGCTGTACGCTCTGATTGGACTGAAACTGCGGTCTTCCACGCTGATGCAACGCGACGGAACGCTGCAGAGGCGGAGTAACGCGTGCCCCAATACCCGCCAGCAGGGAACTAGCCAGGGGACGAGACGGGTCCTCAAGATGCTCGGTAAGTAATCAAAGGAAAGCAAATTCACTTAGGTACATGTGGGGGTTGATGTGATGTTTAATTTTGTGGAAGCAATCAAATCTTTATCCTTTGGAAGGTACATCTCAAGGTTGATGTTCAACATACAAACTGATTAGTACAGCTGCAAAATGCAGTAAGCTCATACGATATATTTTTTTATTAGTTAACGACAATTCATTTTTATCAAGGTAGCGAACACTAAAACATCTCAATTAAAAAATAAACTGCCGTATTCGGCTGTTCCCAAGTAACAAAAAGTTCCGCTTCCCATGACAAAATGCACTTTCAAGTTCTACGAAGTTGAGATAAAGTTCCGAATGAAACTTTCTGGCTGCTTAAGAGGCTTCGCACACAAGTTCCGGCAAGGCTCATTGTTAGCCTCTTAAGCAGCTTGAAAGCTGCTTAAGATGCTACTCGGAACTTTGTCGGAACTTTCAAATTCATAGAAGTTCAGATCAGTAGCATTGTATAGTGAAGTTAGCTTGACTGTGTCAAGTATCATCAGCAGCGCAGCGGAAAGTCAGCAGTCTATCACACAGGAGGACCGAGTTCAAATCTACATAGGAGCGACGTATGTAAAATTATAATTATCGGGATCAATATCAGACAAGTATCACAACGCCACATCGCTGTGATAAATCAGAGAAAAACATGTTTGTTTCTGCATGAATTTAGGCAAAGTTCCGTTAGAAATTGCTTAGAAGGATATCCAGCTACCTTAAGTGAACTTTCAAGTTCCAAAATTACTTAAAATTGAAGCTGCTTAGAAGGCTAATGAGCAAGCTCAAACAAGCTGCTTAGCTTGTAAAGTGCCCTGTTATATGATCTTTTGGTTGCTTGGG
Source organism: Aedes albopictus (assembly GCF_035046485.1). Taxonomy (NCBI): domain Eukaryota; kingdom Metazoa; phylum Arthropoda; class Insecta; order Diptera; family Culicidae; genus Aedes; species Aedes albopictus. The sequence goes on along the minus strand of NC_085136.1, from coordinate 3,783,002 downwards.
CCCAAGTAATTAAAATTTCCGCTTTCCATGACAAAATGCACTTTTAAGTTCCACAAAATTCAGATAAAGTTCCGCATAGAACTTTCTAACTGCTTAAGCTAAGTTTCCTGTTGCAAAGTAGAGCGCTCAAGTAAAATTTCACCTTTTTCCGTAAGTAATTTTGACATTTGCTTAACTGACAGCATTTTAACGAAACGATGCTGTAAGAAGGATGTGAAGAAAAGGGCACCAGGTTGTTTACGATTTGGACTAAGAGAAATTTCGTTCGTTTCCTCAGGAAATGTTATTGAAATTGAAATGTACTTTTTTGCGCGCGTGTGGGGAAAATGATTCAATTTAAAACTTTTGGGTGGGATTCTGGGAAAAATCCAGATAGTGAGATTCCAACGGAGTTGTGAAGCTTTCCAAGGAAAATACTGATGAGAGACATTGCGCTGGGATTCTGGGGAACTTTTAATGGTATTACAGAGAGAACTAATTTAGGGGTTCGGACTACGGTGGGAGGACTCTGGCGGTTACTTTATGAAGTTGTTGAAGAAATACAAGGACAAAGCTTCACGGGAAATTTTATGAAGATCCACGAAGGATTCATTGTGATGAATCTTCTGGCATTCCGTACGAAGGTTTTTCTCTGGGATTACGCAGAAGATCATCTTGAAATTCTTCCAGGTGTTCCACCGGAACATCCATCAGGAGCTCGCCGGGGATTCTCATAAAATGTGTTTGAGATTTGCATTTTTTTCCTGGATTTAATAGCATGTGATCTTCTATCTAGGAGTTCCTTCGGAGTGTTCTCCAGAGATGTTTTCTAAGATTCTACTAGGAGTTTTTTCGAACCATCCTCCAATAATTTCAACCGGAATTCCTCTAGTATTTTTTCCGGGGTTCACTCAGATATTTATTCGGAGATTCCTACAGGAATTCCTTCCGGGATCATTCCAAGAGTTTCTTCTAGGATTTCTATAGTAGGTAATGTATTCTAAGATTTCTCCAGTAGTTTTTTTCCTCTAGATTTTCTCTGGGCGTTTCTTATATGAATCGCCAAGGAATTCCTTTTGGGATTTCTCCAGGAATTGTTTATCAGATTTATTTGGCAAATCCTTCCTCCAGCAACTTCTTCCGGGATTCCTTCAGAAGCTCCTTGTAGATCTTCTCCAGGAGTAAATTTTTGGGTTCCTATTATAGTTTCTTCTGGTATTTCTCCAGGATTTTCTAAGATTACATCAGTAGTGGCATCAGGGAGATTTCTCCAATAATTCTTCCGGAGATTCCTCCAGGTATCCACTCAGGAATTCTTCCAGGAATTCTCCTCCTTCAGGTATCCATTCAGGAATTCTTCCAGGAATTCTCCTCCGGAGATTCCTGCAGTATTTTTTTTCGGAAATTCTTCGGGGAAAACCTGCCGGAGTTTCCTCCAGAAATTGCTCCAAAAATTCCTCCGGAGATTCTTCCAGGAATTCCTCCGAGGATTCTTCGGAAGAATCTCCAGGGGAATTCCTGAAGGAGTCTCCGGAGAAATTTTTGGAGAAATCTCCGAAGGAATTATTGGAGAATCTCAGAAGGAATTTCTGGAGATTTGCTCCAGAAGATCCTCTGGTGATTGCTCCATAAATTCCTTCGGGTATTCCTCCGGGAAATTCCTCCAGGAATCCCTCCGGGGAAGTCCTGCAGGAATTCTGGAAGATTTGCACGCGAATTCCAGAGGAACACCTGGAAAATTTCCCGGAAACTTCCTGGTGGAATTATTGGTGAACTTGTGGTGGAATTCCCGAGGTAATTTTAGATGAGGTCCTGGGAAATTCCTAAAGGAATTTCTTGAAAACTCATTGGAGAATTCCAAGGGAATTTCTGCAGGAATTTCCGGGGAACTCCTACAATAATTCACGGGGAACTTCTGGATATACTCCCGGCAAACACCTGAAGGAATTAACGGGGAACTTTTGGAGGCATTCTCGGGGAACTCCCACGAGAATATTCGGGAAACTCCGGAGGGATAATCTCCTGGAGGAAGAACTGGAGGAGAACTTCTGGATAAATTCCCGTGAACTCCTGGGGGACATTCTAGAGGAAATATGGGGGTACTCTTGAAAGAACTCTTTTATGAGTTTTCGAGAACTAGGAAACCTCAGATTTCTTTCGATAGAGCAAGACAGAGCAAGAAAAATGCTGCAGATTCTCACATAGTTCCTTTCTTCCAGGAAACAAACAATTCACCGAACTGAAGTTGTTTTGAAATTACCCGTAGGAAATCCGCGCTCATCGTGTTTTACCGCAGCGGCATACTTGCATATTTTTTTTATTAGATACCGCAGTGCTTCCCCATTCCGTTGCCGGCCCCATTGCGTTTTCCGCAATGGATGTTTCTTGAGTTCTTTCCTTGTCAAACATTTGACCCTGTGTACCAACAGCTTAATGCACACTGACGTCTTTGGTGTGAAAGAAGAAACAAAAAAGAAAGAGAAATGTCACTTTTACTCACGGAATAATACATCGACATATTATTCCGTACGGAAAATTAACAACATGACTGACAGCATCGCATGACAGTGACATCTTTTGGCAAATCTTTCTGGCTGCAAATTACTTATCAACTGCGAACGCTTAAGTAATATTGATTGCAAAAGTTTTACGTGACCATTACTTGTCCTATCTTTTTACACAGTACTTACCAGGTGGAAACTAGCCATTAAGAGGCTAATAATGAGCCTTGCTGGAAATTTGCACATAAGTTCCAGCAAGGCTCATTGTTAGCCTCTTAAGCAGCTAGAAAGTTCCGTTCGGAACTTTATCTGAGCTTTGTGGAACCTGAAAGCTGCTTAAGTTGCTACTCGGAACTTTGTTGAAAATTCCTAGTTCCTTGAAGTTTATTTCAGTAGCTTGATGTTCAAAGGATTTGTTTTTGTAATTTTAGCAAAAACATTATTATAGGCAACTTTTCATAGAGCTTAATTAAATTCACCAAATCAATGAAATGCAAATGAAAAAAAATGATGCCTACCAGATTCTAACCGGCAGTCGCTGCGTTAGAGCCCTACACTCTATCCCGACACCACAATTGCGATGAGGTGCAAAGCGGTTAAAATCTGACTTGAAGCAATCCTCTGTCGACATTTTGGTTTGTACACTTGTACTGTAGTGAAGTTAATTTATCCATCTTATGTATCTGTAGCAGCGCAGCGGTATAACGGCAGCTTATCATGCAGGAGGTCCTGGTTCAAATCTACATAGGAGTGCCGTATGCATAAGTAAATAAAAATGTAAAAGTCTGTTTGAGCATGCTTCTCAATAATACAAGCAACAACAGTTGGATGAATCTGAAAAGCTCGTTTTTGTTTTCACATTCATTTTGAGGAAGTTCCATCAGAAGCTGCTTTGAAAGCTATCTGACTTCCTTATGTGAACTTTCAAGTTCCGAAATTACTTAAAAAATGAAGCTGCTTGGAAGGCTAAAGAGCGACCTCTAATAAGCTGCTTAGCTTATAATGTACCCTCTTATCTGAACTTTTGGTTACTTGGGATGTGATGCTCCCGTGCGAGCTAACTCTGCATTTCCAGCTCTGGAAGAGTGGCCAGGTACCCATACAAGGTGAACAGCGACCCAGTATCCGACTTCTGACTACATCCTTCTCGTTCGTTACTCTTTGGCTTTCATCATCGAACCACCCGTTCCTAAGTAGTCTTTGAGCAGTGCGTAATGCCTCCCGCGCTGCCGTATTCATCGCTCCGTGGATAGACTCCCAGTTTTGATCTTGTGCAAATCCGACAAACATCCAACACTTACTCCACGATGTTGTTCGGCATGTCTTGCCGGCTCGATGGTCCACAGGAGAAAAAGCCCGAGTTGAACGTTCACTGGTTGGATGAACCTCAACAGGCAATGAACCGAGGGGTATATATTATGACATAGAGTAAGGTGGGGCAAAAGTTCGACCCTAGATGAAAATTCAACTTATTTCAAAAAATCGAAGCGGATAAAAATAAATAAATACCATGTGGTGATTCTACCATTCATGAGCAAAAATTTTGCTGAACAAAGTTACGCCAAATGTCTTCAATTTTAAGTTACAACACTTTTTGTATATGTGTTTTATTCGAACTCTTGCCCCACCCCTGGGGCAAAAGTTTGAATCTAGTGTTTTTGGAATTTCGCTAACCGTTGCACACTATTTTGACAGTTTGGTAATAGGAATACCTGAAACCACTTGATATTTGATGTTGGAACTGGAATACACTTTAAAGTTTGATCTGGAATTTACCCAAATCAGGGTTAAATTTGCTACACCAAAAATTAGTGATTTTCCGCCAAATTCAGACAAAACAACATCTTTTTTCAACTTTGATCGAATTTTCCCACTAATTTCATCACTCTTAGAGATACTATGTACATTTTGCAGAACTTTAGGTTTTTACCTAAAGTTGCCACATGACTCGAACTTTTGCCCCACTATGTGTAAAATATGATTTCCAAATCTTTTTTGCAAAAAGTTATACATGCTAAAGCATCTTCAAAATAAACCTAGTTACGCCCCAAAATAAAATATCGTAGTCGATTTCATTATAATTCCATTGCATGCGTTGGAAGGACCATCGCATGTTATAATTTTTTGATCAAAAACCAACATTTTGTCATAACTTTTCGAAATATTGATCAATTTTCAAAAATTCTGGAGTGAAAGACTCTTTTTCAAAAAGGGTTCGAACAACCTTGACACCCGAAAGAAATAATTTGAATTGAGCTCAAAAACTTCAAAAGAAATTCTTGCCCCACTCGAACTTTTGCCCCACTTTACTCTACGCTAACGGATAATAGGGTACCCCATAGATCTCACTTATCCGCTCGTACAATTTCTGGCCATAATTATCTACCGTACCATCTGCCCCCAGGATGTTTTTTTTTGCTTTATCATTTATTTGAGGCTCATGCGCCAACAGGCATAACGGAGCTGAATTCAGTTTTTTTTAACAATTTTTTGTTTTTGACTTATAAACTATGTTAGTTTCGGAGAACCGTAAAACTCGCGGCTTGGTCGAGGTTAGGGGTAACAATAATATTTGAGGAAAGGATAGGGTGATGAGGGCTTTTCGTTGACACATGACAGCATGGTGTGGCGTGTTGCTGCTGGTCAAACGTAGAGTGGACAAACAACCTATAACGATATAAACAGACGCTTTTCGAAGGGACACGAGGTGGACAAGCGGAACAAGACGGGGATATCAAACGAAGACTCCAGCTTGTTTCAAGAAGTCGTACACAAGCTTGAGACGCACCGATCGCTGGATTAGAATATATATCTAGCCGTAATAACTGACTCTTAACCCTCGAGCGATCGCGCTGTTGTATTTTGTACAACACGTTGAAAAAATCTCGCTTTTTGTGTTCAGCATTAGCGTGGTGCTGGTGGTGGTGGCCAACCCAACGAAAGAAGCAAGCCATGATATTGTGAAGATAGTGAAGCTAGTTTAACAAAATCATTCCTAATCATTTTGGTTAGAGAGAGAGCACTCGTGTTTCCCTAGTACTCCATCAGGTTATGGGCCTGAGTGTATCAAGTCGACACTGAACTGGAGAATTTATAACGTAAAAGTTTATCAAAAAATGGAAAAAAATGGAGCTTTTGTTGGTTAGAGAGAAGCTTTGGAGGTACGTGGAACCTGGAGTCCGACCTGTGGAGCGACTTGGTACAGCGGCTACTCAAGGCAAAGAGTGGAACGACGGAGACAAACGGGCAAGGGTCAAGATTATGGGCTTCTTGTCGAGTCTTCCCAGTACTGCCTCATCAAGAAAACCAAAACTGCCAAGGAAGCATGAAAGTCGATACGGAGCGCTCACGAGAAGCAGGGATATCAGCAAACCCACTATCCTCAGGAAGATGATTCGGATGGAATACGTTGACGGTGAAGACATTGGAGCAAACGTTAGCCGGATGTTGGATCATTTCGAGAAACTCGCGATCGCTGGTCAAGAGCTCGACAAGGATCAGAAGGTGAACATCGTGCTCAGCAGTCTACCTGATTCTTTTTCAACACTCATCACAGCACCGGAGGGACGTCCGGATACTGATTTGACGCTGGAATTCGTGCGCGGTAAACTGGTTGACGAAGTGGCTCGGCGGTGAAACTCGAACGGAGCGGAGTATGCGCTGAGAACGGAGTTTAAGAAAAAAACTAATTTTGGGTCACTTCTGCCAGAAACCTGGGCACCTGGAAAGGTGGGTTTGTGACGGCAACGGCAACGCTGCGCGGTGGACTGTATTACGTGGACAACATCAATGTGGCGGTTCAAGCGATGAAGGTATGTCAGCTATCCGACTGTGTGCATGGTTAGCATCGTAAGTTAGGACATCACGACAACGAGGCCATTGTGAAGCTGGAGAAGTTGGAACTTGCAACCGGTATCAAGATCAGTGAATTCGGTATGCGAAGCGGTTCGCGCAAATCCTGTATCGAAAGGAAGATGACAAGGTTGCCGTTTCCAAAGAAGGCATATTGCAGATCAAAGGCAATTCTGGACCTAATCCATAGCGACGTTTGCGGACCGATGAATACGAGGACTCTTGGTGGACGCTGGTATTATCTGACGCTGATAGATGACTACAGCAGATACACGACGGTATTTTTTCTGAAGCAAAATTCGGAAGTTCCTGGATTCGTCAAGCAATTCGTAAGATCCGTGACAGAAAACTATGCATAGGAGATGAATAAAAACAAAAACAGAACATAAACCTAACTTGGCTTTATAAACATCAAGATCGTGTTAATTGAGCCGGGATGATGTTCAGATCGTCTTATCGAGTGAGAGCACCGTAAAGTGTAAGTCACTAAAATATGTATGAATAGCATAAACAATAAATTTGAACTACCGCGCGATCACGCTACTAAGCACTGCCTTCAAGATACACGCTCAAATTTTTTGCCGCCGTCTATCACCGATTGCAAGAGAGTTCGTGGGGAAATATCAGGCTGGATTTAGGGGTGAACGCGCTACAACGGACCAGATGTTCGCCATCCGCCAGATGTTGCAGAAATGCCGCGAATACAACGTGCCCACACATCACTTGTTCATCGATTTCAAATCGGCGTATGATACAATCGATCGAGAACAGCTATGGCAGATTATGCACGAATACGGATTCCCGGATAAACTGATACGATTGATCAAGGCGACGATGGATCGAGTGATGTGCGTAGTTCGAGTATTAGGGACGCTCTCGAATCCCTTCGAATCTCGCAGAGGGTTACGGCAAGGTGATGGTCTTTCGTGCTTGCTGTTCAACATTGCTTTAGAGGGTGTAATAATGAGAGCGGGGATAAACACGAGTGGAACGATTTTCACGAAGTCCGTTCAGCTGCTTGGTTTCGCTGATGATATTGATATTATTGCTCGTAAATTTGAGACGATGGCGGAAACGTACATCCAACTAAAGAGTGAAGCCAGACGAATCGGATAAGACATTAATGTGTCGAAGACAAAGTATATGATGGCAAAGGGCTCCAGGGAGGAATCACCGCGCCCGCCACCCCGAATTTATATCGACGATGATGAAATCGAGGCGGTTGAAGAATTCGTGTACTTGGGCTCACTGGTGACCGCCGAAAACGACACCAGCAGAGAAATTCAGAGGTGCATTATGGCAGGAAATCGTGCTTACTTTGGACTCCACAGAACTCTACGATCGAATAAAGTCCACCGTAACACGAAGTTAACTATCTACAAAACGCTGATTAGACCGTCCACATCGTCCACACCGCGAACATCGGGAGGCTACGGTGGACGGGTCACGTCATCAGGATGTTGGATAGTAACCCGACTAAAATGGTTCTCGAGAGTCATCCGACCGGTACAAGAAGACGTGGAGCGCAGCGAGCTAGGTGGGTCGACCAAGTAGAGGACGATCTGCGGACCCTACGCAGAGTGCGGAACTGGAGACAAACAGCCATGCCACAGATTTCTTCAGGGGTAAGGCATTTTGCCGGTATTTTTTCAGGGATTAAACCAGATTTCTTTGAGGGCTTCCTTCTGAGTTTTTTTTTCAGGAACTCCTTCAGAAATTCCTTGAAATTTTTCTCCTGGGATTTCTTTCGAGATTCTTAACAAGATTGAGGATTTTTGCCAGCATTCTTTCAGGAATTCTGCCCATGTGTCTTTCCTTGCATTATTCCTCCTAGGGTTCTGTGATAGTCTTACGAGCTAAATTAACGAAAAAATGCTACAATGGGTTAGAGGAATGCCAAAGATTGATTTAATTTATGGATTTAACTTACGAAATGATCCTAGTTCTACCGGTAATCCAACCCAGATATTCCATAGAAGTTTAACTTTTCGCACAAGCGTCAAGTAGCTTTGCGGTCTTCGTCAAAGTTGTTTGGCTTTTAGTTATCGACCTTCAATCGAAAAATTTTAATGATTGAACGTTTACAGCGCCACCTAGAGACAAATGTCTAAACCTTGAAATATCAATTTTCAACCCCTAGATTTTTCATAAGACGATAAGTAAAATTTACTAAATACCCCCAGAAATTACTGTTCGACTCTCATTGAACAAACTGAGACCTACTTTTAGTAATCTTGAAACCTCCCTGGACTTCAATTGTCTCCTTTTGCTCTTTCTTCAAAATTCCTGATGAAACCCTCATTAAATCTGCCCACTCTTATGCTCTTACGCACGAGACTGGTACTGAACGGCGCTTTCTACTTGAAAGTAGTGCATAAACAACTTGCATAAACTGAATCTGCATGAAACACTGAACTTCATCAGAAGAGGATTTAGTGTACTAGCTCAAAAGAAGAGAAAGCAGAGAAGCTTGGGCTGCCTAGGAATTGAATATTTATGACACGTTGATTGAATGAAGACCATGAGACCAGACTCATCGACTTGGAAGTTTCTGATGCAATTAATTTCTTTGCTTTTCCCTACTTATACAGAGTAAATGCAGCCATTAGTTTATGAAGACGGCAACCATACAGCAGGGGGTAAATTTTCTCATAAAACTCTCTTCAATGTGCTCTTACCGTTACAGTTGCAGTAGTTGTTGCATTCTTCATCTGCTGGGCGCCATTCCACGCACAGCGGCTGGTCTACATCTACGGCGTCGACAAGGACCACCAGCCCAACGATCCATTAGTGCTGAAGTTGTTCGTGATTACCACCTACATCTCCGGCATACTGTACTACCTGTCCACCTGCATCAACCCACTGCTCTACAACATCATGAGCAACAAATTTCGTCAAGCTTTCAAGGTACGTCATTAAACACCTGTATCACCATCAGTCGCCCCAAAACTCAACTCACCTATAGTGTTTTTTCGCTGCATCTGTTGCCACCACGAACTCTGGACTTCTTCGTCCTGTTTAAATGTCACTGCTTTCCAACTATTTTTTTTTTTGCTGATTTTTCGCTCATTTCTTATTTGGTGCTGGTATGCTTTCTCATTACTTTTTCGTTAATGAAGTTTCTTTTAATTATGGTTTATGATATCGGAGCTGCACGGTTTTTTTTTCTAATGTGTACAATCCAAATTGAAAAAAAAGTACTGTTCCTGATGAACAAGAGTCTCAAGCACGCGATTTCCCCATTGCCTGCTCTGACAAAGAAATAAGGATTTTTATTGCTTTTGGTTTATCATAATGTTCAACAGTGATGAAACAATTACTGGCAATTAACTTCTATTGTAACATCGCACACATATGAAACAGTTTGGTCTTATAATTTGGTTTAGTGCGGAAATTGTACAGATTTATCATAACCTTTAACCGTCGTCATGAGCAACACCCTCCGTCAATCCACGTATGTTACTGCGATGGGGTAACCTTTTTTCACACCCGTGAATGATGGATTGCTTCGCCCGTTAGTGCAACGAAGCGCATCATCATCATTGATCAATCATTTCTTCTTAGCGGCACAGCAAGCCATGAAGAGCGATTTGTTTTGAGTTGACGCCTTCGTTCGGTCACAGAGATCTAATCAAAACTTGGTCACCTTGAAAGGTAGTCAGTCTGCTGGTCTGGTCCTATGTTTATCAAATAAATAAATTGGGTCTTGCCGGCTCGTTTTATTTTGGTCCCGTAAACATTATAACTTAAATGATGCTGCCAAGGACATTTCCCAATGGAGGTTACTGATTTTAATTGCTCCATCCGAATGGGGTGTCAGTGTGATGATGCTGAGTGGGTGATAGCTGCAATCATCTATAGATGGCGGCACATTCTAATTTTAACTTGACAAATATTCTGAAAGTGCGATGAGGTGAAGATAATAATTGATCTGTAGGTTGCAACAGTAACTACTTGGAAAATCGTCTGTATTTATGCCAAATTTCAATACAGTCGAAAAGTGATCGGTTAACGGCGGTTTGTGTATATTGATCCATTGTCAAATCATATAACCAACCATAGATGACTCCCAGACTGATAATACCCCTGCCCTACTAACAAAAATTCCTTCCTGAGACAAATGTGGAGATGCAGCGATTCGCGGTCTTTATAACAACGTTTGTCTTACTAACATTCCCTCCCATCCTCGATGATCGTAAGGACGTGGCCGGCGTCGTTATTGACCTTACTAAAGTTGAGAGCTCTCGAACTGTGTACATTGAGAATAGTAAGCTAGTCCCAAGCCCTATTCATTGATTCTTTGTGCAATTTCGATTGTTCTGGTCAATATCACGGAGTAGCAACTACGAATTGTGCGGTCATCTATGCTTAAATATGCTCATGCTCATGCTCATGTATTTATGCCAAATTTCAATACATTATGGGGCACTGCATGAAATTATCTCCTTCTTTTTCACTCTTACAGAAATTTTGTAAACAACAAGGCCAAGAAACTTCAAAATCCCATGCAAAATCAAAACAATGCAGTGCACTATACTCACTTTTTGCTATAACTTTAACAAGTTCTAACCTTCAATTGGTTTCCAGTCATTTGGTCGGATGGCAATCATAGCAAGCTGTGGGCGCGAGCGGCTGCGTTTTCAAAACTGTCACGCGATTTTTGCTCCGTATTGTTTTTGAAAAGTGCTGGCAAATTTATCTTCGGTGTTCAACATATTTCTTTTACCTGACGATTTAGCGGATAACGTAGTGTTGAGTAGGATACGCGATTGTTGTAAGAGTTTGTCTTATTCCCATTGCGGTGTCAGAATTTGTCTTCATTTTTGCATCATTTCTATGTATTTTTTGATGATATTGCTGCTGGATGTCCGGGAGACGCAAATGGAAGACAACAACTTTCAAGAGTACAGGAATTCGTATAATTTGGTAAGTTTGTTCCTGTATATCGTTTTGGTGCACAAACGTTGACCAAACGTATCCTTTGAACTTAACCCTTCCATTAACAACACCCGAATTTCCGTGTCAGCTAGGCCTGAGAGAACGTATAGGCACGGGGGTGAATCTTCACCACGAAAAGTGCCGCTCGTCTGACTGCTGAACACTAGCGAACCTGGTGGTGGAAAGCAAGCTTTTTTGTTCAGCGAGCATAGGGCCGGAGCGTGGCACGCTTTGATGATTTTTTATTTCTCCATGGAAATTCATTCCAATCTAGTTTTCCGAATGAAAATTTTACGACTTCCACCTCGAAACTTCAAATTTGTCCGAAGATACATATCTGTTCTGTGGTATAGGACTCTGCATACCTTTTATAGGTTGTGTGCATTGTTATTCGACTAGACTTCCAATGCACGCTAATAGCACATGGTCTGCCAAATGCACATCAAGCAATCTAGTAGGCGCGCAAACTGTCGTCGCGTCACTACTTCGCGAACGTCAAAGTGTAAACACAAGTTACTTTCTGGAGGCACCCGCTTGTCCACAATAATTCCAAGCTTCACATAGGTGTCAGTGATTAGCCCCAAATCTCCGTGCTTTGGTCAAGGGCGTAGCTAGATTTTCGGTCAGGAAGGAGGTGGAGGTGGTGGTTGAATGGATTTTCGACGTGATTTCCTTCAACATTTTTTCCAACATAATTAAAAACCATCCGAAGATTTTTTGAAAATTGTCTTCCTTGTCTAATTGAAGCTCTTCCAGTAATTATTTATGTAGTTTGTCTACAACTATTATCAAGCTTGGAATATCCTGGATCTGTATTTTTCTAAGAAAAACCCAACTAACAATCACTCATTTTACAAGCACCTTTACGACGAATTAGTTGAGTATGACGCTGAAAAACATTTGGATAATTTGGCACAACCTTTGTTCGGGTTTTGTTCACACAAATTTGGAGAAACTATAAAGCATGGTGTTGTGTACCAACTAAACAGTTCAGTTGTTAAATCGTTTTACAACTACAGTCGACTCTCCACATGTCGATGTTCTACATCTCGATATCTCTCCCTAACTCGATGATCTCGTCGGTCCATTCAATCTGCATACATTTTACCTTTCTGTATGTCGATACCTTCTTATCTCGATATTTCGCTATCTCGATGCGATCTAGTTCACTTTTGTTCTAGATTTTCTCTCCATATGTCTATATAGCCATTTTCACAGGTTGCTTGACCAAGTTTTCCAGGTTTAAAACATTCTGCATACATACATACATACATACATTACATGGTGACATCCGTTTGTTGATGGTTTTTCCTAGTAACGGAGGCTTTTTCAATCTAGTGTGCATTACAAATAGATCCTTCAAGTCGATCTCTCCCTATCTGGTTCCTTCAATATCGAGATGTAGAGAGTCAACTGTATATAGTAAAGCTGTTATTCAGCTTTGGCAAAAATGATTTAAAATAAATAAAATGCAAAGTTTTAAATTTCCACGAGAGTTTATGATTGGCACTTATGATGTGAACCATTATTGTGAAATAACTACACATAAAATTACCTAATTCAAGATTTGAACTCGAGACCCGTCGATTGCCAGCCGCATGCCTTCCTATCTGCGCCATCCTAGAGATGAGGAATTGCAGCGCTCAAATCAAAACATAAACTTTCCATGGTTTATTAATGATCAGACTTCGACTCCTATCCAGCAGTGGTGAATTAGTACAGAACATTATGGTTAACAACTGAACAACAGATTAATTCAGCTGTTGTTCAGTAAAACACACGTGTTTTTCATAATGTACAATCATCATGAGTCAAAGTATGATTAAACGAAAGCGCTTATTTGACTTGTAAAAAACACATTATACAGATACATGTGCTAATTTTTACATGAACTTAACAAGAAGTAGAAAAAGGTCTTGTTAATCTATGTTGTAAAGGAATTATTGCGAGTCGAATAGAAAATTTATTAAACGCTTGAAAAGTGTTTTTTAATTTATCATTGTTAATGCCAATACGAAAAGTTGGTCATTGGCTACGTTTTCAATTGAAAAAACATTTGTACAGTAATGTGTACAACATAATTTTAGTTCAGCTATAATTACTATTATAAAGCAACAATTCAGCATGCATGCTTGTTTGTGACTTGCGATTGTTAGTTGGTAAACCTTCAGTGATATTGTTCCTGCATTGCATCCTTGCCGGAATTTCTCTAAAGATAGTTTTGTATACTCGTATACTGCATATACTCACCTCAAAGAATAATTCTTAAGGAATGTCATTTGACATATGCCTGGAAGGATTCTTGGAAGAATTATTGAAGGTAATCTCGTAAATGCTTTTGAACTATATTTCCCAGGGAGAAATCTCTAGGAGAATTCCGAAAGAGTCTTCTCTGGGTGAATCCCTTGAGGAATTAATGTTATAATTTCTAGTGGAATTCCTGAGTAAACTCCAAAAGAAACTGCTAGAAGGATTCCCCAAAGAATTCCTGGAAAATGTTCAAGCAACTTCTTGGAGAAATTCCAAGAGAAATTTCTGCAGTGATCCCTACACAAATTTCAGAAGGAGATCCCTATCCCTGGAGAAATTGTGGAAGTAATCCCAGGACAAGTCCTAAAACAATCGTTGGAGCAAACTCTCGAGGCGTTTCAGGGGAATTTTTGAAGGAATTCCTTGGATTTTTTTTGTAAGAACCCATGAAAGACTTTCTAAAGGAACACTCTCGAGACATTACCTGAAAAACTTATAGAGCAATCTTTGGAGCAGTTCCTAATGAAATCAATTAATAGTTCTTAGAATAATAAAAAGAAACTCAAGATATATTCCTGAAAGAACCGACGGATGAATTTCTGAAGGAACTTTTTTGCAGGAGCTGCAGGAGGTATTCTTGACGGATTTCGTGATTGGATTCCTGAACAAATCCGTGGATGAACTTCTAAAGGATTTCTTGGAAAAAAAAACTGTAAAAGAACTCCTGCATGCCTTCTTGGAGAATTTCCTGAATCCTGTATACATTCCTCTAAAATTATCTTAAAGCATTCCGATACAAATCGCTCGACAAAATTCTCTAGAAATCCTTGGCGTGATTCAAAAGAGTCCTCAGGTATTCCTGGAGGCATCTCTGGAGAAATACTTGGGTGAAGATGAAAGGATTTTTGAAAATCCTGAACGAATTCTAAATATTTTTCCAAGAGATCCCGAGAGGAATCACTACAGGAATTCCACGAACAATCCTTGGAATTCCCGGAGCATTTCCTAGAGGAGTTCCTGGAACAGTCCCTGGAGGAGTTCCTGGATGAATTCCTCAACGAATTCCTGGAGGATGCCCGGAGTTTTTTTTTTCAGGAAATTCTTGGAAAATGCCTGGTTGGAATTCTGGAGGAATTCCTCGAGGAATCCCTAGAGGAATGCTTGAAGGAATGCCTCGAGAAATATCTGGACAAATCTCTGGAGCAATTCCTGGTAGAATTCCTGAGGGAATTCCTGAAGCAACCATTGAAGGAATCTTAGGAAGAACTTCTGATGGAATTACTGGAGGAATCCCTAGAGGAATTCCTGAGAAATCCCAGGAGGAATTCTTGGAGGAATCCCTGGAGGGATTTCTGATGGAATATCTGGAGGAATTCTTGAAAATTTTGCTGAGGCAATTCCTGGAACAATCTCTGGAGAAATGCCTGGATGAATTTCTAGAGCATTACTAGAGGAATCTCTGATTAAATCCCGGAGGAGTTCCATGAGGAATCCTTGGAGAAGTTTCTGAAGAAATCCCTTGGGGAGTTCCAGGAAAAAAATCTAGAGGATTTGCTGGCGAAATTACTATAGAAATTTCTGGAGGGATCCCTGAAGCGATTCCTGGTGGAATCTCTGTAAGAATTACCGAAGAAATTCCTGGAGAAGTTTCTGGGAAAATCCTTGGAGCAATCCCTGACACAATTCCTGGAAGAATCCGTGGCGGAATTTCTGAAGGAATGCTTGAAGAAATACCTGGAGGAAGTACTAAAGAAATCGCAGAATGAATTGTTGAAAAAATCTGAAGGAATTCCTGGAGGCATGCCTGGCAGAATTCTTGCACGAATAGTTGAAGGAATACCTGAAAGTGTTTTTGGAGGAATTCCAGAAGGATTTCTTGGAGGTATTCTTGGAGAAGTCCATGGAGGCAACCATGGATGAAATTCTTGAGAATTGCCTGGAGAAATCCTTGGAGGAATGCCTAGAGGAATACTTGTAGGAATTTCTGGATTAATCCTCTAATACCCAAATTTTTGATTTTGATCTAAATATCATTTTTCGTCATCTAAAATCGATTTAAACATGTTTTGGAAGATGATTCTTTTTAATTCTCGATTTCGTGAATTTCAGTTTTTGATTTTTCTAATTTTTATTTTTGAACATCCCCACACTTTTATATTTTTCCTGGAAGCCTATTTGGGGTACGGATTTTTTGGGATGAAAACATTTTGAGATTTTATGATAATTGTTGAAATATTTTTATTTTAAATTTTTTTCACATAAAATTTTATTTTCCGTGTAATTTTAAGGAAAATAATTTTAGAGTGTATTCGATCCCCTCAAACTATTAAACAAGGATAGAATGGTTTGGGAAAAATTTAAAATATGTTAATTGTAGCGATTCAATACAAAATAAACAATGACTTCTAAAAGGTGACCAAAACATCAATTTTTCAATGATTTTTAAAAAATGTAAATACGCTTTAAAATACACCAAAAACCATTTTGAGATATACAAAACAGTCCTAAATATCAGCCAAAAATATAAAAGTTTTGATTTCCCACGAAACAAAAATTACAAAAATGCTCAAACTATACCCCTAAAGGCGGGGTTGGGTATTAGAGGGTTAATCTCTGGAGGAATCCCTGGAGGAAGTACTGAAGAAATCGCAGAATGAATTCTTGAAAAAACCTGAAGGGATTCCTGGAGGAATGCCTGGAAGAATTCCTGCACGAATGATTGAAGGAATACCAGATAGAACTTTTGGAGGAATTCCAGGAGGATTTCTTAAAGAAATCCCTGGAGGTATCCCTGGATGAAATTCTTGAGAATTGCCTCGAGATGTCCTTGGAGGAATGCCTAGAAGAATACCTGTAGGAACTTCTGGGGAAATCCCTGGAGGAATTCTCAAATAAATTCTGCGAGAAATTCCTGTAGGAATCACTGGAGAAATCCCTGGAGGAATCCTAGGAACAACTTCTGGAGGAATCCCTGGAGGAATCTCTAGAGGAATTCCTGAGAAATCCCAGGAAGAATTCTTAGAGGAATCCCTGGAGGGATTTCTGAAGGAATATCTGGAGGAATTCTTGAATTTTTGCTGAGGGTATTCCTGGGGGAATCTCTGGAGAAACGCCTGAATGAATTTCTAGAGCATTACTAGAGGAATCTGTTTAAATTCCCGGAGGAGTTCCATGAGGAATCCTTGGAGAAGTATCTGAAGTAATCCTTTGGGGAGTTCCTGGAATAAATTCTAGAGAAATTGCTGGAGAAAATAACTATAGAAATTTCTAGAGGGATCCCTGAAGCGATTCCTAGTGGAATGTCTGTAAGAATTACTGAAGAAATTCCTGGAGTTGTTTCTGGGAGAATCCCTGGAGAAATCCCTGACACAGTTCCTGGAAGAATTTCTGGCGGAATTCCTGAAGGAATGCTTGCAGGAATCCCTGGAGGAAGCACTGAAGAAGTCGCATAATGAATTCTAGGAAAAATCCTGAAGGGATTTCTGGGTGAATGCCTGAAGAATCCCTGCACAAATGGTTGGAGGAATACCTGATAGAATTTTTGGAGGAATTCCTGGAAGATTTCTTGGGGTTATTCTTGGGGTTATTTTTGGAGAAGTCCCTGAAGGCATCCCTGGATGAAATTCTTGAGGATTTCCTGGAGAAATCCTTGGAGGAATGCCTAGAGGAATACCTGTAAGAATTTCTGGATGAATCTCTGGAGGAATTCTCGAATAAATTCAGCGAGGAATTACTGTAGGAATCACTGGGAATCACTGGAGAAATCCCTGGAGGAATCCGTAGAGAAATTTTTGAACGAATTCCTGGCGGAATCCCCAGAGGAATTCCAACAGAAATGCTTGGAGGCATTCCTGGAGAAATCCCTTAAAGGTTCCCTTCAGTGATTCCTCTAGTAATGACAATCAATTCCTAGAGGAAGGAATGTCTGGAAGAATGCCTGTAGGAATGGCTGGAGAAATTCCTGGAGGAACCCTTGGAAAAATTCTCGGAGGAGTTCCTGGAGGAGTATCTAGAGGAACTTTTGTAGGAATCTCTAGAGCAATTCCTGGAGGATTGTTGAGATGAGTTCCCAGAGGAATTGCTGGAGGAATACCTAAAAAAAATCCCTGCAAAAACCCTTAGAGGATTTTTTGAATTTCTTAGAGGAATCCGTGTATGAACTTTTTCCTCGGTCTAAAACTAGATAAAGCATTTTCAGGATTAATTTTCTCTCTTTTCATTGTCGTGTGTCAAACGCGGGGGTATAACGTAGGTATGTGACACTTGTGACGATATTTATCACACAAGAAGCTGGAAGAAATTCTATTTTCGATAGCTCCATCCATGTCACGTTCTTTGGAGAGGAAAACCGACCAATTTATTTTCCGTAGGGGAGACTGAGGAGACTCCCTGGCCAAGTTCGCAGGGGTTGACGGTATTAAAGTGAAGGAGTTTCATTTTGA
This sequence comes from Aedes albopictus, assembly GCF_035046485.1. Lineage (NCBI taxonomy): Eukaryota > Metazoa > Arthropoda > Insecta > Diptera > Culicidae > Aedes > Aedes albopictus. Next base: position 3,765,040 of record NC_085136.1, on the reverse strand, counting down.
TTATTGTAATGTAGTGTTCTTTAGTGAAACGTATCACCTTTTTAACACTTTAATGCGCCTCCAACGGTTCATCACGAACCGGCTGCTGCAGATGGAGTATGGCTGATCATATGCATCAGACATGCTCGATAAACACGGAGGAACCGCCAGGGCTCAGTAGAGTCTATTCCTAAGCAATAGTTCAAAGTCGGTTGGATTTGAGAAGGTTTTGATGATCGTTACAAATCCTAATAAAAGTATTATAGGATTTGTGACAGGTTTTGGAACCTTTAACAGCCAGCTGACTTCAAAATGTTGTTTGGGCTCTATTTCTCACGTTTCTCGGTTGATTTTGATTAGTAATTTATTAATGTCATAGTCGCTTTTTCTATTTTTATCATGTTAGTTGGTCATATTTTCTTTAAATAATGCAATTAAAATCAACCGACGAATTAATAGTGGGAAGGAGATTTGCAGCACTTAATTGTGCTGATAGATTCGAAGCTAACGTGCGAACATTTAAACGCATTGTTGACATCAATGCGTTCGACGTGACATTTTGGACAAAAGCTGACTGCTTTTTATTAACTGAACAACGTTACTTTTGTATGACTAGGTTGACATTTCTAGGCCACGCATGAGAAAATGACATGGTTTATCTAGGTAGGACCGATAGGACAGAACGAATTTGAATATTTTTCATAGTATTCGTAGGGGGATGAATACATAATAGTTGACAAGCAATTTTTGTTTTATTACAATCAACTGACCAACTTGGCGTATTTTTGTTTATCTCTTAGATGGTGTTATGACACCAACAGAAAAATATCAGGAGTTCAGTTACATGTTTCTGTGGGTTTTTCACACAAGAGATGAACACAGAGAAGTAGAAATCAAGAAAACAATTTGACACAGAATCGACTATATTTTAACATACGGGTTCGACTGATTCGATAAATCTATCTAGAAGGATCTAGAAGACAATTGACGCTAAGATTGGAAAAAAAAAGCTTGCAGTTGGGACTAGACTAAAATAGTGGCCGATAGGAAACAATGCGCTAGACAGCATTATTATTCATTTTTTAATATTTACCCGCAGGCTTTTCGCCGGTTGACAGTACAGTATTTAGCTGTGTACGAAGATACGGATTAGTTGATGTACAGATGACAGGGTTCTCACGGGAAGTGCTTCAAGCGAGGCTTACATAACAACTGACAATAAAGAAACCTATTTTCCTTGACTTTCTACGCAATGGACACCCGACCGAACACACGTGTTTTCGTTAATCTCCTAGGCATTATTAAGACATGACGTATCTGCATGACGGAACAACTAGCAGGTTACAGTTCCAGACGTCTCTTTTTATTAACGACATTCAGCATATTTCCAATAAAACTACACTTCAATAAAGCAAAGACTAAAGCTGCTATGATAGAACAAATCAGAATGACTTAATTGACTATTACCTTGGAGATCTTCTTCGAATAACTGACAAATTGACAAGAACCTAACTAAATACATGGACCATACTACAACAAACCAATTGACATAAAGAAAAAAAGGGGAAACTTTTATTAAAACTATTTTTGTTCAACGCAGGCCAAAACAGTGTCGACTTGGGCCACGCATGCCTACGTACTTCTGTGTGTTGAAACAAAAATAGAGGCTCTTAGAAGCAAATGTAGGGAAAGGGTGCGGTGTAGAACATAAGCACAGTGTTGCTACCGCCGTAATCACTTTGAAAAAAAAAAAAAAGAATTATTTCCGGGATTCCTACGGTATTTCCGCCGGGTGCTTTTTCCGGGATAGCTCCAAGAACCTTTTCTGGAATTCCTCCAGTAGTTTATTCTGGAATTCTTTCAGATATTTCTAATGGAATTTTTTTGGGAGTTTATTGACTAATCCAAATGCCTGAGTGGTAGTGATTTGTGTTCAAACTTCCCGTGTTAATCTATCTGTAAGAACTTTGTAAACATCTTTTGTTCTCACGTATATGGATAGGCTTGCATTGGGTTTCGTGAGACATTTTTTGGACAACTCAATTAAGCAGTATTTTCACGCGGACAATTGAACTTTTCGTTAAATTTTGTGATAAACAAACAGTCGCTTTCCTGAGGGCATCAAATATCATCCGGAGAAGTGTATCCAAAACTTCTAGAAACATGTTACAATGCTCTCGTTTTGCAAAAAAAAAATGACGTTTAATTTGTCGCAAGCTAGGTTTCAGAACCGATCAGAAAGTGGCCACTTCCCTGAAGCCACCTGGTTTGCGGAACATCCAGTGACGAAAGTGGCCAATGTATCCAAAATCTCTTAAAACATATATCGATAGTCTTGTTTTGAAAAATCATGAAGTTTGATATATCACGAGCTAGGTTTCAGAACCGGTCAAAAAGTGGTCCTTTTTCTGGCGGCACCAGGTTTCCGGAACATCCGGAGAAACTTAGCACAGAGATGAACCAGCCCAGGGCTGAAAATCTCTTTAATAAAGACAAAAAAAAAATCCGGAGAAGTGGCCAGTGTATCCAAAATCTCTAAAAACATGGTCCAATACTTTTGTTTTGCAAACATCATGAAGTTGGGAATGCCGCAAGCTAGATTTGGAAGACGAATTATAGGTTGTACCTCTATCTGTTAAAGAGGTTACCTCAGAACCTCCGGCCATAAATCCGGAAAAACAGAAAAATCTAGATTTTTGAGATTAACTGGTAAAACCATAAGTTTTGTTGTAAATGAATTGTTACAAATACTGATACGTGGAATCAAATTTAACGTACATTGTAAAGTAAATGTGGGCTGCAAAACGGTGAGTCGATAAGGAGAGCGTCCAACATAGCTCTGGTCCTCACAAGTTCCTACCTCATGCTTCCACGGGTCAAGCGATGACCACCAACTAAGAGTTGTGTGCTTAGCTGGTAGTGCAGCATGGGCACTGTTCTCCTTCTAACTTCAGCTAGATTGAGGAGGTACGTCTCGAGCGTCTGTTCACCAAGGAGGGGCGGCTCAAACAGCGTCTGTTCTGGCATCCAGCGGCTGAGTAAGAAACGCTGCACCATGCCCAGCTAGATCCAAGGTGGTAGCCCCATCAGCGTAGTCGTCCCAGTGTTGGTTGGGACGTTAAACAGAACTGACACGATGGCCCTCCGGCGAGACAGGAGTGTTGGCGTAGGCCCAATAAGCCACCCGTAAAAATCCCCATTGCGAATAACATAGGAGAAAATACGACTCGATACAATCGGCAAAGATCCACGCGACGAAATAAGGACTACGATTGGAAACTTGGAACATGGAATTGCAAGTCACTAGGTTTCGCAGGATGTGGCAGGATAATCTACGACGAACTACATCCCCGCAACTTCGACATCGTGGCGTTGCAGGAACTTTGTTGGACTGGTCAGAAAGTGTGGAAAAGCGGGCATCGAGCGGCTACCTTCTACCAAAGCTGTGGCACCACCAATGAACTGGGAACAGGATTTATAGTGTTGGGCAAGATGCGACAACGTGTGATCGGGTGGCAGCCGATCAACGCAAGGATGTGCATGTTGAGAGTTAAGGGCCGTTTCTACAACTACAGCATCATCAACGTCCACTGCCCACACGAAGGGAGACCCGATGACGAGAAAGAAGCGTTCTACGCGCAGTTAGAGCAAACATACGATGGTTGCTCGCCGCGTGACGTGAAAATCGTTGTCGGCGACATGAACGCGCAGGTAGGAAGGGAGGAAATGTACAGACCGGTAATCGGGCGAAACAGCCTGCACGCCGTATCGAATGATAACGGCCAGCGATGCGCAAACTTTGCAGCCTCCCGTGATATGGTAGTCCGAAGCACCTTCTTTCCCCGCAAAGATATCCACAAAGCCACCAGGAGATCACCCGACCACCAAACAGAAAACCAAATCGACCACGTTCTAATCGACGGTAAATTCTTCTCGGATATAACCAATGTCCGCACATACCGCAGTGCGAATATAGATTCGGATCACTACTTAGTCGCTGAATGCATGCGCTGAAAACTTTCGACAGTTATCACCACGCGACAAAGTCGAACGCCGCGACTCAACATCGAGCAGCTGCGTAACGTAGAAGTGGCTCAAGACTACGCGCAGCAGTTAGCAGTGGCCCTACCAACGGAAGAGCAGCTTGGCGCAGCTACACTTGAAGATGGCTGGAGGGACATCCGATCCGCCATAGGTAGTACCTCGGCTACAGCACTAGGTTTCGCGACTCCGAATCACAGAAACGACTGGTACGACGGCGAATGTGAACAGTTGAAAAACGAGAAGAATGCAGCATGGGCGAGAATGCTGCAACACCGTACGAGAGCGAATGAGGCACGTTACAGACAGGCGCGGAACAGGCAGAACTCAGTCTTCCGGATGAAGAAGCGCCAACAGGAAGAATGAGATTGCGAAGCGATGGAAGAGCTGTAACGTGCTAAGGACACACGAAAGTTCTACGAGAAGCTGAACCGCTCGCGCAGAGGCTTTGTGCCACAAGCCGACATGTGCCGAGATAATCACGGGAATATTCTCACGAGCGAGCGTGAGGTGGTCGAAAGGTGTCGGCAGCATTACGATGAGCACCTCAATGGCGACGTTGCAAGTACCGAAGGTGGCGTGGTAACAGATCTAGGAGTATGTGCACAGAACGAAAGACTTCCGGCTCCTGACCTCCAATTGATTGAGGAGGAGGTTGGCTGCTTGAAAAACAACAAAGCCGCTGGAGCAGATCAACTACCAAGCGAGCTTCTAAAATACGGTAGAAAAGCACTACACGGGGTCATTATCAAGATTTGGGAGGAGGAAGTATTACCGGTGGAATGGATGGGAGGTATCGTGTGTCCCATCTACAAAAAGGGCGGCAAGTTGGACTGCGGGAACTACCACTCGATCACACTACTGAGTGCTGCCTACAAGATACTCTCTCAAAATTTATGCCGCCGTCTATCACCGATTGCAAGAGAGTTCGTGGGGCAATATCAGGCTGGATTTATGGGTGAACGCGCTACAACGGACCAGATGTTCGCCATCCGCCAGGTGTTGCAGAAATGCCGCGAACACAACGTGCCCACATATAACTTGTTCATCGATTTCAAATCGGCGTATGATACAATCGATCGAGAACAGCTATGGCAGATGATGCACGAATACGGATTCCCGGATAAACTGACACGATTGATCAAGGCGACGATGGATCGAGTGATGTGCGTAGTTCGAGTATCACTCTCGAGTCCCTTCGAATCTCGCAGAGGGTTACGGCAAGGTGATGGTCTTTCATGCTTGCTGTGCAACATTGCGTTAGAAGGTGTAATGAGTTTTATTTTATTTTAGCACTTCGGAGAGTTGTAGAAAAACACCTTTGGTTCTGTTGAAGATCTAGCAAAGAATGCCAGCTAATCGTTTATTCGAACCCCACATAAGCTTGCAGGCATTACTCGCTTGTATTGGTATACAGTAAGAGCGCAATAGCATTGCGCGATTCTCATTTGCTCGATCTGTCATTTAACAGGATATTACAACTCTTCCCCCTTAAGGAAGTTAGAGCTAATATTTAAAATTATAATTCAGAGTGAGAGATTTCTTCAGAAAAGACTTTTGTCTACTTAACCTATACAAATTCAAATTATACATTCAGAACAGAATACAATGTTTTGCTTAACGAACACATATTAATTCAGATCAAATTTCAATTGTATACATAATCTTCATCTACTTTCACTATTCTTCTTCGTTTAGATCGTCTTAGCCCACTATTTGTTTCATTTTGCTCGACCTGCTTCCGTTTTCTCGTCCATCTCTTGGTATCCTCTGGAAAACCGAGGAATGGTTCCTCCTCTTCGTCGCTAACGACTCCCCTGGCGGTGAGAGGGGCCACCACCGTTACATTTGGCCGAAGCGTAACTTGCTCCTTAACGTGACGTAGCTGTTGTCTGTGGGCCATTACCCGCACGCTTCCAATTTCCACCTGGAATGTATTTTTAGAAAACCGTTTTAGAAAAGTAGCTTTTAACCATCGTGAAAGGTGGTGCGGGTTATGGTTCTTGTACCAAACCACATCACCAGCCATCAGATTATTTATAGGGTCTTGATCATTGTTAGGATGTGAGGTATTTGTATCTTCATCATCTGGCTGTAGTGGTGTTAGTTGATTTTTGTAATGGCTTTTTGGATTAAGCAAATCCACAAGTGTCTTGGGTTTGAACTTAAATATCTTTTCGGATGGAAATTCTCCATCTATAGTCAAAGCACTATTGCGATAATTAAACAAAAATAAATTAATCTGGTCCTCCAATTCTAACTCAGCGATTTCATCGTCCATCAAAAATTTCTTAAGTACCTCTTTCGTAGTTCTTACTAATCTTTCCGCTTGGCCATTGCTCGGAGGATTGTATGGCGGGCTCTTTAGCACCTTAATTCCTTGCTTTTCCAGAAAACCAACAAACGCAACTGAATTAAAAGGAGGACCATTGTCAGAAACTAGAACATCGGGTAACCCATACCTCGCAAAATATTCAACCAATCTTTTAAGCACTTTGCTACAATCCGTACCCTTCTTCATCCATTCTATCTCCAACCACTTGGAAAAACTATCTACTATTAACAAAAAGGTGTGATGTTTAAAAAAAAAGAAGTCTATATGAATTCTGCTAAATGGTCGTTTCGTGGGCAACCATTTAGCTGTCGTCTTTGGCTTTGCCACAATTGCCATACTGTTGCATGCATCACAACTTAAAACAAATTTTTCCATATCATTATTTATTCCAAACCAGTATACTGTTCTTCTTGCCAGTTGTTTCATTTTTACAATTCCAGAATGGTTGGAGTGTAGTAGCTTCAAAATATCCTTTTGCAATATTCTTGGTATAATCACCCTTTGTTGATACAATAAGCACCCTTCGACAATTTCCAAATCTTGTTGATTTGAATAAACGTCACTATAGATTTTCTCAATCTTTTTAGGCCAACCATGTCTTAAAAAGTAAATAATGTTTTGCAAAAAGGCGTCATCTTTTGTTGCTCTGGCAACCGCTTTGAAATCAATCGGTAAACTTTTACTAAAATTGATGCTTCTAATGAATTCATAGTCACATTCTTTCGGAACAGCCTGATGCAGAGGAAATCTAGAGCAGAAGTCTGCGTTTCCCATTTTAGCTGATGGCCTATATTGAATATCAAAATCGTAGACTGAGAGCTCCAAAATATACCTCTGTAGTTTTGTAACATAAATAGAATGCTTGCCATTTTTCCCGAAGATTCCTACTAACGGTTTGTGATCAGTGAAAACTGTAAACTTTTGCCCGTAGAGATATTTATGGAACTTCTTGATAGTGCTAACCAAGGCTAGAGCTTCTAAATGTAAAATTGGATAAGATTTTTGAGCGTCATTGAGAGAAAAAGAAGTAAAACATATAGGTTTCTCTATACCATCTATTGTGTGAGCAATAACTCCACCAAGCCCATAGCCAGAAGCATCAGTTACCACAACAATCGGTTTCATCGGATCATAAAATTCTAAAAAATTGGCATTCAACAGTGCTTGCTTGCTATCCTCAAAGGCTTTGTTACACTTGTCATTCCATATAAATTTAACATTGTTGCGTAATAGAGCGTATAAATGAAATAACTTTGATGATAAATTAGGCATGAATTTGTTATAGTAGTTTAGCAACCCCAAGTATGATTTAAGCTCTGTAATGTTGCTAGGAGGTTTTGCATTAGCTATTGTTGAAACTTTGTCTGGACAGGGTAATAACCCTTTTTCACTAATCACGTGTCCCAAAAAGGGTAGTTTGGTCACAAAAAATTTGCATTTTTCCCAGTTTACCTTGATGTTCGCATCAGACAACCTTTGCAATACCAACTCAAGTTTTCTTTTACAGTCTTCATAGTTTTTTCCAGCTATTAATACATCATCTAAATATGTTTCAACATTCTCAATTCCTTCTAAAACTGTGTCCATAACCTGTTGAAAAATAGCTGAGCTAGACGAGGCTCCTTGAGGTAATCTGTTATATGTGAAAAGGCCCTTGATAGTGTTGATTACCATGAACTTTCTTGACCTGTCAGACAGGGCTAATTGCGTATAGGCTCCCTCCAAATCTAGAGAGCAAAACATTTTGCAGCCAGCTAAACTCGCAAAAATATCCTGAGCTGTTGGCAAAGGGTAGGTGTTTGGGATTATAACCTTGTTTATGGACACTTTACAATCAATCACTAATCTAATCTCGTTATTCTTTTTCATAACTACCACAACTGGCGAAGCCCATTCGCTTGTTTTAATCGGTGTGATTACTTTTTCATTTTCTAATTTAGTCAAATAATCCATAACTCTTTGCCTCAACCGATATGGAACTTCATATGCCTTTTTAAAAATGGGTTGATCGGTCTTAAGTACCAAGTCTGCTTCAAATCCTTTGATTGGCGTTGAAAAATCTTTAACAAAAACATTACCAAATTTGTTTTGAACCTCTATGGCCCAATTGTCCGAGTTTTTCAAAGATAAATTATTCACATTCATTGAATGAGAAAAAAATCTTCTCCAGTCTACAAAGAATACATCTAGCCATGTTCTACCCATAAGTGGTATGAAATGGTTGCTGCAATCCAAGACCAGTAGTTGCAATTGTGATTCAATCCCATTGAATCTAACCAGCACACTTGTTTCTCCCTCTATTTTTAGTTTTGCTCCGTTTACCACTATCAATTTCCTGCTATATTCTCTCAAAGGTTTCCCAAAATTTAAATAATATTGAGCTTTGCTGATAACCGAAACAGATGATCCACAGTCCACTTCCATTTTTAATTGTTTACCATCAATTGTTAGTTCTACTAAACAAGGATCACTTATTCTGTTATTAGAAGAAACTAACATGCACTCAACACTACCTGCATCACTCGCATCATCGCTGTCTGATTCGGAATCAGTCCTCATCCGATTCATCAGCTGGCTGATGTTGGCGTCTTCGTCTGGACTGTCTGCTTCCACCATGTTGACTGCTTCTTTCCTCATATTCTTTAGTTTAAAACACCTTCTTCTAATGTGGCCTTTGATGCCACAGAAATTGCAGATCATCTCGGCATAATTAGGACGATTGGGATGCGGTTGATATCTGTCCATCGGTCTAGCTCTCCAATTCTGGTTTGCTGGAGAATTCCTATGAAAGGATCTGTACCCCAGTCTATTCTTGACGGGACCCCTATTATATGTTCTGCCCTGATTTTGCGCCTGCTGTGCCATATCATAAGTACGTGCTAACTGTTCCAGTCTAGAACCGCTTTGCATTGGTCCCTGCCTTCTAATCGCTGCGATTTGTTCAAAGTTACTACCATTTATGTTCAAAGTTTTTGCATTGGCACCGGCCATTTCCCACGTTGTTATAATTTTTTCAGCCATTTCTAAAGTCAATTTTTCCTCATTTAACAGTTTTTGTTGTAAGGCTCTATCTCTAACACCGGCGACAATTCGGTCTCGTATGGCAAAGGATTTGAAATTATCAAACGAACAGTATTCGGCTTGTAGCTTTACCGATAAAACAAAGTCCTCGGCTGTCTCGTCCGGTTGTTGGACGCGGTTATTGAACTTAAGCCTCTGTATCAAATCGGACTCCGTTTTATCGAAGCGCGCGCGCAATTTAGCTATCATATCTTCATAACTAATTTCCGATAGATTTCCATTCGGATAAAGCAATTTTAATTCAGCAAAGACCGATGGACCGCTGAGGGTTATGAAATGCGCTCGTTTAGCCTCTGCTGCAACATTATTGACGATGAAAAAGAAACCTAAACGCTCAATCCAATCGCCAAAAGATGTACCCTTGCGATAGGGTTCAATAGTAACGGCAATGTTGGTGTTCGCCATTGTCTTTATCAATAAAATGAATTAACAATAGTTAGCCCCAAAACAAAAAAAAAAAGGCAAAAGCAAGCTGAACTTACCAGTCAATAGTCAATCCTATTACCTCACCAGATTAAATCACCAACCGGTGACCTTGCGTGACCTCAAGCGTAGGTTTGGATTGATCGTCGGAAACAGTGTATTTCGTCCCCTTTAATCGTTTCTGCCGGCGGTCGGTAGCTGGTCAACAAACGGCGAAGGTAGAGGACAAGGTAACCGCTACGCTGTAGAGTTACCGATGTCTTCCAGGGTAGTCCAGTTGACTGTTCGTTGTATTAGATTATAACTACGTGTCGATTTATGAAATGGTTCTCAAAACTGGTTCGTCAAGTACTGGGAGAATTATCAATCCAAAATTCACTTTTTTGCACCACTTCAAATCGCGCGATGGTCCACTCGTGAACTGCCCTATTAAACGAAAAATTAACACTTTTAAGTGAAATGGTATAATTGATCTTTAATCACTGTTATAAAATCGAATATAATTGCTTTTTGTTTGCTTTCATTCAATTGTAAAGTCACCTTTGTTTCACTGGTCTGAAAACAATTAATTCATTCAATTATACCTTGAACAATGCCAACTGGCAACACTGGAAACCTATTGTACCAAAACCAAGGTCAAAATGGCGCAATAATTGCAACAAAAGATTGCACCTCGTGAAAACTCACGATTTATACTCACGGATTATTCTCAATATCCTGCGTAATTAGCTTAAACTGCTTACCGGCCCTTGTTTTAAGGGCAGCGACGAAAATTGCGTCACACCTTCCTGAAAATGCGGTTGAAATATTTGTCGACGGCTGTTGCCTACGTTGGAGATCGGAGTCAATCTCGGCGGCCGCGAATGATATAAGCAGATTGATCCGGCTTTCTGCAAAATTTATGAGCACACTTTTTCACTTAGAAGAATACACTTTTCCTCGTAGCCACTTTTATTTTATTTTAGCACTTCGGAGAGTTGTAGAAAAACACCTTTGGTTCTGTTGAAGATCTAGCAAATAATGCCAGCTAATCGTTTATTCGAACCCCACATAAGCTTGCAGGCATTACTCGCTTGTATTGGTATACAGTAAGAGCGCAATAGCATTGCGCGATTCTCATTTGCTCGATCTGTCATTTAACAGGATATTACAATGAGGAGAGCGGGGATAAACACGAGTGGAACAATTTTCACGAAGTCCGTTCAGGTGGTTTCGCTGATGATATTATTGCTCGTAAATTTGAGACGATGGCGGAAACGTACATCCGACTAAAGAGTGAAGCCAGACGAATCGGATTAATCATCAATGTGTCGAAGACAAAGTACATGATGGCAAAGGGCTCCAGGGAGGAATCAGCGCGTCCGCCACCCCGAATTTATATCGACGGTGATGAAGAATTCGTGTACTTGGGCTCACTGGTGACCGCCGACAACGACACCAGCAGAGAAATTCAGAGGCGCATTGTGGCAGGGAATCGTGCTTACTTTGGACTCCGCAGAACTCTACGATCGAATAAAGTTCGCCGTAACACGAAGTTAACCATCTACAAAACGCTGATTAGACCGGTCGTCCTCTATGGGCACGAAACGTGGACCCTACGTACAGAGGACCAACGTGTGAAAATCGCCGATGGCCAGCTTGCGAGAAATCACTCATATCACCTACTGCTGGAATCACGTCTTACCTCGCTGGTTGTCTGCTGACGAAAGAGGCCGTTGCAACCAGTCACGTGCTCTCGTTAGTGCTCGTGATGGACGACGTCAGTCTTTTCGTTGGGTAGCTCGGTTATCGTTCGTGTCGACGTAGTCGTTGATTGACGTGCCCTTCAGGGTTCTTCAAAAGAGTGTAGTTGATTAAACCAATGTTGTCTACGTATACCCCACACAACGCGCCCTTGGAGTTTTCGAACGGAAGGTGTTGCGTACCATCAACGGCGGAGTGCAGATGGAAGACGGGACTTGGAGAAGGCGAATGAACCACGAGCTGCATCAGCTGCTGGGAGAACCAACCATCGTCCATACCGCGAAAATCGGGAGGCTACGGTGGGCGGGTCACGTCATCAGGATGTCGGATAGCAACCCGACTAAAATGGTTCTCGAGAGTCATCCGACCGGTACAAGAAGACGTGGAGCGCAGTGAGCTAGGTGGGTCGACCAAGTGGAGGACGATCTGCGGACCCTACGCAGAGTGCGGAACTGGAGACAAACAGCCATGGACCGAGTGGAATGGAGGCGGCTACTATGTACAGCAGAGGCCACCCCGGCCTTAGCCTGACCGGTAAGATAAGGTAAGTATTCGACTAGACTTTCAATGTACCGTCAGTGGGGGTGTCATTGGGTCAAAATTGCATAGTCCATCCCTTTGTAGGTCGTTACAACTATATTTTAGCTCTAAATCAATGTTAAATTCGGTAGAAACATTCATTTTTATATTGTTCAGGATTGTTTAAAGTGTAAATGCTTCAACTTTAATTTTGACTAAAATATAACCTAATTGAAATTGGCCCAATTTCACCCCTTTTAGGGGGTGACATTGGGCCAAACACCAAAATTCAAACAAAATAGTTCAATGTTAGAACAGATTGCTTGCAAATCAAAACTAATGAATATATAGATGCTTGCGCACAACCTATCAGTGTTTAGTCACTTGAAAACAACATCACAGACAAACAAACGTGAAAGTTTGACCACATTCGTTGTAAACGATCAATGATCCTATACAATACATCCGCAATCCCTTAGATATAACTTTAACTAGCATTCTCAAAAGACGAAAGTAATATTTCCTTACAATCTACTTGAAAACTGATATGCGTGTATTTTTAAATTTGCATGAATCTTACATTTATTACTAAAACAAACACCGTATTTTGCATGAAATAATGTGAATACTATCAGTTGTTTTAATTCACATTTGTAGGGTTCTCGTACTGACTGCATTGCTTTCAAATGGCCCAAAGTCACCCCCAAAATGAATTATTTGTACTAAATCTCGAATACATAAGTTTTTCATGCAAAATAGGATACAAAACCAATAAAACTCAAATTACTTTACAAAACAACTACTCAATGTATCTAGAAAACAGCAATTCATTGCATGTCCGATGTTCAGCTGTTTTCTGCTGGACATTTTATAACAACGATTTTGTACAGTACGCCTAACCATGATATTCACGTCACGTATTCTTAATGGAAAATCAACAAAATGTGACGATTTTCTTCATCGGATGGTCAACGCAAGTTATATTTACCATATACTATTCACTTTTTGATAATCATTTTGATAAATTTGAGTATTTTGAGCGAAACATCTTTCTTGATTTTTGGTCCAAAGTTACCCCCCAGGCCCAATGTCACCCCGACTGGCGGTACGCCAGTAGCACATGGTCTGCCAAATGTACATCAAGCAATCTTGTAGGCGCGCAAACTGTCGTCGCTTCACTACTTCGCGAATGTCAAAAATGTAAACACAAGTTACTTCCTGGGGCACCCGCTTGTCCACAATCATTCCAAGCTCCACATTTGGCAATTCTGCCAGGAGTATAGCGAATCTTCTGGATGATGACAAGCGGGATATCCTTCTGTGATTCCTCAGGAAGCTATATCTGAGATTCTTTTTGGGGTTCCTTTAAATGTTTGTTCTGGGATCCTTCCAGTAATTTCTTCTGTGATTCATGAAAGGTTCAATCTGAGATTTATTCAGGAACTTCTTTCAGGATTACTTCTGAGAGTCACTATTCTACTATTAATTTGGGATTTTATTTCTACGATTCCTTAGGGAGCTCAATCTGTTATTTTTTGGGGTTACTTCAGAAGTTCCCTCTGGGATCCCTTGAGAGATTTCCGCACCGTACGAGTTGAACTATGTAAACACTTGCTTCAACTGAGATGCATCCAAGAGCATGCAAGTGGACACTCATATCATTTGCAAAGTCTAAACATATCATTCCATTGGATTGAACATCTTTGAGAAGTTTGCAAACCAGATACTTGTTCGAATTGAAGTATCTAAAAAATCTGCATATTATCCATGACAACTTCCACCCGGCGGCTACAAAAACAGTTTTAGCCAAGGTGCACACCGTGTACAAATCATACGGACGCGGTCTGGCGCGATATGGTGCTGCGTGTTGTGAACGCAGCTTGTTTAGAATCCAAGATAAGCGCGACAATACCATTTCCTGGTTAAAAAGGTTTCACGAAACACTGCGTTGTGCTGCATCATCAACAGAAGGCGCTAGTGTGAAACGTCAAACGCAAAGAAAAACGATGCGCGCGCCTCTGGTTTTGAAAGTTACAAGTATGAAGATTTAAAATTGTCGTTAACCTTCCGTAACTCGCGCGGTTGACTGCCTGCGTCAGCACCACGCTAATGCTGAGTACAGCTCGAGATTTTTTCAACGTACGTTATGCACAAACGTGTGTGCCACTTCATCGAGTACGTTTGGAGTAATTGCAAATAAGAGAAATACATAACAAGTTTCGATGGAAGTAACACAGGCTTAATTCTGTTGTAAAGATTCTTTCTTTCACCATCAGTCATTTCTGTACTTTCTCAAAAGTACAACCCTTGATACAACCAGTGTTGCAAATAGAGCTTGAGGATCATTCGACCTTCTGTCAGAGTGCTCGGCACCGATTTAAAACCGTGATAATCGGTTTCGGGTCATTTGGTAGAACGCAATTTGGCCAAATGCCGCTCAACCAAAAAAAAAAAAAGATTGATCAAATTAAGTAATCATTTTACTGTTCCGCAGTACAACACTGAATCTCTACAACCGTTAAGACTCCAAAGAACAGCCCATGATTGAAAGAACGAAATATTTCTGATCTTACTCAACACTACGTGATCCGCTGAATCGTCAGCTAAGAGACATGTGTTGAAGAGCGAAGATAAATTTGCAAGGTAAAATTTGCGGAAAGCATAGCACCTCAGCCGTTTGTCAATTTGACCGGTCAAAACAACGCAGAGCAAAATTTGTAAACGCAGCCCGCTCGCGCACACAGCTTTTTTTTATCTGTATTAACGAGATTTTTAGCCCTAGGCTAGTTCACCTCGGGACCCACGCTTTAAGTACATCCCTTCCGAAGGAAGAACTCACATTTTGCGAGTTTGTCGGGAGTGGGATTCGATCCCAGGTCCTCGGCGTGATGGTCAAGTGTTCTAACCATCACATCAGGTCCGCTCCACCACACAGCCTTCTACGATCCCCTTGGGACAGCTGGGGCACGGTTATATGTACAGTCGAGACTCTTATTAGTAGAATAACTAGCCACAGAAGTCCAATGTTGCGACTATTCGTGTGACTAACATCTAGTTTGCCACGCCCTTACAGCGTCAGCGGCGGTACTAGAAGTGTCAAGTTAATTTTCCCAGACAACCAGGAGTCACATAAGAAACCACGTTGTACATCATATAAAGTACTATTTTAAGTCACTATCGCATATATGTTCGGCTGACTGACAATTTTTATCGCATATGATGTTATTTTTTGAACTTATTACGATGCATCAAGTAAAGTCATATAAGAATACAAATCAACTTTTATAAGGTATGAGTACATCGTAGTAGATGATATTTTGATGTTTTATTGCGATGAACTTTTCTTATTCGCAAAAGCGTGCGAGCGAACTCGCAAAGTATCAAATTGATTCGCATAATTGCATACTGCGATGATCATAGGACTTCGTTTGGTACTTTCTTGTTGTGTTTGTTTACCTCGCAATGGTGTATGGATGAAATCGCATAAAAGTACAAATAAGCTCGTTGAAATGTGCATACAAACTCGCATAAGCTAGAAGCTATTATGTTGACATTATGCGATTTGATATGTGATAACAATTAAAAAGTTTCTGTTGCACTGTGGATGAAGTGCCAAATAGCTACAAGAAAGTGAACAGCCATAATTATGGTTGCAAAGTCATCATTATTAGTTTTGTTGGCTTGATAATCAACATCGGGAGGTGCTAGCCAGAGAGGGACAGTGAAAATTCTACGACAAATGGTGCTTCGTCGTTTTCAGCCTGCCTAACACGCACAGCACAAGTGAACCAAGTGCACTCCAACAAACACTGAGGTGAGTTAGGATATCATGATAATTAATCAGCTTATTTCATAAGTATCGTTTAGTGTTGTGTGTGAAGTGTGGCTCGACCATCCAGAGGTCATTAGTTCGATATCGAGCTGACAAGAATTGTTTTTTTTTTTTTTAATATTATTAAGTCGCATAAGATGCTGAATTACATCGCAATCGTGCACGCGGTGCATCGCATAAGATATCGCTTCAAGTCATATAGCGTTATTATTGTTCCGTCAATGCACGTATAGCGCCTCCACTTTTGTACGCATAAGGCACTTTTGCTGCATCTTATGCGATGTAACTTTAACGCATAAAAGTACGTATAACATGAACATAAACTTCATTATACGTGCAAATTGGTTGTTTGGGTTGTTTACCATAACAAAAGGTCCTCTACAAGATGGATACTTTATAATGGTAAATTATTGTAATTAAAGTTATTAAAATAATTAAATAAGAAAACTGACTACAGCGCCGATGGAGTTCTAGTTTATTTCTATTCTATTATTAGATCACTGAACGGGAGGCACACTGGATTCCTAGTGCTAAACATGTGCTAGCGCTAATGTGATTTCGACTTTTTGAGGGTGTGACCAATTGGTTGGTAACTTGACCGCTAGAGGCGCCATCAACAGTTTGATGCTAAATTGCACTACAGGAACCATATTAGGTTGTCAAGCAAATGTTGCGATATGCGACTGCTTGGAAAGATAGTGTCTTCGGAAAAGTTGTTGGGTAACCCAATAACTTACAGATGATGAGTGTTCGAAATTCCTCCATTGGGCGGCGCTAGTAAGCATGTAACTTTTCAAAACCTCATATCTCAGAATCATGATAACTTAGAAAGATGGTGTCTTCGACAGAATTGATCAGTATGACATGGACTTACATAAAATGGGACACTTGTTTCGAAATGCTGCCACTACATCTTAATGATCAATTTTGCCGAAGACACCAACTTTTTCAGCTATCAGAATTCTGAGCTATGAGATTTCTATATTTTGCCTGTTCAATAGCGCCGCCAAGTGGCAGAATTGCGAAACTCTGAGATGAACCAGCCTCGGGCTGAAAATCTCATAAATAAAGACATAAAAAAATGCGAAGCTAGTGTCCCATTTTATGTAAGTCTATGTCATACTGATCAACTTTGCCGCAGACACCAACTCTCTAAGTCATCGGGATTGTGAGATATAAGGTTTTGAAAATTTACATGCTCACTAACACCGTCAAGTGCAAAGGAGGCATTTCGAACTTTGCAACTCATCATCTGTAAGTTATTGACGTACCCATCAACTTCTCCGAAGACACTATCCTTCCAAATTTTCAGAGATCGAGCTATTTCACATGAAGCTAGAAAGATTCTAGAAAATTTCAAAATTTTCCGATAACCAACTTTGAACTGTTATATCTCCGGATTCAATGAATCAAACGCAATGAAATTTCAAGCGTTTATGACTTATATGATAAGCTTTGAAATTTTTTTGACATAACCTAAAATTATACACACGAAAAAAAAATATCCCCTGTATATGGAAACGGTCCTATCCTCTGTATATGGAAAAAATAAAAAGGATGTCGTTCCTGCACACTTTTGGAGATACCATATTTTAGCACCCGCCCTTCCAAGTTTTTATACGGTTTAGTATAGGGAAAAAACCTTTTTTCAAAGAAAAATCGCCACAGGTCACCCCTAACCCCTAAATATAAATCGACGAATGATTTCTGTTGGAAACTTCACTAGTAATCAGACCTCAGCAAACCGCGAAAGTGACTCAATTTTTTCAACACTTTTTCTTTATTCTACCCTTGTTAGTTATTCAATGAAGTAGGTATAAACAATGCATGGATGTAAATGTTCAGGAGTTAATTACCAATGTATAAATGCCCTCAATAAACATTCATTACGATCTAACGATAGACCAAATGCAACTATTTATTATCAGCGATACCTTCTGTACAGTGTACACTCACTATCACTGTTGAACAGGACACTTACCCATTCCCTAAACATTTTTGTAGAGCGAGTAGGAGAAACATGCCTAATATGGACCCCACCGAACACGCGACCATTATTATTTTCGTCCATACAATGAAAATGTCTGGTTAAGCTTTAAAAGTTATTTGTTCAATCATTTACATGTAATCAGAAAACATAGGAATTATGGAACGCTATGGACTTTATTCCATGCATTCATACACAAATTACACTCGTCATCAAATATTCCGAGCGAGTCGACGGTAAGCACAATTTCCCCCACAACAAGCCACAATTGCGGCGAGTTGGTTAGTTTCATCTGCTTCCCCTAATTATTTCACGCTCGTTGGCACCCCACGCAATATCAAAAAGTTGACAATTTCCACGCCACATTTGCTGCAATCCACCCTCCCGCTCGGTTTGAAAAACTTTCCGACGCTTTATCCTCCGAGTCCAACCCACCCCTGGGTCCGCACCTCATTCTTATTCCAATCGCACTCTTATCGGTCGGTGGGAAGTTTGCTCCCCAGTAAAAAGTTCATCGGACTTTATGAACACGAAAGTGAAAACAGGGGCAAATGATATCGAGTCGAGCATTCACGTTGCTACCTCCCTTTTACTACGACGTCGTGGTCGTTGTCGACTTTGGTACTCGTAAATTCCCAAGTGAGCAAGGCCCATTCATATTTCTACACCACCAAGGAAGAGTTTCTGTCACTAAGAATGGTCCTTTATAATCCTGGAGATACTCTTATACTGCTGGGATCATCACATCAACGAACGATGAAATCTCAACCATGCAATACACGCAGGTTAAAGCAATGATGATAACCAAAGAAGTGAACCCATTATAAAGCGTTGCCAATTTCACAGCGAATTTATTCCAGATTATTAGCCAAATCAAGCTAAAGCACCATCATGGGAAAGTTCTTTTGTCTGAATCGGCTGAACAATTTAAGATAAATGCCTAGCCGGCATCGTTCGTATCAATAATAAATGAGCAGCGTCAGAACAATTAAACCAACGCCCTCCCCCCTACGTCTGCTTTCGGTATCCTTGAAGTACCACCACCCCACACATTCATAGGCAACAAAACATAGCTTCTTTCGGTTATTGATGACGAGAGGATTCTTCCAGTGCCATCTGGCACCCCCCAGCAGCCATGGTTTGGAAATTTATGAACACTTGCGTCAGCCATATCTTCTGTGAAGTTTAGGTCGAAAATCCCTTGGCACCCGCAAAATAAGTTGTGTGAAGTCAACCTCTACTTGATGTTTGCTAGGGATAACATAACACGTTGTAATGAGTAATAAAAACAGAGAACCCTGGATCAATTAACATCGATGGACACGGAAAACGTTCTCAAGAAAGCTCTTTTATGGTGTCGGTGAGTTTTAGTTGTAGGCGATCCCCATTCCAGATTAGTTGTTCAAGAATTGAGACTATTGAATCATGCAAAAGCGTAGTCTTCTCTCAAGTTACAATTTCAGTGGTCATTTGGATTTATTTAAATTTGTATCATGGTCGTCACACATCTAATCAATGCAGTAACTTGATTTATGATAGGTTTGAATGTGATACGTGCTATAAAATGAGCCTTGAAGGAGTAATCAGTGTGTTTATAGTATGCCAGCAGCACATAACAGATGATTCTCATGTGTTGTACAAAGAACAACAGTGGAATGAACGGAATGCTAACTGTTCTATTGGGCTTCTAAATACACTTAATTCGGTTGAAATATTGTTGACAGAAAAAAACACAGATTGTTGAAAACATTGAAAAAGCATCCATTTGCATGTTTTAGCAAATAAATGTGTTGCGTCACCTTGTAGTGGAATCTCGTATCAAATGGCATATCCATTGTAAGCTCTTTATCCATCAAACAACAATGTCGAAGACATCATCTTTATAAGTAATCAGGATCTTGAGATATATGAGGTATAAAATTGGAATGCTCACTAGCGCCACCTGGATGTGAAATTGCACGTCATATTTGTCTTCATCAGTTAGTGTTTGATCTACTAAACAACTTTGCAGAAGACACCATATTTCTAAGTAATCAGGGTCCTGAGACATATGAGTTATAAAATTTGAATACCCACTAGCGCCACCTAGATGTGGAGTTTCAAATCATACGGCTCTCCATCAGTTAAGGGTATGCGGTATGGGTTTTTTTCAAGGCGAAACGAAACGAAACGAAATATAAAATTTCTGATACGATGCGGTACAAAACGAAACGAAATTCAAAAATGTTTGGTGAGCTCGATAGGAAATTCGAAATCACTCGGTATTTTTCGGAACGAAACGAATTTTTCGAAACAGTTTCGCGGAATTTTGCAGTTACATAAATTTTGTGCGAATTGATACTGCGTGTTTGCGGTGGCGCGAATTGCAATTCCATAAAGACAAAGACTCTCATCCCAAGCAAAGGCGAATAACAAAATGATAACAAGTTAGGCAACAGATTATCATTCGTTTGATAATTGAGTTTGTTTTCATTTAGGTTGAAGAGCCAACATAACAAAAAATGATAACTCAAGTTTACTTCTCGAATACCAACATGATAAGAAGTTAAGCTATCATTGACTTCAAGTTGATAACTAATTGTGTTATACAATATTTTGTTCAACATTGCATTTTGTCATCAACATGAAAAAATACAGCTGATTGATAACTGGTTTTGTTATCAATTGGTTATCATTCAGAGCTATTTTATCGACGAAAATAGAAAAAAAAATCTACTTTACCGACATTGTCAGCAATTGAAAAAAGTTTCTTATAAATCACAACCCATGTTTTCAACTGCTGCGCCTAGCGGATATCGAACCCTGGTCGAGTGATTGCCGGTCGCAGCCTATAGCCCCTATCCTAATATTCTCCATTACCCTGCTAAAAATTCCTGTTAATAATCTAAACTGAAGACAGGAACTAATCTCGTATTTTTTTGCATTTGGTTCAATCAGAAAATTTACCCAAAATAATAAGTATGGTCCCACATACCGATAATGTTGAAAGCATACCTATAGGACACAATCGCTGAAGTATTATAATTGAGATAATGAGTTGAATTTTTGTATGGTGAGAAGGCCAATTCTCCGTTTCTGCAATGAAATGGATTGAAAAGCGTGGGTATTATGATTCCTTGCTTAATTTGATGTTTACCCAAAGTTTTACTCAAACAGCATCAAATTAGGCAAGGAATCATAATACCCACGTTTTTCAATCCTGTCGCCGCCAGTAGCTACTTTGGTCTCCGGTTAGGGAGACCGTTTTCACTACTGATTGGGAAGTTTCTTCAAGCTACTTTTTTCTCCGGTTAGGGAGAGAAGTTTTCACTTGGTGAGAAACTGTTTCAAAAATAACCTTATCCGGTTTCGGATTAGTGAGAACACTTTGGAATGATCTTTGAACTTCAACTTTATTTACAATTCTTACAGTGTGTATCTTAATTCTACGTGTTGCATTATTGATGTTTAGTAGTTAGGTTTACAAGATGTCAAAAACGGAATTTTCATATCCCTTTCAGGACCTGGGATTTACAAAATATGTCATAAATCTATTAGAAAATGGGCTTGGACTTGTTTGTCGCTGAATAGGTTGATCTTTTATTTATTTCCTCTTATGTGCTATGTTCCTCTCGAATCTGGGATTTTCGATATTTTTTTATCTGTTTTCGTGTTTTCTAACTTCAGAACCGAAAAGGCTTATTAGTTAAGGCGTGGTTTAAAGTATAGAATTGTGAAACATTTGTACGGTTTTTAATCTAGTTCCTATCTAGCACACGGGGTGAAAAGAGATGAAATCTTAAGCTATCTGCTATTCCTAAGCCACATGTGGGCGTGTTTTTCTTAGCTCGAGTGCATCTGCATATGCATGCTTAGTCCTATTTCAAGTGGTGCAATAAAGCTATGTAATCGGAGGTCCTTATTTCGCGCTCTACTTTTTATTTCATTTTCTCATTTTGGTATCGACATCGACCATGCTTCGATGGACCGTCGGGAAATTGGTTTCTATGGCTGGTTTTTTTGTTTATTGATTACTCGCGGCGATAAATCCATTTCATTGCAGAAACGGAGAATTGGCCTTCTCACCATACAAAATTTCAGCTCACTACTTCAATTCTAGTACTTCACCGATCGTGTCCTATTGAGCAAGATCTTGATGGTATGCCCAAGATAAAAAGAAAATTCGAGATTTGTTCTGTCTTTATCATAGAACCTGGGAGTAGTTTGTCTCTCGCAATTCGAAATACTTTTTTAAACACTTTTGAGTAACTTCAGATTAGTAATATCTTAGATAGATAATGTGGACATTTACACTATTTATTTGTTTTCGAAATTTATTAGAAGTTCCGCGGAATTCCGTTTAATTTCGTCAAAATCTATTTTTAGAGACGAAATTTTTTAAATTTGAAATTCAAAATCATAAATTTCGCCCAGGTGAATTCCGTGGAATTCCGCGGAATTTCGTTTCGAGGTGTATTTGGCGAAATAATTCGGTATACCGCATACCCTTACCATCAGTTAGTGTTCGATCTACTAAACAACTTTGCAGAAGACACCATCTTTCTAGTAATCTGGGTCCTGAGATGTATGAGTTATAAAATTTCAATGCCCACTAGCGCCACCTAGATGTAGAGTTTCAAACCATACGGCTCTGCATCAGTTAGTGTTTAACCAACCAAACAACTTTGCCGAAGACATCATTTTTCTAAGTACTCAGGATCCTGAGTTATATGGGATATAAAAATTATATGCTCACTAGCGCCGCCTATCGGTTGAAATCTGAATTACTCAGGTCACCTCGTGTAGGCCCTTGATATCCCAAGTAACTTTGCCGAAGACACCATATTCACATTCAACTGTCTATCTTATCTTATATATAGTACGTTCTTCATAATGCGATTTTCAATTTTCCGCATTATAAGGAGTTATACTGTTTTCAGAAAAGGTCTTATAATAATTCCAAATAAGTTTCCTGTAGAATACATTCGGGTTTGACATCGATAGAAAAAATGGTTTCAAAGTAATAGTCGATAATTCTCATGTGTTGTACAAAGTACAACAGCGCGATTGACGGAAGGTTAAAAAGAATAGAAAAAGGACTTATAAATGGGGGCAGAAATCTAACCCGATAAACGCCTAAAAGTATGCATGGCCCTTGTAATTTCATGTACCGTAATCCGGGGTAACATTGATCAGAATTTTCGATCTTTCTTGAATAATTCTCTTGTTAAAGCAAATGTTACATATTTTATATTTTTAAAACTGGCCCTCTGATTATGTGTTAAGCTACTCGAAAAAGTATTGTAAAACCACAGACAAACAGACGTAACACCTTGAACGATTTTCATGGAAATCCATCGCCCAGTTCCCGCTACCATCACCTGGTGGAAAAGTTGCACGAATCACTGTGGTGTGCAATATCGTCATCAGAAGGCGCTAGTGTGAAACGTCAAACGCATAGAAAAACGATGCGCGCGCCTCTGGTTGTGAAAGCTGTAGAGAATAAGGTGTTGTACTTTATAATTGATTAGAAAATGTTGAGCGTGTCTCTGGTCAGTACTAGAATGGACGTGACAGGCACTGATGATGATGATGATGATGATGATGATGATGATGATGATGATGATGATGATTACATTGTATGCGTGCGCTTGCTTCGTTCTGGCATCCTGGAGGCAGATGAATGGAAGGGGAGAATTTGAAGGAGGACGAAAAGAGAAAAGGCCATCAAGCGACCGAGTGCCAAGCACAATGATGGGATAAAGTGTGTCTGCGAGTTTTGAACGGGAGAGACAGAGAAAGATAGTAACGGAGAATGGAATGCTGTGAATGAGGTTTCTGGCATTCTGTTGACGAAGTTTACGGGTATCGGACGCGTGTGCAATTTTGAGGAAAATAATTCAATCGGAAAAATTGTCGGGCGATAAAATAAAATTTGTTCGAAAGAAAAACTATGGGGTATACTACAAAAGCCACAACTATGAAAATTTAAAATGATCGTTAAAAGCGTGGTAGATGGAAATTTCACAAGTGTTACGTCTGTTTGTCTGTGGTAAAACGTTTAAACATGTTTAAATAGGCTTTTTAATCTAATTTTTGATTTTGTTGATTTGGGGTAACATTGATCATGTCAGTGATCAATGTTCGTTTGTGTTGAAAATACCCTTAGAGTAAAGTGGGGCAAAAGTTCGAGTGGGGCAAGAGTTTCTTTTGAAGTTTTTGATCGCAATTCAAATTATTTCTTTCGGGTGTCAAGGTTGTTCGAAACCTATTTGAAAAAGAGTCTTTCACTCCAAAAATTATGAAATTTGATCAATGTTTCGAAAAGTTATGACAAAATGTTGATTTTTGATCAAAAATATGTAATTTGCGATGCTCCTTCCAACGCATGGATTGGAATTGTAATGAAATCAAACTCGGTCTTTTATTTTGGGGCGTAACTAGGTATATTTTGAAGATGCTTAAGCATGTATAACTTTTTGCAAAAAAGATTTGGAAATCATATTTTACCCATAGTGGGGCAAAAGTTCGAATTGTGGGGCAAAAGTTCGAGTCATGTGGCAACTTCAGGTAAAAACCTAAAATTGTGTAAAATGTACATATTATCTCTATAAATGATGGAATTAGTGAGAAAATGCGATCAAAGTTGAAATAAATTGTTGTTTTATCTAAATTTGGCGGAAAACTACTAATTTTTGGTGTAGTAAATTTAACCCTGATTTGGGTAAAATCCAGATCGAATTTTAAAGTGTATTCCAGTTCCAACACCAAATATTAATTGGTTTCAATTATTTCTATTACCAAAGTGTCAAAATAGTGTGCTACGGTAAGCGAAGTCCCACGAACACTAGATTCGAACTTTTGCCCCAGTGGTGGGGCAAGAGTTCGAAAAAGACGCACACATACAAAAGGCGTTGTAACTCAAAATTGAAAAGATATTTGGCGTAACTTTGTTCAGCAAAATTTTAGGCCATGGATGGTAGAATCACCACACGGTATTCATTTATTTTTATTTGCTTCGACTTTTTCAAAAAAATGGAATTTTCAACTAGGGTCGAACTTTTGCCCCACCTTACTCTACTCACTAAATTCGGGGTCGCTGATTTCGAAAATGTTGTCCAAATTCTTACAAGTTATGTACTTATTGAGTTATTTTATGATAAAAATTCTCCAAACCGCGAATAACGCCTAAAGGTAGGCAATGCCCTAAGGAATTGATAGCCTACTTTTAATAAATCGTATATTTTATTGAAAAAGAGCATTTTTATAAAAGTTTCGTTCATTAAATCTAACTCTGGGATATCATATTGAAGTGATACAGTGAATTCGAACATAATATTGTACCTAGTATTCGTGGCATGCATGAATGTTTGACAATATATCTCATTGCGTTACGAAACACAGTTATAGAACTTAAGTGTAGAATTAGCTTAAGTTAAAATACACATAAATACAAACAAAAAAAAAAAAAAACAGTTATAGAAAAATCGACTTTTTTCATTTCAATGTTTATGAAATTCAATTTTCAAGAATTACATGTTATTTAATAGCTAAATAACAGCGGACTACGATATACCATTCGATAGCAGAAACTGATTCAATGTGAAATGCTTGTTTGAACATTTCATGAGGTCGGCCAAGCCGATCAATGTTACCCCGCTGATCAATGATACCCCGTTTTACGGTAGTTTCAACTTCAGTGTTCAACTATTCTCAAACCTAATTTTCTAAAACAAATCAAATAAAGAATGCTCACTATGTGTAGCATAACCAAACGTTAAAATACTGCAGAAGTTAGATTTTAAACAGATAATGATTTCTATTAAAGTTATTGAGTCTTTCATTTAGTACCCCACAAACACTCTTAACGTACTCACCATAAGTAAAATTTTCAGTAAAAGTGCATGTTTTGAAAAGAAAATTTGTGATAAGTAGTGTTCCTTTCAATTATTCTAAGAATTTGCATTTTTTGACAGATACGTATTCCGACCTCAACTATGAGGTCGTCTTCAGTGTCTCGTACTTACAGGTATTCCAGTAACACGCCCAGATTCATCATCATTCCATGTTTTGATATAAAATTTCAACCAGATATACTGTACACGGCTTCTCCACTTATGCTTGTACTACTCCATGGCTGGAAGCTGAGCAAGAATTCCTGTAAGAATCATAGAAGAAGTCTCTATGATCTAGGATTGCTTGAGAAAAATATCGGCATAAATCTATATATTTTTTCATATTTTTTTGGGAGGAATCTCTTAAGGAATCACAGCAGGAATCCTGGAAGGACTTTTAGGAGGAATTCCCTGCACGAATCCCTGAAGGAATGCAGAAAAGAATAACTGAAAGAATCCTTTCAGGATTTTCTAAAGCAACCTCTGCAAAAATCTCCGAAGAGAACAGCGGCGCAATTCTGGAAGCAATATCTGAATGAATCTCCAGACGAAACCTGGGAAAATTCTCGAAAGGAATACCTGAAGAAATCCCGGAGGGTATCTCAAAAAGAAAAACTTATCTCATCTAGTCTCATCTCAATTCTTCACCCTACTCTCTAGCCTCTGCCTTACTGTCCTCTCTGCCCTCTATCCTAACCCTCTATCCTACGCTCTTTCATAACCTTTAACCCTACCATCTGCTTTACCCTCTATCCTATCATCTACCATTACCACTGCCTTATCCTTTATCGTACCCTCTACTCTAACCCTTCACCATACTCTCTATATTGTGCTTAATCGTACCGTCTACCCTAACCTTCTACTCCACCCCCTCTACTCTATCCTTCACCCAAACCCTCTACACGACCTCGGCTCCACCGTTTGCCCTACCCGCTACCCTACCATTTACCCTGACCTTCCACCTCACCCTCTACCCTTTTACTTATCAAGCCTGATCGATAGATAACCATATTGCATGGTATTATAGCTCAAACTACCATTCCGTGGCCGCCATCTTGGATATGGTCTATAAATTATTAATCATTGCCAAGATTCCAGGGAATTTTTTTTTTCTATAAATAGGACGCTGGGCAGATATGTGTTAAGACAATTCATTGTCCATTGTTTTATAAATACGAAATTTTCAGAACTATATTTAAAATATTAAATACGTCATTGGCAACACATTTAAACATACAATATCATAATTTTGGCCATGCATAGTCGATCACAGAGAAAATTCCATCCATGATCGATTTGAGCGTCATCTATATATAGAAATGCAGTGGCACTTGGTCATATGCGCTAAATTCCGTCATATCAGATGAAAGATAGCCAATAATTTAACATATTCCAACTTACCTTTGCCAATGACTCATTAGATGAAAACAAAAAGATGTAGACTATCAATAATCAGCTCCTATAGCACTGGAAATCGAATAATTACGCTCAGTTTTTCTCATTTTCCTACTGATGAAGGTATCTACACCAAAGCAGCAGAGCAGATAGAGGAATTGTTCTTTGCCATCGTTCAATTTTCACTTATTGAACTGATCTTCAATTCACTCCCCACAAAAGCTCTGTGGCCCTTCAAAGTTGGGTTTAAATTCTTCATAGACTTCCGCCAAGAAATTCTTCAAGCATTCCTCCAGGAATTCCTCAGAGAATTTCTCCAGAAACCCGCAGGAAATTCTTCCAACAACTAACTACTCCAGAAATTCATCCGAGATTACCTTCAGGCATTTCTCCAGGAATTCGTGAAGATTTTTTTCAAGGAATTCCAACAGAAATTAGTTCAGAAAATCTTCCACGAACTCTTCAGGAGGTCGTCGAAGAATTTTTCTAGGAATTCCTCCAGGGATTTTTTGGGATTTTTTTTCAAGAATTCCTCCAGAAATTCCTTTATGTATACCTCCATGATCCTTCAGGAAACCTTTAGTAATTTCTCAAGAAAATACTCCCGGGATTACTCTAAGGATTCGTTCGAGAATTCCTTCAGGGATTTCCTCAGAAATTCCTTCAAAAATCTTAAGGAATCACGCAAAAATTCCTCCCAAAATTACTCCAAAAACTCCTTCAGGAATTATTGCAGTAATTCCTCCAGGAACTCTTTCAGGAGTTTCCTTAATAAATTCTTCATGGAATTCCACCAAAAAGTCCTCCAGGAATTCATCCAGGAATTCCTTTTATAATATCTTTAGAAATTCCACCAAGAATTCTCCCCCCAAGGAATTTCTTTAAGAATTCATCCAAGAATTCCTCCAAGACATATGAGAGAATTCTTCCAAGAATCCCCCCAGGAATTCCTCTAAAAATTCCTACAGGAAAACCCCAAGAATTTCTCTAGGAGTACCTCTATAAATTCTGTCAACAATTCCTTCAGGAATATCTCCACAAATACCACGAAGGATTTTTTCAAGAACTTCCTTCAATAATTCATCCAAAAAATCTTCCAGAAATTCTTTTATGAACACCTCCAATTACCTTCAGGAATTTTTCAGAAATCCCTCCAAAAATGCCTACAGGAATCCCCCAGGAATTTCTTCAAGAATTCTTTCAGGAAATAAGTCAAGAATTCCACCATGAATTCCTCCAAGACTTCCCACAAGAATTCCTCCAACAATTCAGAATTCCTTCCAGAGTTCCTTCCAGAATTCCCTTCAATGATTTACTTCAGGAATACCTTCAAGACTTTTTTCAAGATTTCCACCAAAAAACCAGGAATTTCTCCAGGAATTCCTTGAAAATTTCTTTCAAGAATTCCGACAAAGAATTCCTACAAGAATTCTTGTAGGAATATTTTCCAAAAATTCTTGAAGAAATTTCTTGAGAGCTTCTTGGAAAAATTCATAGAGGAATTCTTGGAAGAATTTCTGGAGAAACGCTTGGAGGAATGGTTGGAGAATTTCTTGGCAGAAGTCTATGAGGAATTCCTGGAGAAATACCTAGAGGGATTATTTGAGGAATTCTTGGCAGAGTTATTAGGGTTATATCTGGAGCGATTCTTGATGAAATTTCTGGTGGAATTCTTGAAGGAGTTCTTGGAAAAAAAAATCTGGAGGGATTCTTGTAGGAATTTCTGGTACAATTCTTGGAGGCACTCTTGGATGTATTTTCGAGGAATTTCTTGAAAAAATCCAGGATTAATTCTTCCAGGAATTATTGGCAGAAATTCTTGGAGGAATTCTTGGCGGAAGTCTTGGAGGAATTCCCGAAGGGTGTTTTGGAGGAGCTACAGGAGATTCAAGAGTAGAGCTTGTAGAGCTTGAAGGTCTGAATGCCAGAATAGTTTGGATGACCTAGATCACCATGTGAATGTTGCTAAGTTATCAGAATTGCAATCTGAGGCTCTAAGAGTATCGTAGATTATATTCCGCGAGCATTTGCCACAATAAAATATCATTAGATTTACAGATATTGCGACACATACTTCAAAATACATTGGGTCTATTTGTGTGCCAGTGGACATTCAAATAGCAACACATAGAGATACTCGTAATACTATGAGGTGCAACAGACACAATCGTGAAAGAATTATGCCGATAGAGTGAACAGAAACAAAAGTAGAGCCTGTAGGCCTTGAAAGTCCTGATTCCAGAATAGTTTGGAAAGCCTGGAATATCACATGAATGTACTAAAAGCATTATTGTTGTGCAATGAGGCTCCATCAGCAGTATATGTAGACTACATTCCACGAATATTTTTTAACAATTTAAGCATGATACAGATGTAGATATCGTAACCCAAGCTTCAAAGTGTTTTGGAGGCCATTTGTATTTCACGGAATGTCCAACTACCACAATATTGAGTTGCTCGTAACATGGCGAGGTCAAATGGACATCGACGTGACTAAATTTCTTGAACAAAGTGAACACAAATGATGATAGATGTTGTAGATCTTAAGAAAATGAATTCCAGAGTGGTTTGGATGACCTAAATCACCTAATTCAAGTACCATAAACTTTCTAGGAGTGCTTTGAGGCTTTCTGAGTAGCATAGACTATGTTCAGTGATGATTCATCGTGTATCACAATTGGTTTAGAATGTTGGATTTGTGACGCAAATTTCGGAGTACTTTGGAGGCCTTAGAATAGCTCTGGGATCAAAACTTCAACAGACTATGATGGGTAGTAATACATTGCATGTCTAGGATCAGTTAAAACTATTGATGATTAGCAAAACGATGAACTTTGAGCAAAAAGATGCAGAATTTATGAAAAATACAAAAAAGCCACATATTTTCGGCTCCCCGCAAAAGGGGGAGGGTGCAAAGGGGGGGAGGTACCAAAACAAAGAAGATATTGTATTTCTACCAAAAGTAGATCGTCTCGGGTGTTTACGGGTTAAGGAAGATATTTATTACAGCATCGGTTAAATCGTCGCGACCCACCAACAATCAGCTCGCGACCCACCAGTGCGTCGTCGTTACCTATAGTTTGAGAAACGCTGGATAACCTACAGTGATAGTGGAGCATTATTAGTCAACTGACATGACTGATACTGCGCAGCTCTGGTTCTTGGGTGTTTCAGGGGTGTATTAGGGGACCTCAGGGTCTCCCTGAAGCGCCTCTGAGGCCCAATAAAATACCCCTGAGACGTCCTGGAATGCCTCTGAGATTTACTAATGCACCTCAAGGGTATCAGGAGGGTACTTAGAGTTCTTAGGGGCTCTTAGAGAGTACCTGTACAGTATGCGGCAGGAAAAAATGCGAAAGTGTTTTTCAACTTTAAACCTAATTTTCGTCCATTTGACATTAACCAATCTATGTTTCAACGTTCCATGATCTATAATAGGCTAGTTTTCTGAAAAGTTAATTAAAAAATTTCCCATTTTGGTCACTAACCGTTACAGGGCGGCGCCTGAAGATGAAGACAACCAGAATTTTCAAACCGCAGAAAATCACACAGGTCGCAAAATTTCGCATCTGATAAAACAAAATTTTTAATTTTCTCTGCAATATCATCAAATATATGTACAGGGTGCGGCAGGAAAAAATGCGAAAAGTTCAAGGCACTATTACACGCTAAATATGGGATATATATGACTATTTTTTCATTACAGTGTATCAGTCAATGTCTATATTCTAGCACTGAAAAATAAAAATGAACATATTTGATGTTTAACATGTGATAATGTAGGCCTAATAAACGGATATCAATAAACTGCGCGCCCAATAGTCATTAAACAAAATGACTATAACAGTATCAAAATTAGCACAAATTTGATGAACAACCAGACCACACTGATCCAGAGCCATGTAGTTTCACATACCAGATGAAATAAGTACATATATTTGATGATATTGTAGAGAAAATCGAAAATTTTGTTTTATCAGATGCGAAATTTAGCGACCTGTGCGATTTTCTGCGGTTTGAAAATTCTGGTTGTCTTCATCTTCAGGCGCCGCCCTGTAAAGGTTAGTGACCAAAATGGAATTTTTTTTAATTAACTTTTCAGAAAACTAGCCTATTATAGATCATGGAACGTTGAAACATAGAATGGTTAATGTCAAATGGACGAAAATGAGGTTTGAAGTTGAAAAACACTTTCGCATTTTTTCCTGCCGCATACTGTACTTATTTCATCTGGTATGTGAAACTACATGGCTCTGGATTAGTGTGGTCTGGTTGTTCATCGAATTTGAGCTAATTTTGTTACTGTTATAGTCATTTTGTTTAATGACCATTGGGCGCGCAGTTTATTGATATCCGCTTATTAGGCCTACATTATCACATGTTAAACATCAAATATGTTCATTTTTATTTTTCAGTGCTAGAATATAGACATTGACTGATACACTGTAATGAAAAAATAGTCATATATATCCCATATTTAGCGTGTAATAGTGCCTTGAACTTTTCGCATTTTTTCCTGCCGCACCCTGTAGGTCTCAGGGATTAGCATTTCAGGGAGTCTCATGGGGTTTCATGGAGTTTCATGGGTGGTTTAGTGGGTCTCAAAGGTTATCTGAAGATTTCAGGGGATTGATTTCAAGGGATCTCAGGGTCTTCAGAAAGCAGCACAGGTTTCAGGTGCGCTTTAGGGGATCCTAAGGTGTTTCAGAGGGATACCTGGAGGTCTCAAGAGCATTTCAGGGGGTCTCAGAAGGTACCATAGGTACCAGGGGTGTGTCTGGAAGTCTAAGAAGGCTTCATGGGGGTTTCAGGGGTCAACGCTCTTGAAATCCCCATAATTAATTTGAAAGGCCCCCGAAACCCCGTGTAACGCCTTTAACCCTTCAGGACGCGCGCCGCTGTACAAAGGATAAAACGTTGCTGAAACTCCCTGAAATATATTGGAACGCCCCCGAAACTCCTTGAAACGCCCCCTCAAAAACTCCTGACACCCTTCTTTTTAATCACCCATAATTCTATTGAAACGCCGTTGAAACCTGCCGGAAGGCCCTTAATCCTTTGGGAATGGATCTCGGCGATAAAACCGACCATAACCAACGTAGGTAGGTAGGTATCTTTATTAGAGAGATTTTCAGCCCGAGGCTGGTTCATCTCTCATATAACCAACGTGTTCGAGGCTAGCGAGGTTGTGACAGCAGCAATGAAACACCCCCGAAAAATTAAAAGGCTTCAGAAATCGCCTGAAACAACCCTCTAAAGTTCCCAGAAGCCCCTTTTTTGGGCTTCCCGAAAACCCGCTTAACCCCTCAGATGTCCAGAAGCAAGACCAGTTCTCGCGAAATAAATTACTTAATTTATGCACAAAATTCCCTCTTTTCATTTGTGCAAATTTTTGATACATGCACCTCCAGCCCATGGCATAAAAAGAGGTTCCAGTGTAACGACGGTAACTATGGCAACGGCGGCCATCTATTAAATCAATTATCTTGGATGTCCTAGTCATATGTGCATAGGCAAGCTTGTCTTCCGACAGCCCCTAACTTATGATCACTGATCACGGAAGTCATGTGGGGTGGGCTACATCCGTCTCTTTATCACAGGGTCGGCTCCTTGCTTTCGACACTTATCAGATTGTAAAAAAAAAACACATAACTCCGTTAGTACTGCATTTATGACCTTACATGTGTGTGCAGGAGTGTGTGTATCAGGGGCGTTTCAGTGGGCTTCAGGGCGTTAAGGGGGGGGGGGAGGGGGAATCAGGACACTTCTGAGGCGTTTCAAGTGGATTCCAGGGAGTTTAAAGGAGGTACCAGAAGGTTTCATTACAGTTACTGAGGGTCTTAGGGGTATTTCAGGTGATTCCAGGAGTGTTTCTAGGGGTCTTAGGGACGTTCCAAGAGGTCTCAGAAGATTCCAGAAGACCTTAGAGGCATTTTCGGGGTCTCATTGGGTTTTCAGGGGGTCTCAGGGGTAGCAAGGGAGTACCAGGAGGCCTCAGGGGAGTTACAAGGGGTCCCAGGAGATAGTGGTCCCAGAGGGCTTCAGGAAGGTTCCAGGGTGTCTCTTGGGCAATTTATTTAGAGAGTATCAGAGGCGTTTAAGAGGTCCAAGATGTCTAATGGACGTTTGTGGATGGTTCTATGGAGTCTCTGAGGCGCCTCAGGGTGCCCCAAGAGGTCTCAGGGGAGCTTCATGGGTCTCATGAGGGTTCCAGATGATCCCATGGGTATTTTCAGAAATCTCAGGGAGCTTTAGCGGGTCTCATGGGAGTTTTAAGGAGTTTCCGGGGGTTTCAAGGGTGGTGCTTCAGGGTTATCAGGGCCGTCTCGTTGGGTTTTAATGGGTTTACGAATTGTTGTAAGGCACTGTCCATGTACTTCGTAGATTCATGTTTGTCCATTTCAAACCTCCCTCTTACGAGTCAACGTAGTTTATCAGTAATATAAATTCTAATATGTGTTGTAATTTTAATAACAAAATTGATACAAACTATGTTAGTTATTGATCATGCACGACGGTTGACTTGTTTGCAAAACTAGGTATTTGCAAAATTACATTTATAAAACTTTTTCTTGAAAGTTTTACAGCATTCTGAAATACAACATTTGCATACTTTCATTATTCGAAAAGATTATTTTGTAAGTTATTTTTCGTTTCGGTTTATTATTTGCATGCATGTATAACAATTTTACCATGAATCTTTCTTTGTGGCTTTGCTTCAATAACAGTTTCCCCATCAATAATAAAAATAATCACCGCATCATCACATTGCCAACCACAATTCCCGCCACTTTTTCACTACTTGATCAATGGTCATTTAAGATTCATTTACAGTCTATATTGTTTAGGAGACGCTGGCCCGAGGCTGTCAAATTTCGCGTAAATCGCGTAGTAAAGAGCGATCATACCGAATACTGTCCCGAAGGGAGCGACGTCCAACTTCAAACAAGGAGTCTTCTGAATTCTCAGGTAAGATAACACCAACGTCATCATCATCATCGATGATTGTCGTCGCATCGTCGTTCAGATTATTATTGTTATTGCTGCTTTCACATACCTGGTACCTTACCTAGAAGAAGAGTTGTGGTCGAGGTTGTTGTTTTCGAAAAGCTATTACATGAACCTGCCGGGGCTATGTTATCGATGGAAGATGGAGTGGGAGTGCGAGTGTTGTTGGCAATAACGATTCAGCTAAGTATCATTTCAACCTTGGATGGTCGCTGCTATTCTTGCACCCCGTTATTGGAACGGAGGGGTTCTATTTTTCGACGAAGACCTGGACCCTTGCGTAACGGATGGTACGTTCATCCTGAACAAACTCTCGGTGGGGATTCGTTACGTGCGTAGTTTTAATAATTCATGAGCCACACTTTATGGAAATTGTTCAATGTTCATTACGATATGAGCTTAACGCGGCCGGCGGTGAGATGGGAGCAAAATTGAAGGTAGTCCTTCAAAAAAGATAGCCCTGACGACAGTGGCGTAGCAAGGGGGGGGCGGAGGGTGCGGTCCGCACCGGGCCCCCGAACCTAGGGGGCCTCCAAATCAGGGCAGGTCTAGTGTTATGAACCTTCCCTGATTTGGAGGCCCCCTGAATTCGGGGGCCCAGTTTGAATAAAGTTCTGTGATTAGCGAAAGATTCCTACATATAAGTATAAGTTAAATACTTGCCGATCTGCTGATAGGTATGTAGGGGCCTCTTCGTGATTATCAAGAGATTTTGGAATGGGGAACACAGATGGCTATTTTGATGTTCTATTATTAACAATTATAAATGTACACACTTTATTCATGTAGTTTCGTTAGTTTTGTTTATATTAATTTGATGACTACTCTTTGCACCTGCAGGAGCCCCAAAATACAATAAAAAATGTGTTCGAAATCAAAATTGAATTTTACGATATTCAGTAGCGATTATACTCCCATAATTCATGAGCATTATGAAAATGTCCCTGATATCCTAACCACAGAACCAAACATAGGTGTTGATTTAGCGTAAGATAGCAGCTGAAATTCAGGGGCCCCATTTATCAAAATTAAGAACTGAACGCATGTTACGTTCTTGAAGGGTTTCTGCGGGAATTCCTTCGGGCAAGAATATATTTTTCGATTTATCAGGCAGTTACTTCAAAGACTTCTACAAAAATTCTTCTATGATTTACTTCAGAACTTTTTTCAGGGATTGCTTAAGAAAACTTTCTAAGCATTGGTTTATGAATACTTACAATGATTGCTTCAGGAACTCCTCCAGACATTTCTTCAAGAATTTCTTCAAACAATTATCAAGAAATCCTTCAGGAATTCCTTTGGGATTTGTTTGTAAGCATTTCTTCAAGCAGTCGTTCAGAAATGCCATTTCGGAACCGTTCATAAAGCCATTCAAGGATTATATCATGAAACTCTTCAAGAAATCCTTCAGATGGACCTCAAGGAATTTCTCCAAGAATGATTTTAGAGATTTCTTCAAGAAGGAATCTTGCAGTAGTTCCTCATGGAAAATATATTTGATGATTTTTTGAGATTTTTGAAGCCATACCCGAATGGATCCTTGGGAGATTTTCCAAAAAAATTTGAATGTATTCCCGAAGGAACTTTTTTTTTAAATTTCTTTGTATTTGTGAATTTTAACTTAATGCTAATTCTTTACACTCCGAAGGAACTCTTGTAGAAATGTCTGTAGGATTTTTTGTAGAAATTTCTAAAAAAAATCTTTAAGAATCGCCTAGATGAATTCTAAGATGTATTAGGAAAGAATCATTGGGTTGATTTTGGAGGTATATTTGATGATGTTCTGGAAGGATTACTACAGTACTATGAAGTAGTACTACAAGTACTAGGAGTACTATGAGTAATTACTTAAAGGATTCCTGAAAAAAATCTGTAAGCAAATTTTGGAAGAACTAATTATGAAATGCCTAGATAATTTCTCAAGAAATCAATGACGGAAACCCCAAAGAATTCCAAATTCTTTGGTGCAAATAAAAAAAAAACAATCTTCAAAAGAATTTCCGCAGGAGGCCTTGGGTGAATTTCTGTAAGACCCCCTGAGGAAATTTGTGCAGGAATTCTTTAGGGATGAATGTGTCCATCCTTGTAGGATTATCTGAAGAAAAACTTCGAGAAATCCATGAACGAACTTTTATATGTAACTTGAAAAACAAAATCCTTGTTGAAAAGATTAATTTTTACTGGAATTTCTTAAAAGATTCTTGAACGAATTGTGAAAAAGGACTTAAAAACATTGCCTAAGGAATCTTTGAATGATTTTCTACAGAAATTATTAGAGGAATTTATGAGGAAATCCCTGCAGGTATGATTACTAAAGAAATGCTTGAACAAATTCTTAAGAAATCCTTGATAGGACTTCCAAGAAAAATCGTATAAGGTAGTGCAAAAGGAACCCTTGAAGAAGTTTCTAAAAAAATCTTGAAGGAACTCCAAAGTATTCCTCTGAAAAAATGCTGAAGAGAACATGTGCGAATCGTTTGTGGATATCTTTAAGAAACTCTCTATAGAGTTCTTGGGATTACATAATACTGAAGAAAATCCTTCAAGGAATTGAAGAAGAAGTTTCCTAAGGAATCGCTGTTGCAACTTTCGCAGAAAATCTTCGAGGAATTTGTAAAGAAGTCCTTGAAGTATTTCCCAGATGAATCGTAAAAGATATCCAAGAAAGAGTTCTTGGAGCTCCGCACTTGAAAAAAAAATATTGATGAAATCGTTAGAAACATTTCGTTAGAAGTTTCGTGAAATAAATCCGGACGAAACTGGTGTAATCGCTAAAGAAACCGTTAAAGGTATCAATAGAAAAAATCTGATAAAAACCTTGGAAGAATTCCTAAAGGATTCATTGAGGAATTGCAGTAGAATCTCTTGGAGCAAATCCTGTGAGAATTTTTACATCATTTATTACAATTTTTGAAGTATTTCTTCGGATTTTTTTTATCTTTTTCAGTAATTAATACGGAAACCCGTTACAAATTCGTTAAGGAATATCTTTAAACATTAATTTAAGAATCCATTCGGCTATTGCTCTGAAAATTTCCTTTGACGATATATTTGATTAATTGTTAGGCATTTCCTTTGGAAACTTCTTCAACTAATTCTCAGAAATGCTACAAAAATGGCTTCTGATTTTTATTTCTATGAACTTCTTTGGATTTCTATTTCTAGGAAAATTCTGTTGGGAATTCCGTCTGCAACTTTTCACTGACTTTTTTTTGACAATTCGTTTGAGAAAACCTCTGGTAATAACTTTTGGAATAACTTTAACATTTTTCTGGAAACTTCTATGCCAATCCCTACGGGAATTGATTGGGTTATTCATTTGGCATTTTTTGGTAATTTATTCGGCGAGTTTTCTGTGAGTTACCTAAAAAAACTTTCAAATATCTTTTGGCGTTTTTTTGGCAAATTCTTGGGAAATGCTTTGATTGGTTTTGATCCGAAAGTTCCTATAAGAGTATTCTTGAAATTTGCTCTGCAAATGTTTTTGAAAACTATTTCGGCATAACTCTTTTGGAATTTCTCGGCAATAATATTCAAAGTTGAATTTGGTTATTATTTTTGAAAATATCTTTGACAGAACTTTTTGAAATTCTTTGGGTTTGGAAATTTATTACGGGATTCAGCAATTTCTCTAAAAGTTCTACCAGCAGTCCCTTTGCTCATATACCTGACAATTACTATTGTAATTCTTTCAATAGCACAGCGTAACAAAAATTAACTTTTGGTCTGTTTCAAGAGCAAACTAATGTGTCTCTGACAGATTTTGGGCCGCGGTTATGTTAGGTACGATACAAACCACCCTCCAAAAATTGCATGCAAGTTTACATATTAACATAAAATGCTTAAATCTTTCAAATTTGATTTGATAAAACGAAATATTTTGCGTGAGTCGTAAATTTAGATGTTAATTGACCATTTTACCTTTTAATTACTTAAAAATATATTTCCATGTTTAACGGCTTGCAGTCAAAAAAGCCCAAAATCGCATATTTTGCCCTATAAATTGAGGTATAGCTCAAAATTGTGGCGTCCTGAAACAAATCTGAGCCCGGATTCGGATTCAGCGGCCCAAAACCTGTCAGAGACACATACAGGTACTTTGAAAATTAATTAGTCGATTCGTTTGTAAATTTAAGTGGCAACTTTTAAAAGCTTCTTTGGTAATTCCTCTGTAAATTTCTTCTGATAATTCTTTATTAAATTTCGTCTGTTATTACTTTTGATGTTCTATGAGATACATCTTTGCAAATTAAAAATAAATCCACGAATTTACAACGGAACGACCGAGAAAAATCTCAAGAGAATTACCAGAAGAATTTCCAAAAAATTAAGATTACCAGAAGAGATCACAAACAATTTCCTAAAAATGTATGAAGAAATTTCTATA
The DNA here is from genome assembly GCF_035046485.1 of Aedes albopictus. NCBI lineage: Eukaryota > Metazoa > Arthropoda > Insecta > Diptera > Culicidae > Aedes > Aedes albopictus. Next base: position 3,726,436 of record NC_085136.1, on the reverse strand, counting down.
GAATTTCTAGGATTAATTTCTGTGAGAATTGAAAGAATTCTTTTGTTTTTTTTTTGAGTTTGTAAAGTATTCATTGGAGGAATTTATCAATCCTTGAATAGGCTTATTAGAGGAATTTCTAAAAAAAAATCTAGCAAAAACACTCAATGCATCCCCTGGAGGAATTCCTGTGGAATTTCTTGGAGGAATTTGTGTAAGAATCTCCGGAAAGCCCTTGCAGTAGTAATTAAATAAATACATGAGGAAATTCTTGCATAAAAAGACCCCAAAAGATTTCTTGTACAAAATTATTTGTAAAATACCTGGAAAAATCAGTTTAGGAATGAATGAATGAAATCAATTGAAGAAACTCTAAGAGAATACTTGAATAAAATCTGAACGAATCTTCGGGCAAATCACAAGAGAATTACTAAAGAAATCTCTGGAAAAAATCCTGAAGGAATTTTGGGAGCAATTTCTAAAGGCTGCCTTAAAGGAAATCCTTTAGAATTTTGAATAACCTTAGAACATTTCCTAAATTCTTGGAGAGACTTCTGGAGAAGTTATTTGTTTTGATAAGATAGGATATCTGTTTCTTTACTATTTAGCCATTTACGCTGCCATTTTTATCCCACTCAAAACAATGGAATGAAGCGTTTTTGTTCTGTTTCTTATTTTTGTATATTTGTTAGAAGTGAGCACGGATTATATAAAAAATAACGTAATAATTAAATCAATCATAAATTCTGGAGAAATAGATTTTTTTTGAAGAGTGCCCAGAGGAATACTAGCAAAAATTCCTGAAGGAACTCTTGAGAAAACTCCTAGAGTTGATGGATATTGAAAAATTCGTTAGAGGAAATCCAGAAGGATTTTTCGAAAGAATTCCTACAGAACTCCTACAGAAGTCCATCTAAAAATTTAATTTAATAAATTTAATTTAATTAATTCAATTTCTTTAGTAGAAATCCTTGGAGATTTTGTTTAATTAATGGAGAAATTCTATGATGAATCTTTTAGTAATTCCTTAGAGAAACTTTTTGAAGAATCCTTGAAGATTTTTTTTTGGAAAAGGGAATTTTTGGTGGGATTTCTGAAGTAATCTTAGGAAGTAATTCTTAAGAAATCTTTAAAAGGACACTATGATATAAGTGATGAATGCTTGAGGAAATTCCAAGTTTAATTATTGGAGAAATATCTAAAAGAGTTATTTGAGGGAAGAATTGAGAAATACTTGAAGAATCTATGGAAAATCACCAAAGGAATATTAAGAGGATTCTCTGAAAGAAACGGAATAATGTTTAAAGAAACCCTAGAAGGGCTTCTCTTCCTCTGAGGGAATCCCGATGCAATTTATTGGAAGAACATCTGGTTCTAAATGAATCATTGATGATTTTTTGTAGTATTTTTTCTGGAATTTTGAAAGAATTCTTTAGATGATCTTCTAGATGAATCCTCAGAATATAATTGATAGATTCTTGAACTAATATTTCGAGAAATACTCGATGAAGCCTTTGCAAGAATCTTTTGAATTACTCTGTAGTATTTTGAAAACATTCCTGCATGTCTGAGGTGAACCAGCCAAAGGACTGAAAGCCTCATTAATAAGGCTAATTATAATAATATCATTCCTCCTCTCCTCTCCTCTTCTTGGCGTAACGTCCTCACTGGGACAAAGCCTGCTTCTCAGCTTAGTGTTCTATGAGCACTTCCACAGTTATTAACTGAGAGCTTCCTCTGCCAATGACCATTTTGCATTCGTATATCGTGTGGCAGGCACGAAGATACTCTATGCCCAAGGAAGTCAAGGAAATTTCCTTTACGAAAAGATCCTGGACCGACCGGGAATCGAACCCGTCACCCTCAGCATGGTCATGCTGAATACCCGTGCGTTTACCGCCTCGGCTATATGGGCCCTCATTCCTCATCAATACTGAATGATATCCTTGCATTTACAACTTAAAAGTTTCTTGAATACAAATTATTCTTTAAGAAAAATTTCTTAAAGAAAAAAGTAAAGCAATCTTTGAAAGCGTTTATAAATGATTATTTGGTGTAATTTCTAAATGAATTGTTAAAACATTCTTATAAAAAAAAAATCTCACGCTCCCGAAAAAAATCATAAAGGAAAACAGAAAATAAGATAAGATAGATAATTTCTAAACCTCCTTTGCCAGCATCACTAGAATATTGAGTACAAAAAGCGAGATTTTTTCAAAGATTTGTACAAAATATAACAGTGAGATTATTCGACAGTCAAATGTATAGATTTATCGTTGTAAAATATGTACATATTATGTAATTTTCATGGGGGCCTACCAATTTGCTTCCGCACCGGGCCCCCAAATTCCTAGCTACGCCACTGCCTGACGAAGTGGAATATGGCATGAATAATTAAAGCACCATAACTCAACGCGCGGCGGTGCGGTGGCGTCACTTAAGTCTAAAGAGAAAATTAACGTGAGTGCTTGCGTTCTGTCTTTTTGAACATTTATTTTTTGCTTTGAGACGAAGCAAAATCGGTGCAACAAAGCTTTACCAGCAAATTCAGTTAGCTGGTCATCATATCACGGTCAACCAACGCAACGCTCTAGTAGAGACGTTCCATTTGGAATTAATAAAATTAAATATTTGCTTTGCTAGTCACGTTCGAATCGCCACAGTTGATTATTTTTTTGCAGAATGATCATTTTTCACCAATTTAATGGCGTCATGGCAAGTGTTGAAAATACAATTGAAACATCATCCTGGATATCTGCCACGAGGGAGAAAAGATTGTGTGAGATGAAGGGGTTGTTATTTTGTGCACGCTTTAAGATTGAGCAGTGGATGGAGAATTATGAAATTAAAGAAGCTTGGAACGAGCTCACCGTATAGCTCACTGATTTAACAATTCGCCATCTTGGTTATTCTGGTTGCTGTTATTGGACTTCGGAAATCCTCCCTATTCAAAATATACCCATGTTGAATGATTTATTAGCTTAAAACACCATTGAACAGCCACCATATTGAATTTGGAGCCGCCATCTTGGATTATAGACCACCATCTTCGATCTTGTCTTGGATATTCCGGTCGCCATTTTAGGACTCCGGACATCTTCTACATATCAAATATACCCACTTTTCATGATTTAAGAGCCTTAACCTCAATTAAACAGCCACCATCTTGAATTTTGAGACGCCATCTTGGATTTTAGGCTGCCATTTTGAATATTTTGGTCGTTATTTTTAGACTTCAGACATAGGTATTCCCCATACAAAATATACCCATATTGTATGGTTGTAGGGCTTAAAACTCTATTAAACAGCTACCATCTTGAATTTGTAGCTGCCATCTTGGATTTTAGACCGCCATCTTGGGCATTCTGGTTGCCACTTTTATACTCCGGACATCTCTCAGGAGAATTATAAGAATTATATTCGCACAAAATTCGTCAATCATGCCAAAGGTTACAAAAATTGCCGCAGTTTGGTTCTGTTTTATATACGGCCTGTTCTACCGGCGCTGGTTCGGATCACTGAAATGGCCATAACTCCGAAACGCTTTGACAGATCCAGACCATTTTTAATAATAAACAATGCGGGAAAATTCCGGTTCAATTCGTGCTAAAATCCGAAAAATTGGCCAATGGGAAGTGCCTTAAAAGCGAGTGAACTTTTTTTTAGCACAGACATACATACATACACACATATAGACACACATACAGACATCATCTCAATTCCTCGAACTGAGTTGATTGGTATATGTGGCTTGGCTCGCCGAGCCTTTTCACGAAATGAATATATAAGGCAAAACGCAGTATTGCATAGAAATTCGCAGAGATATTCAACATTAAGATTGCAAATCTTCTCAAAATTACGTACAGGATATTTATATTTTTGGTTCGAACTCGGCATTCATCGTGACAACTTCTTTGTTTTATTGCTTGAAAGTAACGTCTTCCTTTTTGTTTGATTACTTGGAAACAATCATGAGTACATAAGAATAGTTTTTCGGAATAATTTGAGAAGCGTAAATCTTGGAGCTACAAACTTTTCTTATTAAAAACGTAAATACAATATTGTAAATTTGTTCGGCAATTACTTCGAACATTGTGAATTCCTATGCATTTTATTCGAGAATTTTGTCTCCATCTCTTCGGTAATGCATTTGAAAACTTATTTATGAACTGTTTCGGTTATTCCAATGATTTTTTAACGATTCTTTTGAGGATTCCCTCGGGGATTCTCGTGTTTTTTTTTGTCTAAACAATTCATTTGACAATTCCTTTGCAACTTTCTCGAGAAATGCATTTATAATTTTACTATATTTATTTATGAGAAAAGATATTCGTTAATTATGTCTGCAACTTCTTTGGAACTCCTTCATTAATTTTTTTGGGAATTTTATTGGACATTTCTTCGGATACTGCTTCAGCGATTTCTTCGAAAAATCGTTCGGCAATGAAATGGACGTGATGATGAATTAGCATTTTCTTTGAAAATTCCTTGCTTTGGAATATTGAGTGTAAAGAAGAACTAGAAAGTAAATAGAAGCTGACAATTGAAAGGAAATTTTAAAAATTTGACAATACGGTTTCTTTTTTTGATATTTTTTCAGTAATTGCCTTTAAGGCAAGCTATTTTATTGATATTCCTTCTGTAATCTCTTGGCGTTTTATTGCATTTACAGGGGATAGACAAAATGATCGGGACTGGCAAAATTTTGACTTTTCAAAAAATGTTCAACTAGCTGTAACTTTTCGAAAACTGCATTAAATATTCTCAAACTTTTACTGTAAGTTGATCAACTAGCTGTGTATCTATCCCCAGTATATTTATTCTCTCGAATACTGCTTTGGCAATTGTTTTATGGACAATTATGTCAGGAGTACTTTCATATTTTTTTTTTGGAAATTCCTTCGCCGGTTTCTTTGTGAATTCTTTCGATCATTCCTTCGGATATTTCTCATACCATTCCTTTGTAAATTCAGAAAGCTCCCATTAGAATTGCTGAAAGCATTTTTAAATAAATTTATTTCAGAACGAATTGCGATTTCCAAAAGAATATTTGAAGTCTAGGCCGTAGAAATTTCAAAACGTAATTGCAATATCATTTCCCACGGAATTCTAATAGGAACTTTCACAGAAAAAAGACATTTCCGAAAAATTGTCTTAGAAATTTCCAATGGACTAGCCGAAGAAATTTCCATAGAAAGAAAATCGGGAGAATATTGTAATGGTTTTGTCGAAGAAATTTCAAAATAAGTTCCGGTGGCAAAAATACACAAAGGAATTTCTGAAGACCTATTTCCGAAGAAATTCTGAAAAAATTGCCGAAGAATTTTTCAAAAGAAATTCCTCAAAAAAGCTCAAAGATATTTGCCTGAGGAAAAAATGTTGATGAACTCTCTCAAGAAAGTTTTGAGAATTCATAGGAAATGCAGAAAAAAAAATACCATAGAATTTTATAAATTTCATCTATAAAGATTTTTTTAAGAATTCCTCAAAGTGATTGCCGATGGAATTCCGATGACCAATTATTATTTTTTTCTTTATATTTTGTTTGTATTTTAACGTTTGCTAGTTCTACACTCAAATTACCAAAAGAATTTCCAGAAAATATGGCCGAAAAAAGTGTCAGGAGATTTCCAAAGAAACTGCCGGATAAATTTTTAAACAAATTTGCAAAGAAATGTAGAATAAGGTTAAGTTGAAATACACATAAATAAAAAATCTGTATTGTGTTCTGTATTTATCTGTATTTTATTTTTCTAAAGCTCCGTCAGAGATTACTCCAGGTTTTCAGTAATTCAAGTAGGAATTTCTGCAGTAACTCAAACAGACATTCTTTCAGAATTTCCTCCTGATATTCCTCCATGTATTTCTCCAGAATTTTTTCTCCGGCATTTCCTTTAATCATAACTCTAGGTAGGGGAAATTGTGTATTTTCGGCAGTTTGGTTCTCTTTGTCATGGTTTTTTTTAAAGCTGTTGAACTCAAAGTTGTCCTTAAATCCTTCTCAACCATGCTGAATTTTACGAGCAAGTTCCAGTAAATTTGGTCGACAAAAGCTCCTCATGACGAAGAGAACAAACCTCTGCCGATAATACCCATCGTCATCCTATTTATCAACGGATTCTTTGAGGAATTTGTTTAAAAATATTTCTCAGGAATTTGTACAGGAATTCCTAAAGAGAATATCTGATGAGTTTTTTTTTCTAAGCATTTCAACAGAAGCTTTTGTAGGAGTTTTCTGGAATACCAGTTTTTCAGAATACAGGAATTCCCTTCGAAACACGCTCTCAGATTTAAAAATATCTTTCAGAAAATCCTCCACGAGTTTTGTTAAAGGTTTCCTCCAGGAATTTTTCTAAAAAAAAATCTTAGTTAACTTTTGCAGAAATTCCACCAATGGTTTCCCGAGTAGTATCTCTCGGTATTCCTCCAAGACATTCTTTAAAAATTCCCCCTGGAATTTTATCTAAAACTTCCCCCGGGGGGTTTTTCAAAAATTCCGCTAGAGATTTTTCAGAAATTCCTGCACGAAATTTACGATTTTTTTCTACGGGATTTAAGCAAGGGATTTCTTAAAACGTTCCTTCATGGATTTTGATCAGATCCTTTTTCAGAAATACGCGAAGATCCATTTGAAAAATTTCTCTAGTGATTTCTTCTGTTTATTAGACCTATTAATGTTAGATATTTCATAAGCTTTTCCTTTATCGAGGTTTCTCGAAAGATTATTTTAGAATATCTTACACGGATTGCTTCAGAATTTCTTTAGTGATTTTTCAGAAATCTTTTGAGAATTTCTCCCAGAAATTTTCCGGCCTAATTTAGGAAACAATTCATAAATATCTTCATATATTTCTCCATGGCTTTCTGTGAAAAGTCCTCTGATTATTTGTTCAAAAATTCCTCCAACAATTCCATCCAAAAATCTTCTGGGATTTTTTTAGGAAATTCTTCAGGAATTCTCTCAGTAACTGAACTCTAGAAAACTCATAGTTTTTTTTTAAGAATATCCTTCATAGTTTTCTAGGGATTACCCTAGAAATCAATTATAGAACTCCTTCATAAAACCTTCTTCGAATTACTTCCATCCTCCAGAAATGTATCCAAGAATCCTTCTAGTAAATCTACCACAGGTTTTCTCTGAAATTCATCCATAGATTCTCTCGGAAATCAAAAAGAGAATTCATGCAGGAAATCATCCACGGATTTCTTCAGAAATACTTTCAGCGGTTCCTCCAGATACTTATCCAAGGATTCCTTCAGATTGTCTTCCACAGACTCCTACAGAAATTCTTCCTAATTTTCCTTCACACATTTTCCAAAGATTTCTTTAGAAATTTCTCTGGAGATTCTATCAGAATGTTTTTATAAGTCTTCCATAAATTTGTTCAAGGATACCTTTATGACATCTTCTTTAGTTGCCTTCTTAATTTTTTTCCAGCGCTTCCTTAAAATATTTCCTCTAGAATATCTCCGGGAATTTCTCCAAGAATTCTTCAAGGTACCTTTCCATGGTATTTTCTTTTCTCTTTTAAATTCCGTCAAAGATTACTTCAGGCTTTCAGTGATATAAGCAGGAATTTCTGGAGTAGTTCAAACAGGCATCTATTTAGAATTTCCTTCAGATATTCCTCCATATTTTCCCTAGAGAGTTCTCCGGCATTTCTTTTAAGCTTCACTCTAAGAAATTATCAACGGACTTTTTATGAATTTCTACAGGAATTCCTAAAAAATCTAGTTTTTTTTCTAGGAATTTTTAAAAAAGCTTATCTAGGCATTCCCATGTATTCATACAGGAATTCCTTGAAAATGACGCCCTCGGAAAATTCTCCACTAATTTTAATAATGGATTCCTTCAGGAATTTTCCTAAAAAATCCCCATTAGGCTTTTGTAGCAGTTCCACCAAGGATTTACCGAGTAGTTTCTTATAGTATTTTTCTAGGAAATTCTATAAAAATTTCCCCTGGAATTCCTGCTAAAAAAAATCCGAGTACTTCGAGAGTACTTCCTGCAAATTCATCAATAATTCTACTGCCTAAATTTCTCAAAAAAAAAAAAATCCAGAGACTTCTTCAGAATTTTACGGATTTCTCCAGGAGTTTCAGCAAGGGATTTTTCAAAAAGCTCCTCTATGCAATTTTTCAAAAATTTCTTAAAATGTCTAAAAAAAACTACAAAGAATTCTTCGGAAATTTTCCACGGGTTTCTGCAAGAATTCTTTGGGGAATTTCGTCGTCAGAAATTTCTCCTGGGATTATCCTTACGAGATTCCTGTAGGAAGTGCTTCAGATATTCATTCTGGGAATTTTCGAGAAGTTCTTCCAGGAATCGCTCAAAAACATACTGGAAGAATTGTTGAAAGGATCTCTGAAGAAATTTCCAAAAAATATCCCTGGAGAACTGTGTTAAGGAATCCATTAAAAAACTCCTGGTGATGCCTTTGGATTCTACTGAAGATTTGTTCAGAAATTCCTGCTTGAATTTAACGGATTTCTTCAGGAATTTCTTTCTGCATGAGATTTTTTCTAAAGTTCCACCATGGATTTTTTTTTCAGAAATCCATCTAAAAATTCCGGAAAATCCTCCAGAGATTTATTCAGTGCTCTTCCACGAGTTCCTCCAAGAATTCCCTAGGAAATTCCTTCAGAGATTCCTGTAGAAATTCCCACAAGGATTCTTTTAAGAAGTTGCTCCTGCGAATCCATCAGAAATTTCTCCTGGGATTCGTTAAGAGATTCCTGCAGGAATTAGTTCAGATATTTCTTTAGAGTTTTTTCGACAAGTTCTTCAAGAAATCGCACAGAAAATTACTGAAAGAATTGTTGAAAAAATCCCTGAAGGACTGTCTGAATGTATCTATTATCATAAAAAAAAATACTCCTGGAGACGGCTTTGAAGATTTCTAGAACATATTCTTGAAAATTTCCTGGAGAATCTACATCAACAAAAATTCCTGAAACTGTTTCAGTAATGATCACTGCCCGGCCAGAAGCACATAACACGATTATAATCAAAATATGGCACCTGTTGTTAGAAATAACAATATTTGATATAATTCTGTTATAAGATTTTTTTCCATGTGAATATCCATATATCCAACAAAACTTGTTTCATTTATTCCAACAGATGTATAATAACACTTGTTGTATTATGCATTATAATATAATTGCCTCTAACGTAATTTCGTAACACGTATATTGCAACTTTTGTAACAAATTTGTTCTGAAATATATAACAGAATTTGTTATAATTTTGTTATGGTTTCGCAAGTTTAGTATAACAAAATTTGAAATAATCTTGTTATGGTTATATCTCAACTTGCTATATTTTTGTTTCACTTGAAACGAGTTTTGTTAGATTTTTTGTTATTTTTACTACAAACGGAACATGTTTTATAACAACCTTTGTTACAAAAATCATTTTAACAAAATGACACAACCTGTAATAATTTTGTTTTTCCCATCTTGTCGGGTGGTGGAATTTTTTGGAATAATGCCTGGGAAAACACCTGAAGAAACTCCGTAAGATACCACCTTAATCCCTAGAAAAAAGAAACTCATGACTTCAGGATGTAATTTCAAGAAAAAAAAATGATTCAGAAACTTTTGGAGAGATCCCTGAAAAAATCTGTAAAGGTATTTCTTAATCTACAATTTCTTGGGTTTGTGCTCACGTAAGAACTTTAACTACACCCACGGGACACGATACAAGAACGGACACAACACGTATTGTTCTTACAAACGATTTAAAGGGTTTTTAATTTACCTTTTAAGCCGACCGGTTTCGGGCTCGATGCAGCCCATCGACGGGACGATGTCCGACTAATTACGTAGAGTCGCTCACACATATTCGTACTTTACACAGTACACGTCGAGATGAGATAAAATGTTACTGTATTTTCAGCTTCGTCAAATGGAAGAGTGGTGACAATATTGGCGCATCATCTTCATTCATCAGCGGAGAGTCGGCAGTAGCGATGAACATTGATTCCCAAGCATTCAAATGTGATGTTTTTTCTTACATTTTTCAATAGTTTGGCTTGCTCCCAGTGGACACTCTGAAGCATCATGGACTTCACGTTGTGTACAAAAGCCAAAATACGCTAAAGGATTTGTTGTGCAATCTTAAGGATAAGATTCCGGTTGAGGAAAAATCAGGAATCTACCAAATTCCCTGTAAAGATTGCGCAGCCGTGTACATCGGACAAACTCGCCGCAAATTGAAAGTTCGCCTGCGTGAACATAAAAATGCGGTGGAGAATGGTAGACCGAACGAATCGAGTGTAGCTGTACATGCTTTGACTGAAGAACACACAGTGGATTGGGAGCAAGCCAAACTATTGAAAAATGTAAGAAAAAACATCACATTTGAATGCTTGGGAATCAATGTTCATCGCTACTGCCGACTCTCCGCTGATGAATGAAGATGATGCGCCAATATTGTCACCACTCTTCCATTTGACGAAGCTGAAAATACAGTAACATTTTATCTCATCTCGACGTGTACTGTGTAAAGTACGAATATGTGTGAGCGACTCTACGTAATTAGTCGGACATCGTCCCGTCGATGGGCTGCATCGAGCCCGAAACCGGTCGGCTTAAAAGGTAAATTAAAAACCCTTTAAATCGTTTGTAAGAACAATACGTGTTGTGTCCGTTCTCGTATCGTGTCCCGTGGGTGTATTTCTTAATCCCTTAAAAAAATGTTTGCAGAAATTGCGGAGAAATGTACTGGTAGAATTCTTCAAGAAATCCCTTAATAAATTTCTGAAAAAAATCAAGTGGATTTTTTGAAGAAATCTTAGAAAGAACTCCTGGAGATACTTCAGATTAAATTCTTAGAAGAATTTATTATGCAGTTTCTGAAAGGTTCAGTACACAAATACTACCTGACAAATTTCTGGAGGAAATCCTACAGAAACAAAAAAAAATCACTGGAGATATTCTTTAGAATAAGAAGTATCGAAGAAATTTCTGGAAAAAAAATATTTTTTTAAGAATATTTGAAAGAATACCTAAATGAACTGGTGAACTCCCTGCAGGTTTTTGATGAATTAAAAAAATGCCATGGAATAGATTGTGGTGTAATTTCTTTGGTGTAATCTTTGGAGAAATTCCTGAAGCATCTTCTGAAAAAAATCTGAACAAAGATCTAAATTAATCCTATGTTAATCCTCTGGAGCTATACCCGGAATAATTTCAATAGGAACCCCTGGTAGAACTTCCACAAGAATCTTCTGAAAACATCCTAGAGGAATTTCCAGGAAAATTGCTGAAGGAAATCATGAAAATCTCATCTCATCTAGTCGTATTTCTTCACCCTGTACTCCACTATGCACTCTACCTTACCGTCTTCCCCACTCTCTGTTCTAATCCTAACCGGAACTTTTCTCGACTTCCCATGGCATAGTGTATCGTTGTATTTGCCTCCCAATATACAAATTCTTGCAATGTTGGGTGAAGAAAGCTCTTCAAAACTGCGAAAGTGCTAAGAACACTACGTTGAAGAGAGAAAAACCTAGTTCCAATGGGAACGTAGAGCCACGCGGAAGAAGAATAAGATCAAGAAGTCCTATAAATAGTTGCTGGACAGATCAATCATGTCAAAAATGTGCACATGGACATTGATACATTTAGATGGATGGCTACATTGGTGAGCTCAGTTCATGCTATTTCTACTTCATAATTTTTCGTCAACTAGTAGGTGAAGTTCTCAGTCAATTTAAGGTGAATATATAACGAAGCCATCCCTCGAATTTTCAAGAACACAAATCTAAAGAACCAAATGATGGATTATGCTGAAAAGTTGATCGATTGGTCACCACTAGCGGGTGACTAATCGATCAACTTTTCAGCGTGGTGAGACATTTGATTCTTCAGATTTGTGCTCTTGAAAATTCGAGGGGTGGCTTCGTTATATATTCACCTTAAAATGTTATGTAGCACATTTAGTAGAATAATAATGATAATAATTGTTATGATGACAAATGAAAACAAATGGCTGCATGAATCTAATACGACGATTTTGATTTCATTTAATCAAAACAGAACTGTATATTCCTCACATTTGGTGGCTGCAGTGCAGCGTGAATACCAAAAACAGCCAAAAACCACCCACCGGATGCTACAGCTACAGGTCCCTTCCATCTATCGCGATTGTAGGAATGTGCTTCACTGAGCTTTGCTTTCACCATCAAAATTGTGATCTTAATTACATTTCGCTATGATGAAGCCATTTACATATGCACGGCAAAATAGTTGTTTGTTGTGACCGAAAACTAGCGTGTTGACTGCAGTTTCACATGGAAAATTGAACCAAGCAGCAAGCAACAATCAAACGAGCTCAAGCTTTCAACGGGGGGATTTGTTCTAATCCATAAGCAGTTATAAAGCGAGGTGCTTGCCCGAAAGATGTGTTAATGCTGTACGATATGCAAAATTTATTTTGCGATTTGCAAAAGTTATAGATGTTTCGCTCCTGTTTTTTTTTTGAAAGCTGTTTACATGACACTCTTCCTACATATGTTGTCAATTCATGGTGAGTTATGGTTTGGATTTAAAGCTAATTGAATAATCAACTATTAGATTATGCGTTTAATCAAACGTAATCATATGATAAGGTCTCTCTAAATGTATGATAATTACCCCATCCCCGTTATCCAGTAGAATAAACATGTGCATATTACCCAAGTAACAAACCTCTGGTTCCTAGTAGTAGGGGAGACTGGGGAGACTTGATCCCTTTTTCTTAATTTGCCTGTAACAGTAAGAAAAAACACAACACTAGATCCATTTTTCGTACAGAATGGCAGGTAAACATCTATTGCAAGTTTATACACAACAGAAGGACTTTAAATTATTGTTAAAATTTTCAAAACTGTGTTTTTATGGAGGCATGTCTTATGTTGTATTTTTCAAAAAATGGGTCACAATTGATCCCCTTTTGAGCACATGTTTAATTTAAGGAGAAAATAACTCCAGAAGCTTACTGTTCATTTTCTTTTCAAGTTTTCTTACATTTTAGATGAATATGGTGTATTTGAAATTATAAGATTTCCTTAAATTGTTAAGGATATGCCGTATTTTGAAAATGGGGAGACTTGATCCCCCTTTTAATGGTGTGTAATAAAATAATAATTATCTGACACGTTTTATCATTGAATATACGAGAATTCCGAGTAAATAGAGGCTTCCAAATAGAATTTTATTTTTCACATGTATAATGTGTGTGTAATCCTCGAGGGATCAAGTCTCCCCATGTCACTGTTGTATACACTAAGCTACATTAATTGAAATATTTATATGACAACTTTATTTGGATAAATACGTTTGATAGTATTTTATTTATACTATGTGCTGTGAAATTTTGAAACGATTTGGTTCAATTTTCACAAAGTTATTGAGATTTTTCGGAATCGCCTAAAAGATTTCTGAAGGACTGAAAACAAACCATCAACCATTAAAAAATAATGCAATACACAATTAAAATCATTTGTAGCCAAAACATTGTCGTCTGTCCAGATGTTGTTTTGGAAAAAATATGCTAGAAGAAAACTGTTTTTGATTCCGAGAAAATATGGGGGGAACAAGTCTCCCCAGGGATCAAGTCTCCTCAGTCTCCCCTAATGTTGTTCATAATTGAATATCAACATTGCATGGTGTGTTGTAACACCACACGGAACTGCAACGATTTTCCAAAACCGATTATTCCAGCACAAACGCCTCTAAGCTATATCGTCGGAAATTGATTTTACATTGAGTAAAATATGTGGATAGTACGCACTCGTCCCCGGTTTTCGTACTTCATCGTGTGATGAGAGTTTTCCAGTGACCGCCACATGAATAAAAATCAATTTTGTTTATCTTTTAAAGTATCGAGTATCGGAGTTGTGGTGATGTTTCTGGCATTCTTGCTTCGGAAGAGTATTTAAAACCAATTCTTTCAACAAGGCTCTTGTCAGGCAATTGCATGACGGATTAGTATAAAAAATACATATAAGATTCCAAATACCACACATTTGTGGGTTGCATTGAATTTATCGAAGTGCTTGAGCAGTGTTTGCTTGCTGAGAATTTTTTCGAGTTGGAATTTTCCAACTTCCAACCGTTCATCGGTATACCACTTTTGTTTGATAGTAAATTATCGGTTTCGCCCACCTACATACATTTATTTGCTCAACACCGCATTTCAGATTAGACATACATAATCTACAATAGTACGCCACAATACTCGGTTCGTGGCTGCCGCTCTCCATCCTCGGTTGCGCCCAATGCTAGAAAGATCACTCTCCACCTGTTTCGTCTATCGTACTCAACCCGGGAGCTTCTTGACAGCTGCCGAACAACGTCAGCGTACCTAAAAATTTTGGTCCGGGTGGTACTGTCAGATTCAAAGCGGCAAGCGCTACTTTTGAAAAGGACGGAAACCGACAATAACAAACCGAACCAAAAAATTTTAAAACATTAAACAAAAACCTTTATTTGTTGTTTCCGCTTTTTTTATGTGCTAGATAAATGCAAATTTAGTGCGGCATGATGCTTTTTTTTACTAGAAGCGAAAATTATATCTATAAAACAAGTAAAGGCAAAATAGTCGGCTTTCATAAAATTAATAAGAAACTCATGTTTTCTTCTAGTGCGGTTATTAAGCACCAGCAAGTAATAAATTAGGTTACTTATGCTAACATTTTACAGTTACATATCTGGTGGCCAAGCCAAAAATGGAAGTTAAAATAATCATTTGCAGAGGTTTTTTTTTCGAGTTTGATCTTCGGTGTGGTCTAGCATACGCAGTCACCAATTAATATGGAAGACCATTTAAACATGCGCTTTTATTACATTTCTTACAACAAAAATAAAAATCAAAATAATTTCAATTTAATGAACATTAGTTTTTGCGCTTCTGTTGAATACGTCCTTTTGATACGAAACGCTAGCCTCTTGTTGGCTTCCACTCACCACGAAACAAAAAGGTGTTTTCGCATGGACAAAAATTGTTGCGTCGGTGAAGGATGGACCCGTTGTTTACGAACAGTAGCGACATCTGCGATTTGCAAGTAGGTACGCGAAACTGAGCTGATCTGTCAAGTTACGGGGGGGTTGGTGATAGCACTTTGTAGGCAGCATTCAAAAAGGTGGCTCTGAAGTTCTCACATCCCAAATGATCGCCTTTCTTGTGAATGGGGCAAATTAGCCCTTCCTTCCATTCCTCCGGTAGTTATATGGTTTCTCAGATCCTGACTATCAGCCGGTGCAGACAGGTGGCCAACTTTTCTGGGCCCATCTTGATGAGTTCAGCTGCGATACCATCCTTACCAGTCGCTTTGTTGGCTTTGAGCGGGTGAATGGCATCGTTAACTTCCCTCGGCGTGGGAGTTCCGTCCTCCGCTGCATTGGCGTCGTCGTTTTCTCCGTCACCGTGGGCTCCTGTGCCTACGTTCTCCACGTGGTTCAGGTGCTGATCGAAGTACTGCTTCCACCTTTCGATCACCTCGCGTCCGTCCGTCAAGAGGCCTCTGTCTTTACCCCTGCATATTTCGACCTCCGTGTTTCTTGGGAACAGCACAGCAGTTCCATTTCTTCACACTCCGCTTCTTCCAGGCGGCGCTTTTGCTACCGAAAGAGGCGGGTCTGCTGTTTCCGCTTCTGTTTGTAACGTTTCACGTTCTGTCGGGTCCCTTGCTGCAGCATTACCGCCCTCGCTGCGTTCTTCTCCTCCACAACCGTTCTGCACTCTTCGTCGAACCATTCGTTCTGTCGATTCCGTTTCACGCACCCGATGGTGTTCTCGGCTGCGTCGTTGATGGCTGCTTTCACTGTACTCCAGTAGTCCTCTAGAGGGGCCTCATCGAGCTAGCCCTCGTCTGGCAACGCGGCTTCGAGATTCTGCGCGTATACTGAGGCGACATCCGGTTGCTCCAGTCGCTCAAGGTTGTACCGTGGCGGTCGCCGATACCGTACATTGCTGATGACGGAGAGTTTTGGGCGCAGTTTCACCATCACCAGATAATGGTCGGAGTCGATGTTGGCGCCACGATAGGTCCTGACGTCGATAATGTCGGAGAAGTGCCGTCCGTCAATCAGAACGTGGTCGATTTGAGATTCCGTCTGCTGTGGTGATCTCCAGGTGTAACGATAAGGGAGGCTGTGTTGGAAAAAGGTGCTACGTATGGCCATATTTTTGGAGGCGGCGAAATCAATGAGTCCTAGGCCGTTTTCGTTCGTCTGCTGGTGGGTGCTGAACTTACCAAGCGTCGGTCTGAATTCCTCCTCCTGGACTACCTGAGCGTTTAAATCTCCTATGATGATCTTGACGTCGTGGCTTGGGCAGCGACCGTAGTCGCGTTCGAGCTGTGCGTAAAATGCGTCCTTGTCATCATCAGTACTTCCGGAGTGTGGGCTGTGCACGTTTATTATGCTGAAGTTGAAGAATCGGCCTTTGATCCTCAACCTGCACATTCTTTCGTCGATCGGCCACCAACCGATCACGCGCCTCCGCATATCACCCATCACGATGAAAGCTGTTCCCAGCTCGCGTGTGTTGCCGCAGCTCTGGTAGATGGTATGATTACCTCTAAACGTTCGCACCATGGATCCTGTCCAACACACCTCCTGCAGCGCTACGATGCCGAGCCCGCGGTCCTTCAGTAGATCGGCGAGTATGCGGGTGCTCCCAATGAAGTTGAGAGATCGGCAGTTCCACGTACCGTGTTTCCAATCGCAAGTCCTTTTTGTTCGCTGGGGTCGTTGCCGTTGGTCTCGGTTCGTATTATTCTGTTGCTGATTTTCCGTTACAATGGTTTTTTACGGCTGGCTCGTAGGGCCTGACACCAACCCCCTACTTTCCGGAGGACCATAATGCACCGTTGAGCTTAGAGTCCTTTCCTGGCACTCGGACGTAGATCAGCCGCCCCTAACATGGGGATCAGACGCTGTTGTGAGCCGCTCCTCCTGGAGAACAGACGCTCAGGTTTACCGAAGCAAACCCCCCCTTCCCTGTCAGTCTCCGACCAAAGTTCCCACCGTGGTTGGTTACCCGATCTTCCCTAAGGTTGCTCATAGTTTTCGGCCGGTACCGCGAGGAGGTAGGGATAGGAGTTGCTGGGCAGAGGCTAGTGGATCACAATGGGATCTGAATTGCGCAGCATACCCAGCCTTTACCGTGCCACTACTACTACGACCGAATACTAATTACTACCCAGCCAGCAATTTGGTTGCTATATCGAAATTGCAACTGAAATAGTCACACATATATAGCACCAAAGAAATCGTATTCAATGCACGAAACAGGCTTATACATACTAAAGTGGAGGCCATATCGAAACATATATACAATTACTGCGGTTCCATCCAACATAATTTACGATTTCTCGAAAAATTTCTACGATTTTGCCGATTTAATCCGTCTAAATATACGATTATGCATGATCTTATTACGATTGAGTGTACCAATATACGATACAAGATTTTCAAATAAAAAAAATCAATTGGTGTTGAGTGGGAATCGACCTTAGGTCCTTTGATTGAGACCTGCTCTATTGGCTATATTGCCAAGTTGAAAATAGAGAGTTCAAAGTGAAGGGCATGAAACGAATAAAAATTAGCATGACACGGTGCGAGACTTGTGGTGGGAGCGTTGTTGTTGTGCATTGAGTGGCACCAAAAGTGGTGCCGTGCAAGAGGCCCGGAATTCACATCGTTGTTGGAATCTATACATCACTTATTGTAAGTCATCTGCTAGTATACAAACCTATAGTTTTGGTTAGAATTATTGCTACCATGGTTGGAATGTGTCAACAACAAAAAAATACAAATTTGTGATGAATACCATTTTATCTTTTTCTCCATCATACAAATATGTAAACAAAACCATTTACGATTTCCGAGATTAAGATTCGACTAATAAAAGTGCAGTAACAATCATATGCGACTGTAAAAATGAATATACGATTTCTACGATTTAATTCACTTCGATACGACACAAGTGTGACGCAAACGATCAATATACAACATTGTTATAGTTGTATACGATTTCATCGATTTTCATCATACCTTAAGGTAGCAAGCTCGATTTAGCAGATTCATATACGATGTGAAGCGACGATTTCCACGATTCAAAGAAATCATATATACGATGCTAGCGAACTTGCAGCTTGACACTAAGAATGTATGTTTTTTCATGATTCTATCCGATTCTGTGCGATCCTACCGATAGTATCTCGCACCTTTTATGATCGGAGACGACTATATGAAACAAAATCGCAATTGAAATTTAATTTGGCATGAAATGCGATTTTACGCAATCATTGTCAACAAATATATTACTAGCTGTCCCGGCAAACGTCGTTCTGCCTGCCTACTGTGTTTTTTGACATGCAGCTCCATATGGACGTCCCCGGCGAAGTCATCTGTATGGGAGCCCCCCGTTCCAGAGACCGGAGAGGTCCCGCACCAAACTAAGAACCTTCCCCGGCCCCAAAAATACCCACATACAAAATTTTACACCGATCGGTCAAGTAGTTTTCGAATCCATAGCGGTCAGACAGACAGACAGACAGACCGACAGACAGACAGACAGACAGACAGACAGACAGAAATTCATTTTTATATATATAGATATAGATATAGATTATACAATTCTGATTCAATATATGAATATATACGATTTTTTCCACACAATGATTTACGATATGTGGTTGGCTGGGTACACACTTTGCTCAAGTTGACGACATCGTCTAGTCCATCGTGAGTATTGGTCCTAGTAGGGGGAAAGTTGGGAAAGGGTTCAGGCTTTGCTATTAGCTGTCCTGAAGCTCCACCTGGTCACTCTACAAAAAAAAAAACAAATGTTAATATTATATTATTATGGACATTCACATGAAAAAATCCGTATAACAGAGTTATATCAACTGTTGTTATTTCTAACAACATTTGTCACAATTTTGTTATGATCTTGTTTTGTGCTTCTTGTCGGGAATTCTAGAAGAATTTTTCCTAGAGATCCTCGGGATTTCGTGAAGGAGTTCCTCGAGAATTCCTCCAGTAGCTCCTTGCGAATTCCATCAGAAGAATTCTTTCAGGAGTTTCTCGGGAATTTACCCAGTAGTGCCTCGGGAGTTCTTCAAGAGGAGTTCCTCCAGAATTTTCTTAAGCGTTCCTCGGGAATTCCTTCAGAACTTCCTCGCAAATACTTCTAGGTGTTTCTCGGCAATTTCTTCAGGAGTTCCTTGGGAATCCATTCAAAGATTTCTCGTAAATTTCACTAGACAATTCTCAAGAATTCATCTGAATGCTCTCTATGAATACCTCCATGAATCTTTCGCAAATTCCTCCAGTAGTTCCTCGGGAGTTCCTCCAAAAATTCCACAGGAATTTCCTCTGGAATTTCTCCAGGAGTTCCACGTAAATCCCTCCAAGATCTTCTATGACATTTCTTAAGAAGTTTCTCGGGAATTCTTCCAGGAGTCCTCGGGAATTTATTCAGATGTTCCAGAGATTTCTGTTTCCTCGGGAATTCCTTCAGGAGTTTCCTGGGAATTTCTGCAGTAATTCTGGAACTCTTGCAGAAATTCCTAAGAACTCCTGGTGGAATCCTTGAAGAACTGCCTAAGAAACCCCCGAGGAACTGCTTATGCACTCTTACAGAAATTACCGAGGAACTTCAGTCTGGACTTGTTCCCCAGGAAATCCTGAAAGAATTCCCGAGAAATTAATGCAAACATTTCCTGTGAAACAGCTGTAGAAATAGCCAGGAAACTCCTGCAGGGATTCCTGTGAAATTCCTGGTAGAACTTCTGGAGAAATTACTAAAGAACTCCTGGAGAAATTTTCAAGGATCTCTTGCAGAAATTTATGGGGAAATTCACGAAAAACTCCTGCAGCATTTCCCAGGGAACTCCTGGAGGAATTTCCAGTGAATTCTCGGTGAAATTTTCAGGTTACTCTTGGAGGAATTCATGGGGAACTCGTGGAAAAAATCCGAAAAACTCAAGGAGGGATCTTCGGGGAACTCCTGGAGGAGTTCGTCCAGGATTTTCTAGGGAAATTCTCCAGTAATTCTGGAGGATTTCCCAAGGAACTCCTGGCGAGTAACTACTAGAGGTATTGCTGATTTTGTCTTGGAGGAATTTCAGAAAAACTTCTGGTGGAGCTTTCGACGAACTCCTGGAGGAATTTTCGAGGTTCTGATGTAGGTATTTCTGTGGAGCTCCTGCAGGAATTTCCAGGAACTACTGGAGAAATTTCCGAAGAGAAATTCCTGAGGAACTCCAAGACACCCCTGAAGGAATTGCCGAAGAACTCTTGAACGAATTCCCGAGGAAGTCCTGAAGATAACCCTGAAAATCTCCTTGGGCAATTCCTGAGAATCTTATGAAGTAGTTTCTGGGGAACTCCTGAAAAAAAAATGCGGAAAGAATCCTACAGGTATTTCCGGGTAATTTCTGCAGGAATTCTCGGAGAATTCCCGAAGAAATTTTCAAGGAACTCCTGGAAAAAATCTCTACGATCTCCTGGAGCAATATTTGAGATACTTCTGGAAGAATTGTCAAGGAACTTTTACATGAATTCTCCAGGAACTCCTGAGGGGATTCCTGAGGAACTCGGTATTTTGGGGATGTCAGTGAAATTGTCAGAAGTATCACTAAGGAGGCCTGACATTGTGAAATTATTGGGGACATCCTGGAGAAAAAGCCTTCGTGTTTTTTTTTTCAATGGAAGGATTCTTACAGAAATACTTGAGGAATTTTTAGAAAACATACATCCACCGTCACGGGGAACATACACTTAATGGGTAGTACGCAGATCGCAAGAAATTTCTTGGCCTATCTCGATGCGTGGAAAATTTAGGCAAGGAATCGCTCAAGAAATAATAAAGCGTCGCTTTATTCCGGATCCTAGTACGGAGCTGAAACGAAACGTCAAATCAAATGGGGCTTGCTGGGTAAATTTTTTGACCATTCCGATCACGGAAAAATAATGCACTGAACGAAAATTACTTGAGTGATTCCGTTTGAAGTGCATACCTCGCATTACGTAAGAGTTTTATGATCATAAAGACGTGCAGACATTGTTAATATGGGATTACAATTTAGTCCGCGAATGATCAATTTCACCTTACTGATCAATTTGACCCCGGTTTACGGTACGAACAAACTTCAGTACATATTCCACAATTCAAGCCTAACTTTACCAAACACTGTATGTAACATATGTAAACAAAAAAGAGAGTTTCACATGAGGCGCTGAATTTCGTTGAGGACTACAACTTGTACCACTCACCTGGGGGGATGATTTGTGAAAAAATACGCAGATTTTTCACGTTTCCGAAATACTAAATGTATGAGTTGCTATGGGAACAGCGAACTTCCTCTTCAATTTTTTTCCGTTCGTGGATATTGTTAGATACGGTGTTTGATAAAGTTATGCTTGAAATGTGGTTTATTCATGCAGTCGCTCACCCAGACTGACTGCCAAATGCCAAATGCCTGCTGTGATCGATCCATGCCATGTGGGCGACTCTCACCGTCTGTGTTGCAGAATTCTCCTCCAGAATCGCTCTGCACTACAGTGATAGACATTCGTTTAGCCGAGGCTAAAAAATTTTCAAAAAAATGTCAGGAAACTCTTACAAAAGATTTTATTATAAAACTTTTTTATCGTAGTGATAGTATATCTAGTACTGTTTTATAAAAATGTGACACATCATACTTACATATACACTGAAACAAAAACGAGGACAAAAACCCTTCAAATGTCATTTTTAGCCTAGACATTCGTTTAGCCGAATTGAACATTTTTTAGAATTCCATAATAAAAAAAACTAACAAATTTCGAAAAATATCCAACAAAGTCATTTTGTATGTTGACTTGCATTATGGATCGACTTGTAAATCATGAATTAGGTCGTTTTTGGAAGTGTTGCCATATTAATTTTGCTTGCATCTCATATAAATATGTCATAATATTGTAAATGTTTCCAAATTCAGATTTGATGTAGTTATTTTTATCGGAAGTGTTTCAAAAGAATGCAATTAAAGTTTCATGACCAAAGCAGGTTGAAAATATACGAAAAACAATGTTTTTAACAGAAAAAAAATAACGCAAACCATCAAAAAATCACGTGTTTAAGTATTGTTTTGATGACATATTATGGTTTCACTTGCATTAATCACAGCGTTTACTACTAT
Organism: Aedes albopictus; assembly: GCF_035046485.1. Lineage (NCBI taxonomy): Eukaryota > Metazoa > Arthropoda > Insecta > Diptera > Culicidae > Aedes > Aedes albopictus. The sequence goes on along the minus strand of NC_085136.1, from coordinate 3,704,273 downwards.
TACGTCTTCTAATAGCTCCCAATATTTTCCAGACTGTATTCTGGCTGAAATAACATACATTGGACGGCTCATATTTCGAGAAATGGCACTGAAAGTATTCAAATTTCTAGCATGATCTATTTGTTTCATAATTTAGACATTCTTTTCAAATAAATCATGTTGAAAATGAATGTGGTTCACAACTAAGACTATTTTATAATATATTTCTTCAGATTGAATGAAATAAGCCAATTGTTTGACCATATCTTGCATTTTTGTATGAGCATCTGCTTTTAAATAAACAGGGTACAAAAATTCTGACACTACTGGCAGTTCTTTCACTTAGCAGTCTTCTAACTCATTTAGTAATGCAGGTATCAATCAGGTATACTCCACAGGCATTAAAGCACGTCTTTATTTCAATGCAGAACTATTTATTTTAGCTTTTATCAATCACATTTTCAAGTTTAAACATCCAAAACCTAGTATACTTAATTTTTTCATGGCATTTTATGCAATAATTTGAACATTTCTAACAATAATTCTGTGTCATATTTTCAAAACTGCTAATCTAGCTTACGTTTGAGCGTTTACAGAAATCATTTTTCTTGAACAAATTTGTTTATCGTCGCTTCTCCTTATCGGGACATTTTTTATAATATTTCTCTGAATTTCACAAATAAATAAACTTTTAAAGTCAATTATCTTGCTAACACGTCATAAACTAAATGCCTTGGAGTATATCCTCGAAATATACTCACGAAATTGCAAATAAACTATTGAAAACCAATTTTTCATTTACCTCGGCTAAACGAATGTCTAGGCAAAAAATGACATTTGAAGGGTTTTACCCTCGTTTTTGTTTCAGTGTATATGTAAGTGTGATGTATCACATTTTTATAAATTAGTACTAGATATACTATCACTACGATAAAAAAGTTTTATCATAAAATCTTTTGTATGGGTTTCCTGACACTTTTTTTGGTCTCGGCTAAACGAATGTCTATCACTGTACTCGTCAAACCACTCGTTTTGTCGACTCCTTTCCACGTACCAGATGATGCTCTCAGCTGCATCTTTGATGACTGCTTTTACTGTTCTCCAGTAGTCTCCTAGAGGGGCCACATCGAGCTCGCTCTCGTCTGGCAACGCTGCCTCGAGAGTTTTGGGAGCAGTTTAACTATCACCAGGCAGTAGTCAGAGTCGATGTTAGCGCCACGATTGGTCCTAACGTCGATAATGTCGGAGAAGTGCTTCCGTCAATCAGAACGTAATCGATTTGCGATTCCGTCTGCTGTGGTGATCTTCAGGTGTAATGATAAGGGAGGCTATGTTGAAAAAGGATTCCTGAAGGAGTTCCGTGAAAATTCTTCGAGGAGATCCTTGAGAATTTCCTCAAAAGTAACTCGAGAATTCCTCCAGAAGTTCCTTGCGAATTTCTTCAGCAGTTCCCCGGGAATTCTTTCAGGAGTTCTTCGAGAATATATCCAGGAGTGCCTTCAAGGGAAGTTGCTCGAGAATTTTCTCGAGAGTTCCTAGGAAATTCCTTCAGAAGTTCCTCGGAAATTCCTTCAGATGTTTCTCGGGAATGCATTCAGAGATTTCTCGTAAATTTAACTAGGAAATTCTTAAGAATTTATGAATATGAATACCTTCATAAATTTTCGGAAATTCCTCCAGTAGTTCCTCCAAGAATTCCACGGGAATTTCTCCAGAAGCTTCCCGATTTTTTTCCATGAGTTCTTTGAAAATCCCTCCGAGTTTTCCGGAAATTCCTGCAGGAATTCCTCAGAATTTTTGCAGGATCTCCACTGGAATTTCTCCAGAAGTACCGCGGAATTCACTCCAAGATCTTCTCTGGAATTTCTTCAGGAGTTTCTTGGGAATTTATCCAAGAGTTCTTTGGGAATTGATTCAGATGTTCCACAGAAATACCTTCAGGAATTCCTCGGGAAATCCTTCAGGAATTTCCTGGAAATTGCATTGAAACACAATGCTACTGAACTGAATTTGTATGAACTTGAAAGTTCCGACAAAGTTCCGAGTAGCATCTTAAGCAGCTTTAAAGTTCAGCGAAGTTCAGATAAAGTACCGAATGGAACTTTCTGGCTGCTTAAGAGGCATACAATGAGCCTTGCCGGAACTTGTGACCGAAGTTCCAGCAAGGCTCATCGTTAGCCTCTTAAGCAGCCAGAAAGTTCCATTTGGAACTTTATCTGAACTTCGCGGAACTTGAAAGGGGGCATCCATAAAGTACATCACGCTTATAGGGTTGAGGGGGGGTCAAAAATTCCCGAATTTAGCGTGACGTACTAAATGGATGCCCCCAAATCGCATTTTGTCATGGGAAGCGGAACTTTTTGTTACTTGGGATACTACGAAATTAGTCTATGATACTACGTTCTCGATTCTTTCAAACAGATCTTCAAATTCGACTAGATGTTGCCGCTTGTCACAACCTTCCGGGAGCTTAATTTTTGACAGCTTGTTACAACTTTTCCAACTGATGAATCCTTTACATAATACTCTTTCAACAGCACCCATGCTTCTTCAACAGGAATTTCAGCACACACATAACGCAAAAGACCTTTCCGTGTTAACACTTGTCGAGCTCGAATCCATTGGCGTAGCTAGGGGGGGTTCCAGGGGTGCCTGGCACCCCCTAGAATTTTTCCTTGATATTAGCCTAAAATTAAACGTTCACACGATAATTCCATCATTTATGAATGGCGCATTTGAACAAAACAAAAGTTACAAACGGAATGACTTCATTAATAATTTTATGTATTAGCGTTTTAGACTTATATTCAATAATTAAAGCACTAAAATAGTTATTTATGTAACAAGTTGCAAAATGATGATTTTTTCAGCACGAGTCGTACATTTATCCAACGAGGCTTGCCGAGTTGGATAAATACGACGAGTGCTGAAAAAATCGAGTTTTGTAACATGTTGCAAACAACATTTTTTGCAATTATGAAAAATACTCATGCAGCATAATCTTTTCTCGTTACACAAACATGCATCAGAAGGAATCACGTGCGATCATCCATGTTCGCTGGGGTGGTTTTTTTGTTCGATCAGGTAGGCTATGGTGTAGCTATCATTGAGCTGCAGTTGTCAAACAGTTGTGCATGGGCTTAGACAAAAGTCGTAGAAGGAACTTCTGTAGCTGCTTTTTCGCCGGAACTGCAGTCCAAATCGGAACGAAAGTCGTCTGGATTCGGATTCAAGATAGTCAGTGGATGTAAAAGCAGCACCTGGATCTTATGGAAGACATTGCAGTTAGTAGAAAAAGAGTGCTTGCAAAGGTGCCGAAAAGTGCTACTTTTCAGCACTCTTAAGAGTGCCGAAAAGTAGACCATTAGGCAATTGAAAAATGAAGTTTTTCGCAACGTAATTGCAAAAAATATGTTTTGGCTGATTAATTAGTTTAGTACCTACCCTCCAAATAGGATTATCCTGAGACGCTATATGAAATGTGCATCAGTTTTTCGGTTCTGGCAGGGGTCTGGGTGATTAATTTTAACCTTTGACCCTAAAACAGCATCGCGCTCGCGCTGTATACGACGAGCTTGGTTTTTGATCAGCAATTTCGTGGAAAATTTGTTCTGACATTTCAACGGCAACTCATCATAATTTCCTTCCTCAATTCCTTTTTCAGTGTCTTTGCAAACTTCTTTGGCAATTTCTTCTGTAGTTCTTCATGATTTCATTGAATTTATAATTATTGCTTCCGAAAATTACTTCGGCAATAAGTCTATAATTTTTTTCAGCATTGTTTTTTTTATTTTTTTTTTGTGGAAATTTCTTAGGGAATTCCTCTGGCTGCATCATCCTTGATTTTTTTGCGATTCCTTTGTGAATTACTTCGGTGTTCAGCACTTTGGGGCTGTCCATAAACCACGTGGTCATGAGGGGGGGTTCAACCAATGACCATTTTGTATGGACGAATAAAAAATTTTGTATGGACAAATGACCAGGGGGGGGGGGGGGTTGAAAAGCCTCAAAAAAATGACCACGTGGTTTATGGACAGCCCTTTCTTTGAGCATTTCTTTTGTTATTTGTGTGGAAAATTGGAAGCTTTTTCGGTAATTCCTCTGAAATTCCCTAGGCAGTTAATTTTGAAGTTTCTCTAACGATCATTTTTTGGATTTGAATGGGAATTCATTTTACAATTTCTTTTGTATGTTCTTTGGGGATTTTTTCGGCTATTTGTTTGTGAATTTCTTCGGCCATTTCTTTGCAAATTCTCAGACAGTTCCTTTTGAAATTCAAAAACTTACAATTTACAACGGAATTGTGATTTTCAAAACAATAGCCGAAAAATTTCAAAAGGAATTTTCTAAGAAATTACCGAACAATTTCTCAAATACCATGCCGGCGAATTGTTGGCAAAATCATCAAAGGAATTTCTGATGGAATTTTAGAATGAGTTCTAGAGGAACTGCCGAAGGAATTTTCAACCAAATTCTGAAGTGATGTTCGAAATAATTGTGAAATAATTGTCGAAAATTCTTCCAAAGAAAATTCTGAGGGATATCTATGGAAAATTTGCCAAAGAAATTTCCAATGCAATTACCGAAAAAGTTGGCAAAGCAGTAACAGAGCCGTAGCGTTGTCCCATGGAGCCCTTGGCAAGCGTCCAGGTTGGTGCCGCATGACAATTAGACATTGTTAATTTGCTTAACTTGTAGTTTTTACTTTTATACAAATTTTCTTCAAACGTTATATTTTGGTGTTTCAAAGAAACATATTCCCTTCGATTTGGTTTTTTTTATAGTATTTTTCATTTGTGTAATTTCTGTAGCAATTTCAATTGGAGTCACCCAAAAATTATCTAAAATCTTTTTCTCTTATTCAAGTATAGGTACAAACACATTTTGCATTCCAAGAATCTCACTAAGACCAGCTAAATAATTAGAAATAATATTTCAGATTCATAATATAAATAAATTATGCATCATTTTTTACAAGAAATCTTACAGTATTTTTAAAAATATTTGTTTGTTTTGTACTCAATTGAGTTTCACGGGTTTTACCAGACTTTTTCCAAAAAAAAAAGCAAAGGTTTCTTCTGAAGTTAAATCAAAATATTTCTCAGAAGAACTGTAAGAAATTTTTAAATAATCATTAGACAAACCATGGACATAGAGAAATTCCTGAAAGAATCCCTAAAGAAGTTTTTATTGTGCTGGAATCATTGGATTAAATTATGCAAGAATCTCTGAAGGAATTTCAGCAAAAATATCCAGAGGAATACTGGATGAAAATCCTGGAGAAATTTCAGCAAGAATTTCCAGAAATCTATAGATGACTATCAGAAGAAAACTTTAGTCGAATTTCTAATGAAAGCCGTAGAAAATTTTCTAATAAAAATCCCTAAAAGAATTTCTGAAGGAATTCATTGGATTTCTAACGGAATCTCTGCAGGATTTTTTATAGGAATTTATGGCGGAATTATTGAGAAAATCTATTGAAGAGTTTCTAAGTACCTAATCTTTAAAGATACTTTTGCAGGAATCTCTAGAAAAATTCCAAAGAAAACTTTGGAACTCTGAAAAAATTGTGGAAGATTATTCAATAAAATTCTTGGAAAGATATTGGGATAAATCTTTGACTAATTTCGGAATAAACTTCTAGATAACAGCCTTTCATCCCTGGAAGAATTTCTGATGGAACTTCGAAAATTTCAAGAAAAATCTGTAGAAGAATTTTTTATTCAATTTTTTAAAGGATCCCTGCCGAAGAGATTTATTAGAGCTATTCTTAAAGAATTTTTCAAAGAAATCCATTGAGAAAATTTCTGAAAGATTTTCTGAAGGCAACCTAGCAAAATATTCTGATGAAAAACTTGAAAAAATTGGTGAAGTAATTTTTGGATATATATTTTTATTTGGGGGAATAACTCAATGGTACTTTTTTTCGGGTGAAACGACCTACAAAATTCGGCATTTGCACAGTTGTCACTCTTGCAAAATTTCTATTAAGTGCAAAGAAACATTTACTGGAACAGTTGTATGAACTGAAAGAGTATCATTTGATCACTGAAAAATATTCCATTAAAAGCGAAGAAAATCCTCGAACGTATCCTCAAGACCACACATGTAACCACAACGTACGTAACCTTTCCAAATGCGAATGTTTTGGAATTTACAAAAAGAAACTTTCACTAAACTGCCGAAAGCTTATTGATTATGTTTTGCTCAATAAAAAAACTAAAATAGCTTCTCACAACAAAAAAGTATCTGAATTCCCAGGTAACATAATGATAAATATTAAAAATAATCTAGAGAAATTTGACTTTTTGAAGAATACGGAAGAACGTAAAAACATATGATCATTCACAGATATTGTTAATGATGAAATTTTGATAACATTCAAGAAAACAATAGCATACTCTTTTCTCCTTCAAGCTTCAGGTTCTTTCGGCGTTCGTCTGAGGCTGGGGGGAAATCTTGAAGAAAATGCCGAAGTAAAACTGAATAGCACAGTTAAAACATTAAAAAAAATCCGACGAAAATCCCGAAAAAAAATTAGATGGAACTTCCGAAGATATTTGCAAAGGAATTTGCGAGGAATTTTCTAGAGTCATTGTCGAATGAATTACCAAAAAAAAACTGCTGACGTAATTGAAAAATGCTTGAGAAACTACTAAAAAATCCGAATGATTTGGATTCAAGAAAAAAAAATGCCAAACAAACTTCTCAAGGGATTACCGTAGAAGTGTCCATGTTAATTACAGATAGAATTGTCAAAGGATGTGCCTAAAGGTATTTTGTAAAAAAAATCTATACATATTACCGAAGAAATTCTCAAAGAAATTGTCGAAGGGAGTCCAAAGAAAATGCATAAGAAATTTTCCAATTCCAAAGAAATTACTGAGAAAATTCCAAAAGGTATCTAAATTGGCATACAAATGACGAAACAATTTCCAAATAAATTGCCGGGAATTTTCCCTGAGAAATTTCCGAAAGAATGTTTTGCGGAAAACAAAAAAACTCAATTATCCGGTCGATTTTTGGAACTTCCCAAAACATGTATCTTACTAACAGAATGCTTTAAGAAACTGAAATGTTGACAATGATTACAGAAAATTTCAGCTTCATACAGCATTTCATTTACCAGATTTATATTTTGAAGCTTAACAACGCAACCCAGGATTGATTTAAATTTGGTGTCTTTTTACAAAAAAGTTTGTAATTTGGCTCAGGAATAATGCGTTGATGTCACCACAACTATTTTACAAAAAATCAAATCGGAAGCTTCTGAAACTGGCACCCCCTAGGAAAAAATCCTAGATACGCCAATGCTCGAATCGTCCATGTTTTGCAATTGTCGTATGAAAGCCACTTGATTCTCAACTTTGCGAAATCCATTTCTCCTCTTAAACGATTGCACGAACAAAAAAACCAGATTAATCCACCTAGTGGTGATAGTGCCTTTCTCGTCGAATATGTACTCATAAACTTTTCTTCGTCGTTAGCCAAAATGTTCCTGAATCCTGAAAACACTTTACACTAGCAACAATTTTAACAAAGCCATCATCGATTTTCGAAACTTATTGATGATACATATTTCGATGTTATGTTTAACAACAAAACAGAGCAGAAAAAGATCAGACCTCTCAGTTGACTGCTTGACCACCTTAACCCTAGTCGTGTATGGGGTCATTGTGACCCCATTCCATCCACTACGGCAGCGGGGTGAGCGTGAGCTAATGCTTGAAGAAGGTTAACTTTATTCACAATCACAGATCACTTTGTGATCTTCGCCAATGTTTATTGCAGCACACTTTAGGCTATATTTTATTATCATTGGTAACACGATTCATGTAAAATTTGACCTTCCTACGAGGAAAATGCAGAAAATGTAGATTTTCCATTCAAATTTCAATCGCAATGAGAAGAGTGAGGGCTCAACCAGCCGCACCAAATTGTGAGCAGTAATTTTAGAAGCATAAGGAGATTGGAGATTGAAAAACTGTATAAGGTTGATGCGATTAAATTATATTTTTATATAAAACGTTGATCCATCCTACTATACATTTACACCGTAGGAATCTAAAATGGTGGGATTTGAAGAGATCGCTTTGGTCACGATTTCGTTCTCTCGCATATATGAAGACTTTGATCATTTCTTCATTTATAATCTTACCCAACGTTTACATGCTATCAAAAAAGCCACAATTTGATTTATCGCTTTGACATTTATTTTGTTAACCTTTATAATTGCGCTATTTGATGTGCAGCTTGCATGGGTTTGGTTAAATTTTACGTTTGACTACTTCCGGCGGGACATCTGGAACTGATTCCGGTTGTCTCAAATATGGTCTTAGACTATGTTTTTGTCAACTGTTCATCACGTGACCTGAAAAGCCGAAATTGATGTGATTTGAGGCTATTTTCTTGCTAACCGTTCGGCAAATTTTTGAAAATGCCGCGATTTTATGTATCGCATGCATGGTTTTGGTTCACTTATATCAAATCACACCCGCAACCGATTCCGAACTACTGTGGCCTGAGACTATTTTCTTGTTGACCGTTCATCAGATTATCAAAAACGCCGCTATGGTTTAGTTCCTTTCTATATTTTACCACTTCCGACGCGTTACTCGTCTTGTCACCAGTTCTGGAACACCAAATATGGTCTGAGATTATTTGTTGGTTAACCGTTTATCTTGTTACTGAATAAGTCATCGGTATGTCGCATGTATTGGTTCTCTTTTACATTTGATCATTTCTGGCGGGACACCCGTAATCAGTTCCGTAACACACTGATAGGGCTTGCGTCTATTTTCTTGCAACTGTTCATCATGTTACCTAAAAAGCCGTGATTTCAGGTATCGCATGCATGGGTTTGGTGTCACTTCCGGCCCGGAACCGGTTGCGAAACACTACCGATAGTCTCTTAAATAGTCTGAACCTATTTGCTTGCTAAAGTTTATTAGGTTATCAAAAAAGCCATGGGTTTGGTTCAAATTTATATTTAGCCGCTTTCGGAGGGAACTAGTTTCGGCACTACTGACAGTCCATAATGTGGTCTTAGCCTACTTCCTCAATAACCGGTCATCAAGTTGTCGAAAAAACCGTGATTTGATTTGCCGCATGCAAGAGTTTTGTCAACTTTTATATACGGACACTTCCGGCGGAACACCCGGAACCGGTTCTGAAACACTACCGGTTTTTTTTATCTGTATTAACGAGATTTTTAGCCCTAGGCTAGTTCATCTCGGGACCCACGCTTTACTTCCCTTCCGAAGGAAGAACTCACATTTTGCGAGTTTGTCGGGAGTGGGATTCGATCCCAGGTCCTCGGCGTGATAGTCAAGTGTTCTAACCATCACACCAGGTCCACTCCACGTCCACTACCGGTTCATATAAGGACTGAGACTGTTTTCTTGCTAACTGCTCATCAGGTTATCGAAAATTCCGTAGTTTGATGTGCCGCATGCATGGGTTTGGATCACTTTTGTATATGACCACTTCCAGCGGGACATCCGGAACCGGTTCCGATATGGTCTGAGTCTTTTTTTATGCCAACCTTTCATTGGGTTATCAAAAAAGTCGCGCTTTGATATATCGCATGCATGGATTTGGTTCACTTTTATATTTGGCCACTTCCTGCGGGACTCCCGGAACCGGTTCCGGAACACTACCGGTTCAGATATGGTCTGAGACCTAGTCTGAGACTGTTTTCTTGCTGACTGTTCATCAGGTTATCCAAAATGCCGCAATTTGATGTGTCGCATGCATGGATTTGGTTCACTTTTATATTTGGCCACTTCCGGCGGGACTCCCGGAACCGGTTCCGGAACACTACCGGTTCAGATATGGTCTGAGACTGTTTTCTTGCTGACTGTTCATCAGGTTATCCAAAATGCCGCAGTTTGATGTGTCGCATGTATGTGTTTGTTACATTTTTATGTATGACCCCTTCCAAGGGTACTGGTCCGGAACACGTAAATGGCCATAACTCCGGAACGGCTGGACCGATCCGAACCATTTTCAATAGGAAACAATGGGACCAGATTCCGCGTCGAATGAACCGTCGGTCATTGAAATCGGATGAGGTTTACTGCCAAAAAGTGATGTGAGTTTTTTTGTACACACACACACACACATACACACACACACATACACACACACAGACATCACCTCAATTCGTCGAGCTGAGTTGATTGGTATATGTGACTTGACCCTCCGAGCCTTCTATCAAAAAGTCGTTTTTGGAGTGAACATATAGCCTTTCCAGTACACTTAGTGTACGAGAAAGGCAAAAAACCTGCGGTTATCACAACTTTCAAAAAAAAAAAACTGTCCAGAGAGCCCACAACCTGTTGTAAACTAGTAATAAAACAGGTTTTATTGAATTTTGGTGAACAAAAAACGGAATGAAATTTTTATTGCACTAGGATGACAGATAATTCAAAATACTCAAAGCAATCTCAACGCCTACTCTGTTTACGCATCGCTGTTTATGTTCTTGCTACACGCACTTCCAACACTCTTGCCCCACTTTATTCTACCTTATAAAATACTTTCAAGACCTCAAAAAGAAAACTTGCATTTCATATTTTGAAGAAACATTGCAAAGATTGAGCTAAAACTCGTTTTTTTTTCGTTAAAATACAGTGGGTCATTCATGAAACCTGCATTAATCACATTGGATCTGAAATCCTTATTACAGGCTGTGACAATAGTATCATTGTTTAGTAATGACTATCGGTTTGGTGTCAAGTGCCCTAAACCAATTACTGTCCTAAATTTGATTGAACTCACTCTCTCGTTCGGAAATTGATTCTCACATGCTTACCCACTCTTTGCAGGCAATTCCATCAAGGATGACAGTCTATACTCGACCTCTACTCAAAAACAGTCAATCAATTCCGTAGCACTGTCACGAGGCCTGTCTGTGAAGCGTTTCCTCCCGGACCGATCGGCTGCGGCATCGGCGGCGGCGGAATGTGGCAAGGCGGCGGCCATCCCGAAAATGTTCACATCGAAAGTGATGATGACATCGTCGGCCCACTTGAACCTGTACACCCAGGAGCAGGAGCTGTGTCTCAATATCTACCCCGCGAAGGATTCGCTGTCGCGGTCTACTGAAAATTTGTCCCGCATTAGCATACAATTGAATCGATTATCCTCGGACGAGACGCTATCGCACAGCCTCCAACGAAGCCACATATGTGCCACGCCAATTTCATCCTCGTCAACGTCGGCAACGACCCAAGCACCGACGAGCATCATCAGACAAGCCACAACTTTTGCGGGGCTTTCGCTCGATGACAAACTCAACCTCCAGCAACGGGCCAACTCGCGCGCCCAGCTTCCGCGCGATGTCACCAATCTGGATCTAATCTGCAGCCAGCAGGGAGAAATAAAAATATTTATTAAACGTAAAAATCGACACAAGGACAATCGGTTAAAGCTGTGGCGCTATCTGCACCGCATGTCGCCGTTGAAGGGTAAGCAGAGTCGCCATAATCAACACCCAACGGCAGTTCACTTCTACAGTCCCGTAAAGTACGCCCAACGAGAAAGTTCCGAAGGTGAGCATAACTCGAAATCGGTGTCATCAGCAGCCAACGTGTATCCGATAGATTTCGGCGTACCGGCTTCGGATGGGCCAGAAGATGACCTCGAGGCATATATGAAAGAGATAAAGCTGAGAGAAAACCATAACAGTGCGGCACCCTGAGCCATTTGAATACCAATTCTCTTGATGGGTAGGTAGGTAGGTAAAAGAACTGCAGGTGAAGTAATTTGGACTGACAGGGTTTGGAATTTTATTATTATACTACACCCTTCCCACCGATGCACAGTGGGGGAAAAACGAAGCCAAATGGTGGAAAAATTTCTTCACGTTGCTGTGGTAGAAGGCCAGTAGCTAGTTCGAAAGGATTTTTTTTTTCAAAAACTGAATGGTGCACGGTGTGTTGTGTAGAACAACTTTATAATACATAAAAAAATAAGTAAGTCTGAACAAAAAATTTTCTTGCAGGTTTTTCATGCAAAAACTATTAAAAAAGTCCAACAAAATATCTATATATTTTTTGTATAATAATATATGAAAAAAATATTAAATTCTAAGCACCTTGAGTCATTATGATTGCGGTACTGTGAAAACTTGTTTTTAAATGATGAACAGATACATAGTCAAATAGGGTGGGGCGGGGCAAGATGGGTCACCTAAGCATGGATCACCATAACTTTGTAAATACAAATCGTATTGGTTTGTATTTGTCCGCTACTCTTAAATACACTATTTAGCTATGCTAAAAGTCGATAAAAAGTTCAATAAATACAAAATATGATGTTAAACAAACAGTTTTAAAAAGTGATCGATTTTACGCCGTGAAAAAAGTGCGGGGCAAGATGGGTCACCTTTTAAGTAATTCACATTTTCTCAACGAAAAACGTTAAAATATAAGATTTATTCCGCCTTCATATATGCTCCATATCCATACTGAGTAAACAAGAGCTACTAGTAAACATTTTATAAATTTATTTGGAATATATAAAACATTACGATTTAAGTGGTCCTAAGGCGACTTGAAAATCGATGTTTTCACTAAAAAATTATCAAAATTTTATGTTATAATTTTGAGCATTCATTCCGCTTGATTGAAGTCAATTATGAGATAGTCTTGTAATAAAAAATAAATAACTTTTGAATGCTCCAAAAATACGTTCAAAATTGAAGGTGACCCATCTTGCCCCGCGGCCGTTTATATGGAGATTATATGGAATGTATCGCGTAAGAAAAATGGCTAAAAATCATTTTATTTTTTATTTCCAACGAGAAAGAATAATTTTTCAATCAATGCCCCAAACTTTTGTAGGGTAGGACGGGGCAAGATGGCCACCCGGGGCATGATGAGCACCCCTCTGTTTTACTACTTTTATGATGATTTTTTCCCAAACAAGTTCATAATCCGTTAGAATAATGTTTATCCTGTTTGTAAACCTGATATATGGTATTTCATAATGAACGAATTAAAAAATATCGTCAAATTAGTCAATAGCATGGATTTTTAGCATTTTCTTATAAGAAATCATCAGAATAAAATAAGGTTTTTATGTAAGAATCAAATTTTTACCATAATTCTTGTTATCAGCCAACATTACTAGCTTACTGCAAAGCATTTTAATTTATATTAGAAAATATTTTCAAAAACCAAAAATTAAAAATTAATCAATTTTAGTTATTTACTTATAGTGGGGCAAGATGAGCACCCCTGAAGGGAATATAGAAAATATTTTGAAATTATTGGAATCCACTCAATAGTGCCGAACATAGGTTCCCGTAACCTCTGCAATTAATTGGTTGCGTAAATTCCTAAAAATAAGCAACTTAATAATCGTTTATTGTTTTTCCGGTCATTTTGTATAAAGTATTATAAAACCGCATTTTTTTTTTCAATAATCGAAAAAATGATAATTTTAGAACATGATACTATAGCTATAAACAAGGTTCTCTATATCAATCACTGTATGGCCAATTCGTCCCCTTAATGCTAGAACTAGGTAACTCGAAATTTGACGTTTTTGAGTTGAATATACCATTAGATTGAGCTTTTTGAGCTCTATAATATATCCAAAGACCAATGAAATACGATTATAAACGACGAAAATATTCACCATTTTCAAAACTAGGTATCTCAGTGTAGAATACAAGAACTGAGTGCTATAACTAGGTAACTGAGAAATTCATATCTATTTCCAACTGCACAGGTTAAAAGCTATCGGATGCTTGGCCGTGGGAATGTTACTTGACATTCTTTTGTTAGTAGGTTGAAAATTTACTACTGTTTTTCATTTTAGGTCTAAAAACTTGAAATATTTTACTTCTGTTGATTTAGCTAAAAACTGTGATTGTTCGTAGACGATTATTTTATGAACATTTGAGGTGGCATGTGGTGATATTGCAAATATCCTAGCAAATTCAGTAATTACACGTTATTTTCAGTATGTAGGGGGATTAGGGGCATAATGGACACCCTAAGCAAATGAGTATGTTAGGCCTGTATTACAGTCAAAAACTTTACATATTATTAGTTGGCTTACAACTTCAGCTTGTTTCCTACGTATTTCAATCATTTACAGCTTGTAGAATGTCATTGTTGTGAAGAAATAATGAATTGAAAACCGTGTGTTTTTTGGGGCTGGCAGCAAAGGTACGGGGCGAAATGGACACCCATCGGGGCATAATGGACACCCCTGCATATTTTATGCTGTATCTTTGAGAATATCGACCAGTTAAGTAATTTGCCAACGGAGATCAATACCACAGATATAATACTCCATCTTAGACGAGTTTACATAACTTCAAAGTTAATTAAATAAATTTTAGGCTAAAATAATCGGGTTGAATATTTCCAAACTCTCTAAAACGCCTAACAGTATGCAACGCTCGTACATCCATTCAGAATTGCCAGTGTTCATTTCGCCCCGAATGGACTACAACATTGAAATTGTTATTTTCTGTGTGTTCTGATCAAAAATATAATGCTTCATCCATTGCTAAATCTACGTATACATGTAGATAAGCTAACAATTCACTTGTTTGTATGGTGGACATACTCAATCACTCGTAATACCTTATTTGCTGCTACTTCGAAATTATAAGAAATCCACCATATGAAAAACGAACTTCCATTTCAATGATATTTTGGTTAATTTGAAGGAATATAAAGGGTACTTGTGAAAAATAGAACAATGACTTGTTCCTTTACACTTATGAATTGAAAGTTTAACATAAAAGTCAACGGTTTCGGCAAAAACAGGGGTGTCCATTTCGCCCCGGGTGTCCATTATGCCCCTAATCCCCCTAAACCCTTTTAAATTTGCATACTGCAACAAGAAAACTGAAAAGAATGATATCAATAGTGGTAAAAACTAGGTATCTCAGAACATCTCCTCCATTATTTATTTTGCATTTTGAGTGCTAAAACTAGGTAACTCGACAATTTTTCATCCATTTATTGTTTTTATCAAAGGTTTAAACCAAAATAGTTCAAAACGTTTTCTTCTAGCAGAAAGAGTAGAAGCTGAATAAACGATCAATGCTAAAAAATAATTATTTTAAGGCTCCATACCTTTGGAACAACTACATAAAAAATTGTAAAATTTTCAAAGTCGTTTTTCTCGAAACTATGATTTTCGAGTTACCTAGTTCTAGCATTAAGGGGACGAATTTATTGTTAATATATTGGGATTTTAATGTAGTGCTCTTTTTGCCCCGTAGGGGTGCTCGTCTTGCCCCGTAGCATGTTCGAACTGACCATAAAACATCTTTTTTGTTTAGTCAAATAAATCATCCTTATTGTGAATTTTGAACCCTCCCATGCTTATGGGTGATAGAAAACATGACATAGAAAAGAAATATTGAGAGGTAAATTGTGTTAACTTTCAATAAACTCAACGTGATCCTTAGGGTGCTCATCTTGCCCCGCCCTACCCTATATTCATGCTGGTCATCTAACAAAATTATTAACAAAATCAAAACATGAGTAATGCGCTCGAAAATGGCACTGACCCATCTTGCCCCGCGACCCATCTTGCCCCGCCCCACCCTACATGAAAGGAAAACACACACACACTGCCATTATGTAGCTTTTCACTAAAGTATCAATTATTTATTTCAAGAATGTTCAAAATGTTCATTTTTTTCATTTTTTTTAATGATTAAGGTCTTATTTATGTATAAAATTGCAAGCGAAAGGCTTTAGGGGAGCGTGGCCCAATAATTTGGATTACAAAAAAAAAACTGTTTGTTATTTGTTTCGAAGGATATAGTTTTATGTAGAAAATATTCTACTAGTAAACAACGCCATAACCATGCCGTGCTTGGAGGTTATAAATTACACAGAAATTTTTTTTAAACATCATATACAAATCGATAAGACTATTTAAATCATTGTTATCAAATTGTTTTTCCTAGGCTTTATGCTGAGCAGCCTATTTTCATGCTTAATGTAGAAATATTTTCAATAAGTACTCCGTTCTTTCAACTATTCCTTCTGTACTTTTTATTTATTGTTACAGGTCGGACTCGATTATCCGGAGTATTGATTTTTATTTCACTCCGGATAATCGAATTCTCCGGATAATCGAATCACGAAAACAAAATCTAATCGGAATTTAAAAATGTATGAAAATGGATTTTTTTTCGTTATGCTATGTGTATGAAGCCTGAAATTTGAATTAGGAACCGTCCATAAATTACGTAACGAAAAAAAAATTCCTTTCCCCCATAGTCATACTTTTCGTATGACTCCTGAAGTTTTTGTATTGGTCATCTATGTTGAATTCCCCCTCACCTCTCAAAACGTAACGTAATTTATGGACGTTCTCTCAGAATTTTGTATACAGTGGGCCCCTGATAGTATTTTGGGCTGACAAAATCGACACTTTTTTGTGAATTTTGAGCTAAATAAAAAAGATTTTGATTCTATAAAAAGAACAAAATATACAGTTGATGAGAGATGGTGAAGGGGAAGGAGTGTGGTTTATGTAAATTTGTATCAGTGTTGATGGACGAAAAAAAATGTAATGAATAGGGCTGTAGTGAGAAAATGTACTTTTGCTGTTTCTACCTTTTGTTGGCAATATTGGCAAGATATCTCTACTACAACACAGCCTTCTCTTATCATTTTTGCGTCCCGACAAACAGACAGTAGGTAGGTGAAGTGTAACGGGTTTATACAACTTGAATCATAAAATTAAGCGAATAAAAATAACCATTACAAATAACATTTCTCATTTTTAATCAACAAGTTTGACTCATACTACCTGAACAGGATCCGTTTCCGTTTCCTTTCCGCATTATTTTGAAAAGACACACCGACTAAACCGTCTTCAACCAGAGGTTGCACAGACTGAACGTATTCTAATCCAGAAACAGCCTCTGCGCTGTGTCTATAATACACACGTGGTATTGGGAGTGGTAATTTCGTAAAAACACGTTTTATACAAAAATCGTCAAAATCTCTCTAGAGGATCCTTGTAGAAATCTCTAAAAGAATTCCTAGATTTGCCACTACAGAAATTATTGAAGGAATCCCTAGAGGAGTCACTGAAAGAATTTTGAAAAAGGTTCCTGAATCACTACAAAAATCACTGTAATTCATAAAAGATTTCTTTAAAAATCTCTTGAGAAATCCCTAGAGGAATCCAAAGAAAATATCCTGAGGAATGTCTAGAAGAATTTCTAAAGAAATCCAAAAGTTTCTGCAGATATTTAAGGAAAAGAAATTCATGGAAGAATCTTTGGAAAAATACCAGTAGTTTTGGGACTTCTCCTCTAAAGGACTTCTGGTGGAATATCAATAGAAAATTCTAGAGGAAACTTCAGAGAAATCCTTGGTGAAATCTTTCCAAGAATTGCAAGTTCTTAGAAAATACATAGAGGAATCTCTGGTGGTTGAAATTAAGGTAAAATTTTACGATAAATCCTGGGAGGAATACATAGAGATTCTTCGGAGGAAAAATCCGTGAATGAATACCAGTAGAAATTCCTAATGCAATCCCAACAAGAATTCCTGGAGCATTTTTTGTTAAAACTCCTCGGGAAAAATCTGAAGAAGAAATTTCTGAAGATATCCCAGGAGAACTGAAGGAATTCCAGACGAAATTCTAGGAGAAATACCCAGTAATATCAAGAGGAATACATCGGTTCTGGGTCATTTGGCCGAACGCCATTGGGCCGAAAGGGTCGATACCAATGTCCGCCGTCTCATTATAACTAAAGAACAGCCATTGATTCAAGGGAGGGAAAATATTGACAGTTTCAACGCCAACTAATTCCTGAATATCAAAACTATAAAGAATAGCCTGTGATTAAAAGAAGGAAATACTTCTGAAATTCATATTGGCAGTTAGAGTGTCAAAAACATCCTCTGAATTCTTTTGATCATGATTTGGCCAAATGGCATTCGGCCAAACGACCTTTTCGGCCAGATAGCGTTCGGCCAGACGACATTCGGGCAAATGGCCGGACACCGAATTCATTAAACTTGGAAGCTTTCAACTACTCGGAATTCGTACTGATAATCCATCATTGAACAAAATTTCTGGAGCATATGCCCTTGGAAATTCTGGAGGATTCCCAGAAGTAATATCCGAAGGAATCCATGCATGCATTCTTTGAAAAATGCCTTGATTTGCGTCTATTTTCAAAGGATGCCGTTAACCATCCATTGCATCAAATTTTTCGCTGAAATAAAATTTAAAATTGTTTGGCCCTTTTCAAATATAACGCGAGATTTGTTTGTTACGTAATGTGTATTTATATGATGCCAAAATATATCAACTGTCGCTAAGATTGATTGTGAAATGGTAATGTTTAGTGTAAAACACTTTAGTGTTAAACATAATCGGGCCAGAAAGCCGACAAAATCGGGTCAGCATAGTAGGGTCTGGGACCATTTGGGCAGTTGCTGCTATAACTCAGTTAATTTTGAACCGATTGACTTCATTTTTGGAACACGAGTATCTAGTCATGTTCAAAAATTCAAGTCAATCGATTCAAAATTAACTGAGTTACAGCGACAAGTGACCAAAATAGGTCCCTCTGCCCAAATAGTTCCATACCCTATTATAATACAAGTACAGGTCGGACTCGATTATCCGGAGTTGGGTTCTGACACTACTCAAACCAACCCGGGAGCTTCTTGACAGCTGCCGAACAACGTCAGCGTACCTAAAATTTTTGGTCCGGGTGGTACTGTCAGATTCAAAGCGGCAAGACCTACTTTTGAAAAGGACGAAAACCGACAATAACAAACCGCACATAAAATATTAAAACATTCAACAGAAACCATAATTTGTTGTTTTCGCTTTTTTTGTGGTAGATAAATGCAAATTGAGTGCGGCATGATGAATTTGTTTACTAGAAGCGAACATTATATCTATAAAACAAGTAAAGGCAAAACTGTCGGCTTTCATAAGATTAATAAGAAACTCATGTTTTCTTCTAGTGCGGTTATTAAGCACCAGCAAGTAATAAATTAGGTTACTTATTCTAACATTGCACAGCTACATATCTGGTGGCAAAGCCAAAATGGAAGTTAAAAATAATCATTTTCAGATGTTTTTTTTTGAGTTTGATCTTCGGTTTAGTCTAGCATGCGCAGTCACCAATTAATACGGAAGACCGTTTAAACATGTGCTTTTATTACATTTCTTACAACAAATAAAAAAAAAATCAAAATAATTTCAATTTATTGAACATTAGTTTTTGCGCTTCTGTTGAATACGTCCTTTTGATACGAAACGCTAGCCTCTTGTTGGCTTCCACTCACCACGAAACAAAAAGATGTTTTCGCATGGACGAAAATTGTTGCGTCAGTGAAGGATGGACTCGTTGTTTACGAACAGTAGCGACATCTGCGATTTGCAAGTAGGTACGCGAAACTGAGCTCATCTGTCAAGTTACGGAGGGGTTGACTCAAACAAACATCTGAGGAACAGAATGCTCTATAAAGCTGAAATTTTGATATTTTGTCAAATAAACTTTGATTAGTGATCAGTCAAATTCTCAGCTTCTTGCAGCATTCCGTTTGCGAGATACTATTTTGGAAAGCGCCAGATCCCGACTCCGGATAATCGAGTCCGACCTGTACTTAATAATTTCAAATTTATGCATTACAATATAAAAATAAATCTTTATAAAAATTCTCCGGATAATCGAGTCTAAAATTCCGGATAATCGAACCCCGGATAATCGAGTCTCCGGATAATCGAGTCCGACCTGTATTTGTTAATAAATGGTGGCATAAGCAATACGCATCATATTGCTATTGAATTCAAAGACAAACTTAAGTTTAGGTCCAACAGCTATGTCAAATATCGTGGAATAGGGGTAGGCGGGGCATAATGAGCACCTTGTATTTTCACTATAAATCTTCAAATTAACAAAACAATTTGCTTGACTGTAGTCTAATTATCTAAAATCCAATGAGTTGATGACAAAACAATAGTCAAAAAACCGTTTACCTTGAAAAATTAATCAAAATGCGTTAGGTGGTCATATACTGGGAAAATATTATAAGAATCAAGTGACCTAAAATAAGGTTTTGGGAATCGAAATCGCAACTTAGTGGTCATCTATCGATTTTATTGATATTCCCTAGGCCAATGAAATGTATTTGTAACACTTTTCAACTATTTGTATAATTATTTTGTTGAAAAAATAGGCTTCAAAGAGTTGGTAGTAGGGTGGGGCAAAATGAGCAACTGATGAAAAAATAATGAAAATGGTAAACATCTTCAACAAACAAATTTTAATTTTGGTTTTCTCTGTTTTGATGCATGTAGTAAGGTTTTGTCTGTAACTTTTAATTTATTAGGTTGAAAATTTCAGTATCTGTATATTATCACCGTTTAAAAAATCCTCAATAGATGACTCCTTGGAACCCCACAGTTCCCTACAAATTTAACCCCGTAATCCCTTCAAATTCTCATTGATTGTTGCCGGTATGCTTTATCATTGACAAGAATAGTCAATTAGCATATGATTGTATACAAAACTGATATTGATCATCCTGCCCCACCTAGGGTGCTCATTATGCCCCACCACCAAAACGCAACTAGCGATTTTATACGTTTTTAAAAACATAAAATTCTACAACATTTATAACTTTATTCGGAATTTCAACGATTAGCTTTTGTCAGTTAAGGTTCAAATGAGGATTGAACGTTAAAATTACACATTGGTTGCACTTAATTTAGTGGATTTGGTGGCAAAATGCTTAAGCTGCTCATTATGCCCCGCCTACCCCTATTGGAAAAATAACAATAAAGTTTATCCTCACTTTACCTAGGGTATAACTTTTTTCACAGGCGTTGGATCACTTTGCGGTCTTCAACAAAGTTGTTTGGCATATACTGCCCCCACTCGCATAACAGTCCCATTTGACTTTTCATCACTTTTGAGTTATCGTTATGATTAGTCATCATTTTTTATGTATTTCCAAAAACAACAATAAAAATTATGAATTTTTATGTCAATGTGTGAAAAAAATACCAAGTTATGAGCGTCCCATATCAAAAGTACTCGCATAACAGTCCCATCATGGATTTTTGTGTTACATAACACAAAACTGAACAACTTTGTAGTGATTCTAATATTTTTTACAGTTATATATTCATGTGCAAAGCAGTCTGTGAAAGTTTCGAGATGATCGAAATATTTTTCAAATTTTGGCGATTTTTCAAAGTTTTATATGGAAACAAGTTTTCAAACTTCAAATGCCGTTTGCTCAATTCCTACTTTTTGCAAATGGGACTGTTATGCGAGTGGGGGCAGTATAGTCACCTACAATAATACCAAAGGGTTTGATTATTGAACGCTTACAGCGTCACCTAGCGGCAAAATTCGAAAACTTTAAATTTCTGCATACATTTGGCCAAGTTTTCCCATACAAACTTCAAGCGTTTTGAGCGCCCCCTTAGGCTCAACCGATTTTGCTGAAATTTTGAACGTAGCTTCTGGGAGTCCAAAACAACTGATTTAGGAGGTAAGGCTTGGCATTTTTCGAAATTTTTGTTTTTCATATAAGTGTGGGCCACCTTAACCTTGAGTCATCATGATGGCGGTACTGTGAAAACTTGTTTTTTAAATGATGAACAGATACATAGTCAAATATATGAAAGGAAAATACACACACTGCCATTATGTAGCTTTTCAATAAAGTTTTAGTTATTTACTTCAAGGACGTGGTTTTGCGTTTACATGTTCACAAGTACAAGTATGCCTTTGTTACGAATCCTATAATAAACACAATTATCATGATTGCTGAGCATGCCGGCCTTCCCCAAAAAAATATTTGAATGTCAATTGGTAAGCCAAGAAAAGCACTCGAGGATTGGGAAACATCTCTGTTTTGAGGAAAAAGTACAGAAACTAAGTTATTTTGGAACTAAACGATCAATTCTGACTATACATGTCAATGGTTGCTCCTCCGTGATTGATCTGAACTGGTACCAGTTGCACTGAGATCCAACTGAATAAGGGGCTGGGACATTCCACTTATTCTCAAAGTGCAATTTTAGCAGCTCATGCATATTTGATCAATAACGGCGCCGGCCAAGTCCTTATAGTCAGCTGGGAAGGGAAAGGAATGTTAGAGTGTACTGGTTGTTGCTACTAGAGACCGAGAGCACTCTGCGTCCCCACAACCCGCACGGACTGGGGTATTTGTTAGACGGAAAGGATGGGAGATCTGGGAGTCACCGTTGGGTCGGTGATGCGATCCATGGATAGGGGTTTTTTATAGTGTTCGTGATAGATTGTGTGGTGAATAAGGTGAATAAGGTCAAGCGGCACAGCACGCTTTGGTTGCATAACTTATAGGCGTTATCTATACACTGTGCTGTGAGTGGAAGTTGGAAGGGAGGGAAACGACCTTTTTCAATTCGTTTCTGGTGGCTATGAACATATGAATATACATGAGTTGTATATGTAGAGAAGAGAGAGCGAGAGAAGGTGGATAGAAAGATACAAAGTAGGATGAAAAGGACGGGCCAGGGATTGAACCCATGATCTTCTGCATACGAATCAGAAGTGGTAGCCACTAGACCACCAAGCCCGTCAAAACTAAATTATTTTGGAACTAATGTTTACAAACTCAAAATTAAATAGTATTTCACCTTAGTCAAGGAATAAAAACAAGTTAACTCTGCTAAAGACCTCATAATAATATTGAAGTTGTGGGTATGAGTCCACATTAAACCACTGTCTTGAAGAAAACAATAACGAGAACTGAATTCGAAACAGAATTCAGTTGGGCAATATTCGATCAAGGGCAACTTTACGGTACTAATCATAGTTTCCGGATTATTCCACGATATTTGACATAGCTGTTGGACCTAAACTTAAGTTTGTCTTTGAATTCAATAGCAATATGATGCGTATTGCTTATGCCACCATCACCGTTATTATCAAAAAAAAATATACCATCAAAACCTGAAACGCCATTCTCTTCCTTCATCATTCCTACACCTCTGGACAAATTAAAAAAAAAATCGTTAGACGAAATTTTGAGTTACGCCCTTTTAAAGGGCCTAACCCCTAAACAATCAGGGTTTCTATAGAAAAACATCATATTTTATAACAGAAGCATGTTTCTGCCATCAAAATTTGAAACGCCATTCTCTTTCTTTATCATTTCTACACCTCTGGACAAACTTTGAAAATAATCGTTAGACGAATTTTTGAGTTACGCCCTTTTAAAGGGCCTTACCCCTAAAAAATGAAGGTTTCTAATTAAAAAAAAAATCGTTAGACGAAATTTTGAGTTACGCCCTTTTAAAGGGCCTAACCCCTAAACAATCAGGGTTTCTATAGAAAAACATCATATTTCATAACAGAAGCATGCTTCTGCCAACAAAATTTGAAACGCCATTCTCTTTCTTTATCATTCCTACACCTCTGGATAAATTTTTAAAATAATCGTTAGACGAAATTTTTAGTTACGCCCTTTTAAAGGGCCTTACCCCTAAAAATAGGTTTTTTATAGAATACCATCATATTTCATAACAGAAGCATGCTTCTGCCATCAAAACTTGAAACGCCATGCTCCTTCTTTATCTTTCCTACACTTCTGAACAAATTTTTAAAATAATCGTTAGACGAAATTCTGAGTTACGCCCTTTTAAAGGGCCAAACCCCTAAAAAATCAGGGATTCTATAGAAAAACATCATATTTCATAACAAAAGCATGCCTTGAAGTCCCAAATAATAGAACGTATTATTAATAATGCTACAATTTGATACTATGTGCTAATATTGGCTATTTGTATTGATGTTTGTATACAAATTGGCCATTACGCTAATATAAGGGAAGTATTTTCAAACATGTAGGAAGCAATCATGTTTGTATCAATTGCCATTCATAGCGTGGGACGTAAGTTTTTTGAATTGCTTTTTTAAAGACAAAACAAGCGATGGCATGTGCCTATCTCATTCGTTAGATTTTTTGGTGAATGCTGTTTTCAATTAATAAACATACACAACTAAGGATTGAGATGATCAATTGTAATGATAGTTCTATATTTAACTGCTAAACTACGTTACCGAAGAATAAACGTGATTAAATGAAACTAAGTTTTATAATAATTCTACTATAAGTACTTATGACCTTCAAATGGGCGTAACTGGAGAATTTGACCAACATTATTTTTGAAATTCAGTTTATGAGTGTGCATTAACTATATAAATGAAAAAGTAAATGAACTGTCGTTTCTGTTTTTCATTGTATATTGTTCTGGCTATAATAGTAAATGAAGCCAACAACGTCCGTATCCTACAGGTTAAAGAATACTTCCCTTATACTGGCGTTATGGCTAATTTTTATACACAATGCATTCAATATTAGTGCATAGTATCAAATTGTAGCATTATTAATGATACTGTTCATTATTTTGGACTTTGAAGCATACTTCTGTTATGAAATATAATGGTATTCTATAGAAACCCCTATTTTTTTAGGGGTTTGGCCCTTTAAAAGGGCGTAACTCAAAATTTCGTCCAACGATTATTTTCAAAATTTATCCAGAGGTGTAGAAATGATAAAGAAAGAGAATGGCGTTTCAAATTTTGTTGGCAGAAGCGTGCTTCTGTTATGAAATATGATGTTTTTCTATAGATACCCTGATTTTTTAGGGGTTAGGCCCTTTAAAAGGGCGTAACTCAAAATTTCGTCTAACGATTTTTTTAAAAAATTGTCCAGAGGTGTAGGAATGATGAAGAAAGAGAATGGCGTTTCAGGTTTTGATGGTATATTTTTTTTGATAATAACGGTAAATGAAGCACCGTGACCATTTATTAACAAATAACAATAAATAAAAAGTACCGAAGGAATAGTTGAAAGAACGGAGTACTTATTGAAAATATTTCTACATTAAGCATGAAAATAGGCTGCTCAGCATAAAGCCTAGGAAAAACAATTTGATAACAATGATTTAAATAGTCTTATCGATTTGTATATGATGTTTAAAAAATATTTTCTGTGTAATTTATAACCTCCAAGCACGGCATGGTTATGGCGTTGTTTACTAGTAGAATATTTTCTACATAAAACTATATCTTTCGAAACAAATAACAAACAGTTTTTTTTTTGTAATCCAAATTATTGGGCCACGCTCCCCTAAAGCCTTTCGCTTGCAATTTTATACATAAATAAGACCTTAATCATTAAAAAAAAATAAAAAAATGATCATTTTGAACGTTCTTGAAATAAATAATTGATACTTTAGTGAAAAGCTACATAATGGCAGTGTGTGTGTTTTCCTTTCATGTATTTGACTATGTATCTGTTCATCATTTGAAAAACAAGTTTTCACAGTACCGCAATCATAATGACTCAAGGTACTTAGAATTTAATATTTTTCATATATTATTATACAAAAAATATATAGATATTTTGTTGGACTTTTGCTACTAAGCTTAGTATTTTAGAATGCGTTTGATAGTTTTGCTATTATTTGAAAACCACTCAACATATTTCAATGAAATTTTCACACAGTCATCTACGCATACTACTTCGAAACGCCTGAAAATTTTATGGTTCTATCTTCAAAGACAAAAAAGTTGTGACTATTTGTATGAGATGCAATAATTTACAATATGAGCTTTTAATAGTTTTAGCATGAAAAACCTTCAAAAAATTTTTTTGTTCTAGACCCCCCGATGGATGATTTCCACCGACCCAGAAAATTGAAGGGAATGGCCCAAAGTATCATTAGGCAAAATTTCAGACTTACTTATTTTTTTTTGTTTTAAAGTTGCTCTATAAACACACCGTGGGTGGTCATGTACGAGAGACACCTTCGTGGCGTCTGTTTTATGTCGATTCCCCTCAAAATGTCGATTTTTGCCTTTCTCGTACACTAAGTGTACTGGAAAGGCTATATGTTCACTCCAAAAATGACTTTTTGATAGGAGGCCCGGAGGGTTGAGTCACATATACCAATCAACTCAGCTCGACGAGTTGAGGTGATGTCTGTGTGTGTGTATGTGTGTGTGTGTGTATGTATGTGTGTATGTGTGTGGTCAAAATAAACTCACATCACTTTTTTGAACTAAACCTCAACCGATTTTAATGACCGACGGTTCATTCGACGCGGAATCTGGTCCCTTTGTTTCCTATTGAAAATGGTTCGGATCGGTCCAGCCGTTCCGGAGTTATGGCCATTTAGGTGTTCCGGACCGGTACCCCAGGAAGAGGCCAGATATGAAAACGCTACAAACCCATCCATGCGGCACATCAAATTATGGCATTTTCGATAACTTGATGAATGGTAAGCAGAAAAATAGTCTGAAACCATATCTGAACCGGTTGTGTCCCGGAACCGGTTCAGGGTGTCCCGCCGGAAGTGGCCAAACATAAAAGTGTACTAAACCCATGCATGCGACATATCAAACCGCGGCTTTTTCGATAACGTGATGAACAGTAAGCAGAAAAACATTCCCAGACCATATCGGAACCGGTAGTGTTCCGGAACCGGTACTAAATGTCCTGCCGGAGGTGGCCAAGTATAAAAGTTAACCAAACCAATGCATGCGATATATCAAATAGTGGCTGTTTCCTGATTAACAGTTAGCATAAAAATATTCTCAGACCTGGTGTCCCGCCGGAAGTGGCCAAACATAAAAGTGTACTAAACCCATACATGCGACATATCAAACCGCAGCTTTTTTGATAATCTGATGAACAGTAAGCAGGAAAGCATTCTCAGACCATATCGGAACTGGTTCCAGATGCCCTGCCGGAGGTGGCCAAATATAAAATTGAGCTAAAATCATGTATGCGACATATCAAATAGTGGCTTTTTTGATATCCTGATGAACAATAAGCAGGAAAATATTCTCAGAACATATCTGAATCGGTAGTGATCCGGAACCGGTTTCGGGTGTCCCGCCGGAAGTAGCCAAATATAAAAGTTAACCAAACCCATACATGCGACACATCAAATCGCGAAGTTTTTGGTATCTAGATTTGGCAAAAAAAAGTTTCCGGCCATATTGGAGACAACCGGTAGTGTTCCACGGTTGCCCCATCGGAAGTGGTCAAATGTAAAGGAGAACCAAACCATAAATTCGACACATTAAATGACTTTTCAGGTAACCTGATTAACGGTTAACAAGAAAAAAATCATAGACCATACTTTGAAAAACCAATAGTGTGCCTAAACCGGTTCCAGGTGCCCCGACGGAAGTGGTCGAATGTAGAACGGAACCAAACGCATACACGATGCACATAAAATAACGGCTTCTTCGGTAACGCAAAGGACGGCCAGCAAGAAAATAGTCCCAGGCCACATTTACCGGTAGTGTTCCGGAACCAGTTTCGAGTGCCACGTCGGAACTGGCGAAATGTACAAATTAACGAAACCCATGCATGCATTATACCAATTTGCGACTTTTTGGGAAAACTGATTAACAATTTGCATGAAACTAGTCTAAGGCCCAGTGAATCAAAATTCAACCATCGCGCAACAATAACGACAATGTCGCAACCTGAATTTGTTGCGACATTCTACCCAATGCGACATAGGTTTGTCCCAACTTGAACAGAATAGGACAAAGATCGTGCACCACCAATTTAGGGATTTTTCAGACTTGCATTGTGATTTTCAAGCGATAACTTCGAGTTGGTAAACATTGCAACGCTGCTGAAGATGTACAATCAACAAAGTTTGATTTTGGGTTGGTAATAAATAATTATTTACGAGTTGAAAAGTACGCAACAAATTCAGCTTCCGCTTTGTCTGCAACAAAAATTTTCGAGATCATGTCATTATCTGTTACCAGTTGGGATAAAGACTAATCGCCGCGTCTTTTTTGTTGCTTGTTCTGTGCCTCTTTTGTCTGACAATTCTCTTCACTGCTAAGGCCATATCAGGGACAATCGGTAAGTGGTAAAATGTGAAATTCAACCAAACCCATGCGTGTGGTACCATAAAACCACGCTAATTCGACAATGATTGCTGTCAAATTACCTGGGTAAACTTTAAATTTGATAAACTAACTCTATTTTAGTTTTGTTTAGATTGTAGGATTTGTTTTTGAACACAAAATTTACAGATATTTTGGTGGTACGAATCAATAGCTTGTTCATTTTACGATTGTTGGCTTCCGAAGTTCACTGCGGTTGATCACCAAATGGATCAGGTGTTGGAAAGCACCAAATTTGAACTTCCGGAAGTAGCAGCTGCACGAGGAGCCGCTGCGGGTGGGAGTAACATCACAATATCGGATCATTCGTATCTACAGTGTATTACACTGTGACATTTGATCATTTTTTAATTCGACAAATGTCTAATGAGCGGGGGTACGAATTAAAAAGTGTCGTATTGAAGAGTGATGAATACGCAGGGTTTGACAGTACATCAGATAGCAGCTTTTTTGATAACTTCTTCTTCACTACTTACGTTCGTGTTTTCAGCGGTCAATAAAATATATGGGACTATGTGGCTTCAATAAGTTTTAAGGGTCTGTTCCAATTGGAGAATTAAAATTAATTTTTACTTAAACTTGACAGTTCGATTATTATTTCCTTAGACTATCCCCACCAGTGCGTAGTAAGTCGGTGAGTAGTAGAGGTGTGCAAATCGGTTCTATTTCTGATACCCACCCGTTTTCGCACCGTGCGTTCACATCATCGTTGCTAAAATACTACCTCATCTCCCCACCGCTGGTAGGTAGTAGTACTTCATATCGTAAACAAAGTGCAGATAAGCAAATAAATGACAACATCATTTTTTGTTCCTCATAATATCATATTCGATTGTACGAAAGTTCTAGAATGTGGATAATTAATTCCTCAAGTCTTTCGTTCAATTTTTTAAACCCTTGGAGAAATTTCAAGAATAATCCCTGAAGAAATTCTTTGAGGAATCTCTGATGGTATTCCAGGAGGGATCTTTGAAGGAATTCTTGAAGAAACGCCTGGAAGAATTCATGATATAACTCCTTAAAGGAACTTCTAGATAAATCCTTGAATGAACTCATTGATGAATCCCTAAAAGAAAATCTGGAGAAATCCCTGAATGCATTTCAGAATATATCTCTGGAGAAACTGCCGGGGAAGTCCCAGAAAGTATTCTCATGGCAATCCCGGAAGAAATTTCCGGGAAATCCCAGAAGGAATTCCCGGGAGAATTGCTGGGAGGAATGCCGGGGGAACTCTGGAAGGAATTGCCGTTGCAATCCGGGAAGAAATTCACGGGACAATCCTACAATGAATTCCTGGGAAAATCCCGAAAGAAATTTCCGGGGAAATCCCAAAAGAAATGCCCGGGTAAATCCTAGAAACTCGGAAGGAATTCCCGAGGAATCTCGGAAGGAATTCCCGGGGAATCTCGGAAGGAATTCCCGGCGAATCTCGGAAGGAATTCCCAGGGAATCTCGGAAGGAATTCCCGGGGAATCTCGAAAGGAATTCCCGGGGAATCTCGGAAGGAATTCCCGGGGAATCTCGGAAGGAATTCCCGGGGAATCTCGGAAGGAATTCCCGGGGAATCTCGGAAGGAATTCCCGGGGAATCTCGGAAGGAATTCCCGGGGAATCTCGGAAGGAATTCCCGGGGAATCTCGGAAGGAATTCCCGGGGAATCTCGGAAGGAATTCCCGGGGAATCTCGGAAGGAATTCCCGGCGAATCTCGGAAGGAATTCCCGGGGAATCTCGGAAGGAATTCTCGGGGAATCTCGGAAGGAATTCCCGGGGAATCTCGGAAGGAATTCCCGGGGAATCTTGGAAGGAATTCCCGGGGAATCTCGGAAGGAATTCCCGGGGAATCTCGGAAGGAATTCCCGGGGAATCTCGGAAGGAATTCCCGGGGAATCTCGGAAGGAATTCCCGGGGAATCTCGGAAGGAATTCCCGGGGAATCTCGGAAGGAATTCCCGGGGAATCTCGGAAGGAATTCCCGGGGAATCTCGGAAGGAATTCCCGGGGAATCTCGGAAGGAATTCCCGGGGAATCTCGGAAGGAATTCCCGGGGAATCTCGGAAGGAATTCCCGGGGAATCTCGGAAGGAATTCCCGGGGAATCTCGGAAGGAATTCCCGGGGAATCTCGGAAGGAATTCCCGGGGAATCTCGGAAGGAATTCCCGGGGAATCTCGGAAGGAATTCCCGGGGAATCTCGGAAGGAATTCCCGGGGAATCTCGGAAGGAATTCCCGGGGAATCTCGGAAGGAATTCCCGGAGAATCTCGGAAGGAATTCCCGGGGAATCTCGGAAGGAATTCCCGGGGAATCTCGGAAGGAATTCCCGGGGAATCTCGGAAGGAATTCCCGGGGAATCTCGGAAGGAATTCCCGGGGAATCTCGGAAGGAATTCCCGGGGAATCTCGGAAGGAATTCCCGGGGAATCTCGGAAGGAATTCCCGGGGAATCTCGGAAGGAATTCCCGGGGAATCTCGGAAGGAATTCCCGGGGAATCTCGGAAGGAATTCCCGGGGAATCTCGGAAGGAATTCCCGGGGAATCTCGGAAGGAATTCCCGGGGAATCTCGGAAGGAATTCCCGGGGAATCTCGGAAGGAATTCCCGGGGAATCTCGGAAGGAATTCCCGGGGAATCTCGGAAGGAATTCCCGGGGAATCTCGGAAGGAATTCCCGGGGAATCTCGGAAGGAATTCCCGGGGAATCTCGGAAGGAATTCCCGGGGAATCTCGGAAGGAATTCCCGGGGAATCTCGGAAGGAATTCCCGGGGAATCTCGGAAGGAATTCCCGGGGAATCTCGGAAGGAATTCCCGGGGAATCTCGGAAGGAATTCCCGGGGAATCTCGGAAGGAATTCCCGGGGAATCTCGGAAGGAATTCCCGGGGAATCTCGGAAGGAATTCCCGGGGAATCTCGGAAGGAATTCCCGGGGAATCTCGGAAGGAATTCCCGGGGAATATCGGAAGGAATTCCCGGGGAATCTCGGAAGGAATTCCCGGGGAATGTCGAAAGGAATTCCCGGGGAATCTCGAAAGGAATTCCCGGGGAATCTCGGAAGGAATTCCCAGGGAATCTCGGAAAGAATTCCCAGGGAATCTCGGAAGGAATTCCCAGGGAATCTCGGAAGGAATTCCCAGGGAATCTCGGAAGGAATTCCCAGGGAATCTCGGAAGGAATTCCCAGGGAATCTCGGAAGGAATTCCCAGGGAATCTCGGAAGGAATTCCCAGGGAATCTCGGAAGGAATTCCCAGGGAATCTCGGAAGGAATTCCCGGCGAATCTCGGAAGGAATTCCCGGCGAATCTCGGAAGGAATTCCCGGCGAATCTCGGAAGGAATTCCCGGGGAATCTCGAAAGGAATTCCCGGGGAATCTCGAAAGGAATTCCCGGGGAATCTCGGAAGGAATTCCCGGGGAATCTCGGAAGGAATTCCCGGGGAATCTCGGAAGGAATTCCCGGGGAATCTCGGAAGGAATTCCCGGGGAATCTCGGAAGGAATTCCCGGCGAATCTCGAAAGGAATTCCCGGGGAATCTCGGAAGGAATTCCCGGGGAATCTCGGAAGGAACTCCCGGGGAATCTCGGAAGGATTTCCCGGGGAATCTCGGAAGGAATGCCCGGGGAATCTCGGAAGGAATTCATGGGGAATCTCGGAAGGAATTCATGGGGAATCTCGGAAGGAATTCATGGGGAATCTCGGAAGGAATTCCCGGGGAATCTCGAAAGGAATTCCCGGGGAATCTCGAAAGGAATTCCCGGGGAATCTCGAAAGGAATTCCCGGTGAATCTCGGAAGGAATTCCCGGGGAATCTCGAAAGGAATTCCCGGGGAATCTCGAAAGGAATTCCCGGGGAATCTCGAAAGGAATTCCCGGGGAATCTCGAAAGGAATTCCCGGGGAATCTCGAAAGGAATTCCCGGGGAATCTCGGAAGGAATTCCCGGGGAATCTCGGAAGGAATTCCCGGGGAATCTCGGAAGGAATTCCCGGGGAATCTCGGAAGGAATTCCCGGGGAATCTCGGAAGGAATTCCCGGGGAATCTCGGAAGGAATTCCCGGGGAATCTCGGAAGGAATTCCCGGGGAATCTCGGAAGGAATTCCCGGGGAATCTCGGAAGGAATTCCCGGCGAATCTCGGAAGGAATTCCCGGGGAATCTCGGAAGGAATTCCCGGGGAATCTCGGAAGGAATTCCCGGGGAATCTCGGAAGGAATTCCCGGGGAATCTTGGAAGGAATTCCCGGGGAATCTCGGAAGGAATTCCCGGGGAATCTCGGAAGGAATTCCCGGCGAATCTCGAAAGGAATTCCCGGGGAATCTCGGAAGGAATTCCCGGGGAATCTCGGAAGGAATGCCCGGGGAATCTCGGAAGGAATTCATGGGGAATCTCGGAAGGAATTCCCGGAGAATCTCGGAAGGAATTCCCGGGGAATCTCGGAAGGAATTCCCGGGGAATCTCGGAAGGAATTCCCGGGGAATCTCGGAAGGAATTCCCGGGGAATCTCGGAAGGAATTCCCGGGGAATCTCGGAAGGAATTCCCGGGGAATCTCGGAAGGAATGCCCGGGGAATCTCGGAAGGAATTCCCGGGGAATCTCGGAAGGAATTCCCGGAGAATCTCGGAAGGAATTCCCGGGGAATCTCGGAAGGAATTCCCGGGGAATCTCGGAAGGAATTCCCGGGGAATCTCGGAAGGAATTCCCGGGGAATCTCGGAAGGAATTCCCGGAGAATCTCGGAAGGAATTCCCGGAGAATCTCGGAAGGAATTCCCGGAGAATCTCGGAAGGAATTCCCGGAGCAATCCCGGTAAGAATTCCCGGAGAAATCCCGGTAGGAAATTTAAGGGGAATCCCGGAAGAAACTCCTGGATGAATCCCCGAGGACATTCTCGGAGGAATCCCTGAGGGAATTCCAGGAGTTCTGCTAGATTCCTAGAAGATTCCCCGGGGAAATTCCTGTAGGATTCTTCCAACGAATTCCTTGAGGATTTTCCGAAAAATAAATACCAGAAGATGCTCCGAAGGTATTCCTGACGAAATTTCTAGAAAAATCCTTGAAAAATTTTCAGGAGGAACCCCAGATAGAACTTCTGACGGACGGATATAAACGGACGGATGATTCCTGGTGAAATGACTAGGAAATTTCAGAGGGAACTCCTGAAGAATTCTCGGAAGGAACTCCCATTGTAATCCAAGAATGAACTCCTAAAAGATACCCTGAAGAAATTGGTGGAAGAATCTCAAGCAACCTCAAGGAACACCTGGAGAAATTCGCCAAGGAATTCTTGGTTGCGAACGAGTGTTGGTTGGAGCCATGCAGTCAGTAAATTAGCTGACGCTTTTATTAATTGAAAGTCACCTATTTTTTATTCCACTCGGGGCTTGCGGATTGCCGAAGCCATTTGCACGTTCCCATTGGAAATTTTAAGGAAGTTTTCGTATATAATAATTATAAAAATTCACCGTTCTTCGGTTCGTTTGGAAAATCGAGTCTTTCGGCACATCAAACCTCGCCTAGCATTAAGCTTTATCTTCAATATGTGTCCATTTGTGACAAACCAAGTGACAAACGCAATCTTAAATGCATGAAAGAACAACTGTTTCAAAAATTATCAAAGATAATCTTTTTATTATATTTTACTTGTAGAAAACTGTCTTGTTTTGTATGTTAGTCAGGTTGAAATCATGAAGAAAGTGATATCAACCGTGATAGCAACGGTTGGGTCTGGTTGCTAAATATATGAATCCACTGGTCATCGGTAAGGTAGGTTGTCATTTTAAAACCGATTTGGCAACGCTTGGTGGGGTACGTGCGTTATGAAGGCGGTTGCCAATTTGGGTTTACTCACGCATTGGTGGGCATCGTCTTATGAGAACTGTCAAGTTTAAGTGTCGAATTGTCAAATTTAAGTAAAAACTAATTTTAATTCACCAATTGGAACAAAAAAAGTCAATTCAATGATGGCTTTGATAAAATGCTTGCTTTTCTGAAAAAATATCAGGATTCAGGAACACTTTGACATACATCGACGGAAAGATCGTGAGAACATATACGACGAGAAAGGCACTATCACCACTAGGTGGATTAATTTGGGTTTTTAAATATATTATGTGTGGAAAAGTTTGAAAGAGGAAAATATTTCGCTGAGCTTTTATCTTTAAGAACATGTTGAGAGGCTGGCTCAGTCATCTGAATAATTAAATTTTGACGATAATCAATCGTGTTTTCTGAGCGTTGGCGTTTAGCTGAAGTGAAACCGAAAGATGCATTGGGCGACCGTTTGAATGAGTTGATTTTTCGTTAATGGAACTGTCCGTCGTGGAATGACCTTGCTATAAATTGATATACACTAAGGTCTTTTTTTTACACGGGGGATACGTTCCGTGTAAAAAAACCGTGTTAATTCGCGAAACCGTGTAAAAAACTGAGACAAATCTGAAAATATTTGAAATGTCCTTACCTCCAGATATCCGAAGTTTGTTTTAGAGAGTTAATAAGAAAAGGGAGGGGGTAGTAGTAAGGATTGAATGTAGTGGTTAGTGGGGATCATTGGCGTATCTAGGATTTTTTCCTAGGGGGTACCTAGGGGGTGCCAGTTTCAGTGGCTCTCAGGTTGCTCTTTATAACCCTTTGAAGCCGGAATTTGTCCAAGTGTTATTCTGGAGTTTTTTCTACGTTTTTCTGTAGGTTTGGTATTCAATAGTATAAAAACGGTAGAATATTATGCGGAATATTTTTTCTGGGCATACTAGGTTCTCCAAACTATTCTTGAGTTTAGATCCTAAAGTCTGTGGGTGTAACGGTAACTTCTTTCATTACACAAAGCTACGATTTGTAATCTATCATGTCCAGCAAGTCTTCTGAAAGGTAAATAGACAATATCCGATCAGTCGAGATATCCTAGGTCATCCAAACTATTCTTGAGTTTAGATCCTAAAGTCTACGGGTGTAACGGTAACTTCTTTCATTGAAAGCTGCGGTTTGAAATCTCTCATGTCCAGCAAGTCTTCTGAAAGTTACAATGGTTGTTTTATCAGCTAACCTTCATAACAGTAAGGAGCCCTTACCTTACCTTACCGGTCAGGCTAAGGCCGGGGTGGCCTCTGCTGTACATAGTAGCTGCCTCCATTCCACTCGGTCCATGGCTGTTTGTCTCCAGTTCCGCACTCTGCGTAGGGTCCGCAGATCGTCCTCCACTTGGTCGACCCACCTAGCTCGCTGCGCTCCACGTCTTCTTGTACCGGTCGGATGACTCTCGAGAACCATTTTAGTCGGGTTGCTATCCGACATCCTGATGACGTGACCCGCCCACCTTAGCCTCCCGATTTTCGCGGTATGGACGATGGTTGGTTCTCTCAGCAGCTGATGCAGCTCGTGGTTCATTCTCCTTCTCCAAGTCCCGTCTTCCATCTGCACTCCGCCGTAGATGGTACGCAACACCTTCCGTTCGAAAACTCCAAGGGCGCGTTGGTCCTCTGCACGTAGGGTCCATGTTTCGTGCCCATAGAGGACGACCGGTCTAATCAGCGTTTTGTAGATAGTTAACATCGTGTTACGGCGAACTTTATTTGATCGTAGAGTTCTGAGGAGTCCAAAGTAAGAACGATTTCCTGCCACAATGCGCCTTTGAATTTCTCTGCTGGTGTCGTTGTCGGCGGTCACCAGTGAGCCCAAGTACACGAATTCTTCAACCGCCTCGATTTCATCACCGTCGATATGAATTCGGGGTGGCGGGCGCGGTGATTCCTCCCTGGAGCCCTTTGCCATCATGTACTTTGTCTTCGACACATTAATGACTAATCCGATTCGCCTGGCTTCACTCTTTAGTCGGATGTACGTTTCCGCCATCGTCTCAAATTTACGAGCAATAATATCAATATCATCGGCGAAACCAAGCAGCTGAACGGACTTCGTGAAAATCGTCCCACTCGTGTTTATCCCCGCTCTTCTTATTACACCCTCCAAAGCAATGTTGAACAGCAAGCACGAAAGACAATCACCTTGCCGTAACCCTCTGCGAGATTCG
Organism: Aedes albopictus; assembly: GCF_035046485.1. NCBI lineage: Eukaryota > Metazoa > Arthropoda > Insecta > Diptera > Culicidae > Aedes > Aedes albopictus. The sequence goes on along the minus strand of NC_085136.1, from coordinate 3,668,316 downwards.
AAGGGTCTCGAGAGTGTCCCTGATACTCGAACTACGCACATCACTCGATCCACCGTCGCCTTGATCAACCGTATCAGTTTATCTGGGAATCCGTATTCGTGCATAATCTGCCATAGCTGTTCTCGATCGATTGTATCATACGCCGATTTGAAATCGATGAACAAGTGATGTGTGGGCACGTTGTATTCGCGGCATTTCTGCAACACCTGGCAGATGGCGAACATCTGGTCCGTTGTAGCGCGTTCACCCATAAATCCAGCCTGATATTGCCCCACGAACTCTCTTGCAATCGGTGATAGACGGCGGCATAAAATTTGGGAGAGTATCTTGTAGGCAGCGCTCAGTAGTGTGATCGCGCGGTAGTTCCCGCAATCCAACTTGTCGCCCTTTTTGTAGATGGGACACACGATACCTTCCATCCATTCCTCCGGTAATACTTCATCCTCCCAAATCTTGGTAATGACCCAGTGTAGTGCTCTCACCAGTGCTTCTCCACCGTATTTTAGAAGCTCGCTTGGTAGTTGGTCTGCGCCAGCGGCTTTGTTGTTTTTCAACCGGCCAACCTCCTCCTCAATCTCTTGAAGGTCAGGGGCCGGAAGTCTTTCGTCCTGTGCACATACTCCTAGATCTGTTACCACGCCACCTTCGGTACTTGCAACGTCGCCATTGAGGTGCTCATCGTAATGCTGCCGCCACCTCTCGACCACCTCACGCTCGCTCGTGAGAATATTCCCGTGATTATCTCGGCACATGTCGGCTTGTGGCACAAAGCCTCTGCGCGAGCGGTTCAGCTTCTCGTAGAACTTTCGTGTGTCCTTAGCGCGGTACAGCTCCTTCATCGCTTCGCGATCTCGTTCTTCCTGCTGGCACTTCTTCATCCGGAAGACTGAGTTCTGCCTGTTCCGCGCCTGTCTGTAACGTGCCTCATTCGCTCTCGTACGGTGTTGCAGCATTCTCGCCCATGCTGCATTCTTCTCGTTTTTCAACTGTTCACATTCGCCGTCGTACCAGTCGTTTCTGTGATTCGGAGTCGCGAAGCCTAGTGCTGTAGCCGAGGTACTACCTATGGCGGATCGGATGTCCCTCCAGCCATCTTCAAGTGTAGCTGCGCCAAGCTGCTCTTCCGTTGGTAGGGCCACTGCTAACTGCTGCGCGTAGTCTTGAGCCACTTCTACGTTACGAAGTTTCTCGATGTTGGGCCGCGGCGTTCGACTTCGACGCGTGGTGATAACTGTCGAAAGTTTTGAGCGCATGCATACAGCTACTAAGTAGTGATCCGAATCTATATTCGCACTGCGGTATGTGCGGACGTTGGTTATATCCGAGAAGAATTTACCGTCGATTAGAACGTGGTCGATTTGGTTTTCTGTTTGGTGGTCGGGTGATCTCCAGGTGGCTTTGTGGATATCTTTGCGGGGGAAGAAGGTGCTTCGGACTACCATACCACGGGAGGCTGCAAAGTTTACGCATCGCTGGCCGTTATCATTCGATACGGCGTGCAGGCTGTTTCGCCCGATTACCGGTCTGTACATTTCCTCCCTTCCTACCTGCGCGTTCATGTCGCCGACAACGATTTTCACGTCACGCGGCGAGCAACCATCGTATGTTTGCTCTAACTGCGCGTAGAACGCTTCTTTCTCGTCATCGGGTCTCCCTTCGTGTGGGCAGTGGACGTTGATGATGCTGTAGTTGAAGAAACGGCCCTTAACTCTCAACATGCACATCCTTGCGTTGATCGGCTGCCACCCGATCACACGTTGTCGCATCTTGCCCAACACTATAAATCCTGTTCCCAGTTCATTGGTGGTGCCTGGAGGAATCGCCGATGGAATTTCTGGAGGAATCACCAAAGGATCTTCTGGAGCAACTCCAGAAATTCCTTCTGAGATTTCTCCAATAATTTCCCCGGAAATTCCTCCGGAGATTCCTCCAGGAATTCCCCCGGAGATTCCTCCAGGAATTCCCCCGGAGATTCCTTCAGGGAATCCTTCGGAGATTCCTCCAGGAATTCCTCCGGAGATTCCTTCAGGGAATCCTTCGGAGATTTCTCCAGGAATTCGTCCGGAGATTTCTCAAGAAATTCCTCCGGGAATTCCTCCGGGAATACTTCCATAGATTCCTCCGGGGATTCTTCCGGAGATTCCTCCGGGAATTCTTCCGGAGATTCCTCCGGCAATCCTTCCGGAGATTCCTCCGGGTATTCTTCCGAAGATTCCTCCGGGAATTCTTCCGAAGATTCCTCCGGGAATTCTTCCGGAGATTCCTCCGGGAATTCTTCCCGAGATTCCTCCGGGAATTCTTCCGGAGATTCCTCCGGGAATTCTTGCGGAGATTCCTCCGGGAATTCTTCCGGAGATTCTTCCGGAGATTCCTCCGAGAATTCCCGCGGAGATTCCTCCGAAAATTTCTGCGGGGATTCCTCCGAGAATTCCCGCGGAGATTCCTCCGAAAATTTCTGCGGAGATTCCTCCGAGAATTCCTCCGGAGATTCCTCCAAGAATTCCTCTGGAGATTCTTCCAAGAATTCTTCCGGAGATTCCTCCAAGAATTCCATGATTCCTCCAAGAATTCCTCCGGAGATTCCAGCAGTAATTTCTTCGGAGATTCCTCCAGGCATTCCTCCGAAGATTCCTTCAGGAATTCCTACGGAGATTTCTCCAAAAATTCTTTCGGAGATTCCTACAGGAATTTCTCCGGAGATGCCGCCAGGAATTGCTTCGAAGATTCCTTCAGGAATTCCTCCGGCGGTTCCTCCGGGAACTCCTCCAGGAGTTCCCCTAAAGATTGCTGCAGTAATTTCTTCGGAGATTCCTCCAGGATTTCCTGGAAGAATTTCCGGAGGAATTCCTGGAGGAATTTTTGGAGGCATTTCTGCAGGAATCTCCGGAAGGTTTTCCCTGAGGAATTTCCGAAAAAACTACTGCAGGAATTTCCGGAGGAATTATTGGAGAAATCTTCGGAGGAATTCCTGGAGGAATCTTTGGAGGAATCTCCCTGATGCCACTCCAGGTGTGATCTTAAAAGAAAATCCTGGAGAAAAACCAGAAGAAACTATAAGAGGAACCCATAAAGTTACTCCTAGAGGAGAGTTAGAAGGAGCTTCTGGAGGGATCCCGGAAAAAGTTTCTGGAGGAAGGATTTCCCAGATAAATCTGATAAACAATTCCTGTAGAAATCCCAAAAGGAATTCTTTGAGGATTCATATAAGAAACGCCCAGAGAAAACCTAGAGGGATCCCAAATAGTTCTATTTTAGAAAAAAAAAAAACTCCTGGAGATGCATTCTAAGACATTCCTGTAGAATTCCTAGACGGAATTCTTGGAAGGAATTCCTGCGGGAATCTTCGAATAAATATCTGAGTGAACCCCGGACAAAAATACTAGAGAAATCCCGGTTGAAATCATTGGAGGATGGTTAAAAAAAAACTCCTGGTAGAATCTTAGAAAACACCTCTGGAGAAAACCCTGAAGGAACTCCTACAAGATCCCATGCTATTAAATCCTGAAAAAAAAAACACTAGAGGGGGATTCACTTAACAGCGTAAACTGATTAAACTGATTAAACGTTGCCATCACTAAGGCAATCTTTGATTATTTTATTCGCAAAATCATGAAACATTTCAAATAAGCAGAAAATCATGGCTTACGCAGCAGTTTAATCTGTTTAGTGAGTCCCCCTTAGTTCCTTCATGGAAGGTTTTTTGTAGAAATTCCCCGGCGAACTCCTGGTGGATCAGGGTGTCTACTACCTGGAAAAACCTGGAAAACCTGGAATTATCAGGGAATTCTGAAGTCAATCAGGGAATTTTTGATAGTAAAGAATTTTTATTGAAACTAGTATGAACTAGACCAATATAAACTTCCTAAAGAATTTCTTATGAAATATGTAGAATAATTGCTTGCATTTCTTGAATGAGTTCTGAATCCGGGAGTTGATTTTGAAAGATATTCGAGGCGGGTTGGCGACCGAAGCTGGGGAGAAATTTCTAACAGTTTCTTAATGGCTTTATTTTGGAATTAAGCTGAAACGCTTCAAGATTTTTTTTTGTTACTGGTGGAACTTAGAACATTTGTAGAAGGAAGATTCTTAAAAAAATACTCAGAATTTTCAAAAACCATTTGTTAAAGATACCTTTCAGGATACCTTTCCACTAGCGTGCGCAGGGTTCTTGCTTAGGGGGGGCACCATAATATGGTGCAACATACGTATGATCATGGTGCAAAATAGAATTATGGTGTTACACCCAATATGAATTCCCAAGTAGGGGTTTCAACATGTTGTGGTGCTAACATCGCCAAGTACTTCATATTGGGATTCTGGAGAAGGCTTCGGATGGTGATGATTTCAAGGCATTACGAAACTTTAATATGAAGTCATTATCTCGACTCTTATAAAATTTTATAAACGTATCAAATATAATGGAGAATATCTAGAAAATTATCAATTATAGAAAAAAAAATATTGTCGTTGTGAAAGAATTTTGATCCTAGACAATTAGTGATGCTAGAATTGGAGAATGTCAGAATTCCTAGATAGAACATTTTGATCGGAATCCTTGTTGCAATCTACAGAGATTCCTCCAGGATTTCTCCAAAGATTCGTGCATGATTCCTCCAGGAATTCCCCCAAAAAATTTCCAATAATTCCTTCAGAAATTCATCCAGGAAGTCTCAAATATTTCTCCAGGAATTCCTCAAATAATTCCTCCAAGAATTCCTCCAGTAAATACTCTTCCAAAATTACCTCCAGGAATTCCTCCTGAAATTTTTTTCAGGAAAAATCCTCTAGGAATGTCTGCCAGAATTCCCCCAATATTTCCTCCAGGGATTCCTCTAGGAATTGCTCCACAGAATTCCCCAGAAAATTCTGAAGGAATTTCTGTAGAATATCTTCCTGGAATTCCTCGAGAAATTCCTCCAGGAGTTCCTTCAGAAAATTATCCAGGAAATTCTCAACGAAATTCTTCAGGAATTCCTGAATCCATGAATTATTTCAAAAAATCCTCAACAAATTCATCTAGAAATTCCTTCAGAAATTTCTCGAAAAATAACGCCAGAAATTCCTACAGGAACTCCTCCCAAAAAAATCCTCCAAGAATTCCTCATGAAATTCCTCCAGGGATTTCTCCAGAAAATCCTCTAGGAATTTCTGCCAGAATTTCTCCAGAGAATCCTAAAAGAATGTCTCCCGGAACTCTTCCAAAAATTTTGCGAGGAATCTCTACAGGAAAACCTCCACAGATTCCTCCAGTTATTTCTCCAGGATTTTTTTTTCAGGAATTCCTCCAGGGATTCAATAATGAATTTCTTCAGAAATTCCTCCAGTTATTCCTTTAGAAAATCCTCGACATTTCTTTAGAAATTCCTCCAATATGCAACTAGTGATTTCTTTCAGAAATTCCTCCACGGATTCCTGCAGAAAATCCTAAAGGAATTTCTTCCAGAAATCTTCCAGGAATACCACCAGGGAATCCTCCAAGAATTTCTTTAGGATTTTTTTCCAGAAATTTCTTCAGGAATTTCTCCAGGGATTTATTACTGAATTTCTTCAGAAATTCCTCAGAAACTTCTTCCAGAAATTCCTTCAGGAATTCCTTCAGAAATTCCTCGAGGCGTTCTTTCAGACATTTCTCCAGGAAGACTCATATATTTCTCCAGAAAATCCTCAAATAAATCCTCCAGGAATTCCTCCAGTAAATACTCCTAAAATTCCTCCAGAGATCCCTCCTGACATTTTTGTAGGAAAATCCTGAAAGTCTGTCTGTCAGAATTCCCCCAATATTTCCTCCACGGATGCCTCCATAACATGCTAAAGGAATTTCTCACGGAATTCTTCCAGGTATTCCTCAAGAAATTTATCCAAGAATTCTTCCATGGATTCCTCCAGGAAATTCTCAAAAAATTTCATCAGGAACTCTTTCAGGGATCCATTCATGGATTTCTTCAGAAATTCCACAAAAAATCCTCCAGAAATTCCACCAGGAATTCTTTCCAAAAATTGTCGAGGAAGAACTCCTAAAATTCCTCCAGCAATTCCTCTAGGAATTTCTGCCTGAGTTCCCCAAGAATGTCTCCCGGAACCCTTCAAAGAATTTCTCGAGGAATTACGCAAGGAATTTGTCCAGGAAATCCTCCACGGATTCTTTCAGGAATTTCTTCAGGATTTGTTCCAGCAATTTATCCAAGAATTCCTGCAGGAATTCATTCATGAATTTCTTCAGAAATTGCTCAAAAAAATCCTTCAGGTATTCGTTCAGAATTTGCTCGAGTAGTTCCTTTAGAGATTCCTCCCGAAATTCCTCCGAGATGCCTCCAGGGATTTCTCCCCGAAATTCATCCATGGACTCCACCAGAAAATCCTCAAGTAATTTCACCCGAAACTCTTCCAGGAATTCCTCCAGGAGTTCCTCGAATGATTCCGCGAGAAATTCCACCAGGGAATCCTCAACGGAATCCCCTAGGAATTTTCCAGCATTTTTTTCCTGAAATTTCTTCAGGAGTTCCACCAGGGATGCAATAATTAATGTCTTCAAGAATTCCTCCAGATATTCCTTCAGAAATTCCTTGAGCAGTTCCTTCAGGCATTCGTCCATTAATTTTCCAAAAAATCTCATATATTTCACAAGAAATTCCTCAAATAATTTCTGTGGTAAATACTACAATAATTGCTCCAGAGATTCCTCCTGAAATTTTCTTTTTGGAATGACTGTCAGAATTCCTACAATATATCTTCTAGGGATTTCTCTAAGAATTGATCCTCGCATCCCTCCAGATATTCCTAGATGAATTTTCAACGGAACTCTTCCAGGAATTCCTCCTAGAATTCCTCGAAAAATTCCCCCATAGATTCTTCCAGGAAATTCTCGAGGCATTTCTTTAGGAATTCCTCCGAGGATTCATCCATGAATTTCTTCAGAAATTCCGCAAAAATTCCTCCAGGAATTCTTTCAGAAATTTCTTAAGGAAGAGCGCCAGAAATTCTACCAGGAACTCCTCCAGGGATTCCTCTTAAAAATCCTCTGGGAATTTTCACCAAAACTACAAGGATTTCTCATTGCATTCCTCAAAGAATTCCTCCAGAACTTTTTCTAGGAGTTTCTCAAGGAGTTCCTGCAGGGACTCGTTGAAAAATTTCTTCAGAAATTAAAAAAAAATCCTGCAGAAATTCCTCCAGAAATTCCTTCAGAAATTCCTCGAGGAGTTCTTCAGAAATTTCTACATGAAGCCTCATATATTTCTCCAGAATTTCCCTAAATAATTCCTCCAGGAATTCTTCCAGTAAATACTCCAGAAATTTCTTGAGAACCTCCAGGAATTCCTCCAGAATTACCTCCAGGAATTCCTTCAGAGATTCCTCGTGAAATTTCTTCTAGAAAAAATCCTCTAGGAATGTCTGCCAGAATTTCTTCAATATTTCCTCCAGGGATTCTTCAAGGAATTGCTCTACAGATTCCTCCAGAAAATCCTAAAGAAATTTCTACCGGAACTTTTCCAGGATTTCCTCCTGGAATTTCTCGAGCAATTCATCCATGGATTCCTCCAGGAAATTCTCGAGGACTTCTTCAGGGATTCATTCCTTTAACGATTTATTCATGAATTTCTTCAAAAATTCGTCCAGAAATACCTCAAGGAATTACTCCAGAAAATCCTCTAGGAATTTCTGTCAGAATTCCTCCACACAATCTCAAAGGAATGTCTCCCGGAACCCTTCCAAGAATTCCTTCAGGGATACCTCCATGGATTCCTCCAGGAATTTCTCCAGGATTTTTTTCAGGAATTCCTTCAGAAATTCCTCCCTCCATGGATTCCACCAGAAATTTCTCAAGGCACTCATCCAGGGATTTTTCCAGGAAATCCTTCACGGAATGCTCTACATAATCCTCAATCAATTTCTCCCAGAACTCTTCTAGGAATTCCTCCAGGGATACTTCCATGGAATCCTCATGAAATACCTCCAGGGATTGCTGCCGGAATTCATACAGAAAATTCTCTAAGAATTTCTGCCAGAATTCCTCCAATACTGTCTCCAGGGATTCTTCCAGAAATTCATCGACTAATTCCTCCAGAAAATCCTAAAAGAATTTTTCCCGGATCTTTTCCGGGAATTTCTCTAGAAATTCATCCAGAGATTTCTCCATGGATTCCTCCGAAATTTCTTCAGGAATTCATCCATGAGTTTCTTCAGAAATTGCTAAAAAAAATCCTTTATTAATTCCACGAGGAGTTCCTCCAGACACTCCTCCAGGAAGCTTTAAATATTTGTCCAGAAATGCTTTAAAGAATTTATCCAGAAATTTCTCTAGTTATTCCTCTAAGAATTTATAAATGAATTCCTCCAAAAAAATCTGGAGGAATTTATCCAGAAATACCTCCCGGAGTGCAAACATGGATTCTTCCAGAAATTTCTCCAGAGATTCCTGAAGAAAATCATCCAGGAATTTCTCCAGGAATTCCTCCAGGAATGTTTCGCAAAAAATACCTCAAATAATTCTTTCAGGAATTCCTCCAGGAATCCCTCCATTCATTCCTTCAAAAATGTCTTCAGTAATTCCATCATGAATTTCTACAGGGATTCCTCCAGGAATTTCTGCAAGGATACCTTAAGGAATTCCTGCTCGGACTTCTCCAGAAAATCCTGAAGAAATTTCTCCCGGAACTCTTCCAGGAATTCCTCGAGAATTTTTTTTCAGGGATTTCTACAGAATTTTCTTTTCTGGAATTTTTCCAAGAATCTCTCCAGAAACTTCTCCTGGGACAACTATAAAAATTTCTCCAGTTATTGCTCCAGAAAATCCTAAAAAAAATTCCTCTAGGTATTCCTCCAAGAGTTTATCCAGGGATTCCTTCATGGATTTCGCCAGGAATTCCATCAATGAATTTGTTCAGATATTCCTCAAAAATCCCTCTAGGGAATATTTCAGAATTTGCTCGAGGAGTTCCTTAAATCATTGCTCCAGGAAGCCGCAAATATTTTTCCAGAAATTTTTCAAAGAATTCCTTCAGGAAATCCAGCAGAAATTTTGCCAGGAATTCCTTCATTTCTCCAGAAAAATCTTTAACGATTCTTCCAGAAATTTCTCTAGAAATTCTCCAGGGATTCATCCTTGAATTCCTTCACAGATTCCTTCAGGAATCCCTCCTAGGATTACAGCAGGGATTTTTCTCGGATCTTTTCTGGGTATTTCTCTAGGAATTCCTTTAGGGATTCCTCCAGGAATTTCTTCGGGAATTCATCCAGGAGTTCATCCATGAGTTTCTTCAGAAATTACTCAAAAAAATCCTTCACAAATTCCTCGAGGAGTTCCTCTAGACATTCGTCCAGGAAGCCTTAAATATTTGTCCAAAAATTCCTTAAAGAATTCATCCAGGAATTTCTCTAGTTATTCCACAAAAAAATTCTTCAGGTATTTATCCAGAAATACCTCCCGGAATGCAAACATGGATTCCTCCAGGAATTTCTCCAAAGATTCCTCAAGAAAATCTTCCAGGAATTTCTCCAGGAATGTTTCGCAAAAAATACCTCAAAGAATTCTTTCGGAAATTGCTCCAGGAATTCCTCCATCATTCCTTCAAAAATTCCTTCGTTAATTCCATCTTGAGTACCTCCGGGAATTTCTACAGAGATTCCTCCCAGAATTTCTGCAACGACTCCTAAAGAAATTCCTGCTCGGATTTCTCCAGAAAATTCTGAAGAATTTTCTCCCGGAACTCTTCCAGGAATTCCTCGAGAAATTTCTACAGATATTTTTTCAGGATTTTTTCTGGAATTTTTCAAGAAATCTCTCCAAAAATTTCTCCTGGGACAACTATAAAAATTTCTCTATTAATTGCTCCAGAAAATCATCTAAAAATTCTTCATGGATCCTCCAAGAATTCCTCTAGAACTTATCCATGAATTTCTCCAGAAAAATAAACTTCTCCTGGAACTGTTCCAGGAATTCCTCGAAAAATTTCTTCAGGTATTGCTCCATGGATTTCGCCAGGAATTACTTCAGGAATTCCTATAAAATCCCTCTAGGAATTCTTTTGCTCGAAGAGTTCGTTTAATCATTCCAGAAAGCTGCAAATATTTTTCCAGATTTTTTTCAAAGAATTCCTTCAGGAAATCCTTCAGAAATTTTTCCGGGAATTCCTACATTTTTTAGGGATTTCTCCAGAAAACCCTCTAGGGATTCTTCCAGAAGTTTCTCTAGTAATTCTCCAGGGATTCATCCTTGAATTCCTCTACGGATTCCTTCAGGAATTCCTCCAAGAATTTCAGCAGGGATTTCTCCAGGAATTTTCCAAAGCTTTCTCTAAGATTTCCTCTATGAATGTCTCCATGGATTCAGCCAAGTATTCCTCCTGAAAATCCTCCAAAAATTCTTCGAATAATTCTCAAAAGAATGCCTCCAGAAATTCCGCTAAGAATTTTTTCACGGATTCTTCCAAAAATTCCTTCAGGAATGCCTCCACTGATTCCTCCAGGAATTGCTCCACAAATTCCTCCAGAGATTTCTCCAGTAATTTCTGCAAGGATTCGTCATTGAATTCTTCGAGTAATTCTTCCACAAATTCATGCAGGAATTTTTCCAAAAAATCCTTCAGGAACTCCTCCAGCAATTCCTCCTGGAATTCCTCCATGAATTATTTCATGGATTGCTTCTGTTACCCCTCCAGTGTTTCATCCTGTAATTCCTTCACGGATTCCTTCAGGAATTCCTCCAGGGATTACATCAGCGATTTCTCCAGGAATTTCTCATAGCTTCCTCCAAGAATTCTTCTAGAAACTCCTCCAAATGTTCCTCCAGAAATATCCTCAGGGATTCCTGCAGAAATTCCAGAAGTTCCTCCAGGAATTCTTACAAGGAAACCTCCAGGCATTCTTCCAAGGATTCCTTCAGGAATGCCTTCAGAGATTCCTCCAGAAATTCTTCCAGGAATTCCTCCAGCGTTTCTTCCAGGAATGCCTCCAGGAAATCCTCCAGGGGTTCGTCAATGACCCCTGCTGAAACTCTTCAAGAAATTTGTCCAGGAGTTTTTCGAAATATTTCTCCACAAATTCCTCTATGAATTCTTTCACGAATTCCTCTACGGATTCCCCCAGGAAATTCTTCAAGGATTCCTTTAGGAATGCCTCCAGGGAATTCCTTCAATAATTTTTCCAGCAATTCCTTTAGTAGCTCCTCCTGCAAATTCTACAGGAATTTCTAGACTCTTCTTCCAGTTTTTGAAAGCTTCTTTCAAGAATTCTTTCAAGCACTTCTTTAGTAATGTCTTCGGGGATTCCTCCAGAAAGTCCTTCAAGGATTCCCCGTGAAATTTCTCCACGGATTACTCCAGATACTTCTCGAGCTGGTAAAGTGATTCTCAAAATCACGGAATCTATTTTGATTCGCGAATCACACAATGATACATAAAATTCAATTGTGGGTGATACAATGAACACCAAGAAGGTGTATAGAATTTTAAAAAGGTGTGTGATGTGAGTATGGTTCATTATATACCTTAATGATCAAGGGAACGTCGAGATAATGCATGCGTGACAAGTAATTGCAATTTGATTTATAGAATGCTAAGATAAAACATGAGATTTGGAGATGGTGTAAACATAAAAATGTTGGTGCTGCATAAAAATCAAATTGCGTGAGGCAATAAAGGTGCATGATGTCACCGTGGTGTATAGGATCTTCTGATAACAACAGTTCATTAGTATGGTGCATTGAATGCTAATATGGAGCATGTAATTCAAAGATGGTGCTTGATGTCAGTATGATGCATTAGAGTTGACATCGTACAAGAAATGCCATTTCGATATACGAAACTTCATACAATAATAATGGTGCAATACATGCCTAGATTATATAGTGAACGCCACGATTACGCATTAAAAGCTTTAGTAATGCATGAAATTTAACGATGGTGCATTATTTCGCAATTAGACACATATTTGATTCAAAGATGGTGCGTGAGATGTTCCCTAGATGATTCTGTGAACATCATGGTGGTGCATGATGTCTGTATTGTGCATTAGCTTCACCATGATTCTGTTATACTCGTCATGTTTCATATTATGGTGCACTTGCATTTCGTGCAAAGGTGCAGGTAACTCAATGTGGCACAGAAATCAACATGTTCCAGGTACGTGGAATACTATTTTGTATGCGAAATGCCAAAATGGTGCATCAAATTCAAATATAAACCACATCATAATGGCGCATAAGATACCTAGATGGTATAATGAATGCCAAAATGGTGCATGGAAGGCTTGGAAGAAGGCGTATGATGCACGTAAGCTGCATTAGTTGTCACCGTTATTCAAAGATTATCAACATGTTGCATTGTTAGGTGCACAAATTGCAAAAATGGTGCATAGGATACAAAATAAAAGTATTTTATGTGATGCTCACAACATAATGGTGCATCAGATGCCTAGATGATATAGTAAACGCTGAAATGGTGCTTGGAAAACTTTGATCTTGCATGAAATATAATGATGGTGCATATCAGTATGATGCATTAGATTCCTAGTTGATTAAAAGATAGTGCATGAGATCATCATAATGTGTGGATACCTAGATTATTCTGTGGACGCTTTGAAGAAGGTACATGGTGTTAGTGTGCTGTATTAGTTGTCACCGTTATTTGGCGACACTCGACATTGTGTATGGCTAGGTGCACGAATTGCAAAAATGGTGCTTGGAATTCAATGTGGTGCCGAAGTCACCATGGTTCACGTACATGGATTACAGTTTTGGAATACGAAATGCCAAAATGGTGCATGTTATTCGAATATGGTGCTGACATCACTGATTAGTTAAAAGATGGTGTGTGAGATTAGCCTAAAAATGAGTCTAAGAACATCATGGTTGTGCATGAGATACTAAGAAATTGTGTGTATCAGGGGTGCATTTGTTGCCACCATGATTCAGTGATCCTCAACATTGGGTGGTTAGATCCAAAATTAAAAATTGCAAAAAATGATACATAGAATTTAATGTGGTGCGGAAGTCAACATGGATCAGGTACATGGAATACAATTGGGTGTAGGATATGGCAAAATGGAGCTTATGAAATTCAAATGGGAATTAAATGCTTAGATGACGCGTGAGATGGTGCTTAGATATTTATGTGATCATCATGGTGGTACATGGAATGCAAAGAAGCTACATGATGTCTGTATGGTGCATTAGTTTTACCATGATTCAATTATACTCAACAAATTCCATATGTAGGTGCACGAATTGCAAAAATGGTGCAGGAAACTCAATGCGGCACAGAAATCAACATAGTCCAGGTACAAGGAATGCTATTTTGTATGCGAAATGCCAAAATGGTGCATCAAATTCACTTGTGAACCACATCATAATGGTGCAAAAGATGCCAAGATGATATAGTGAATGCCAAAATGGTGGTTGGAAACCGTTGAAGAAGGTGATGATGCATTAGTTGTAACCGATTTTCAAAGTTTATGGTTAGGTGCACGAATTGCAAAAATAGTGCATAGCATATAAAAAATGTAATTTAAATGATGCTCACGGCTCAGTGATATGAAAAACGCTGAAATGTTGCTTGAAGATTTATGTGATGGTGCATGAAATTTCATGATGGTGCATATCAGTATGAGGTATTAGATACTTAATTGATAAAAAGACATTTCATGCGATCATCATAATGCGTGGATACCTAGATCATTCTGTGGACATCATGATGGTGCATTGAAAGCTTTGAAGAAGGTGCATGATGTTAGTGTGCTGTATTAGTCGTCACTGTTATTCAGTGATACTCGTTATTTTGTATGGCTAGGTGCACGAATTGCAAAAATGGTGCTTAGAATTCAATGTGGTGCCGAAGTCACCATGGTTCACGTACATGGAATACAGTTTTAGAATACGAAATGCCAAAATGGTGCATGTTTTTGAAATGTGGTGCTGACATCACTGATTAGTTAGAATATGGTGCGTGAGTTTAGCCTAGATGATTCTGAGATCATGGTTGTGCATGAGATACTAAGAAATTGTATGTGTCAATGGTGCACCATAGCTCAGTGATTCTCAACATTGGGTGGTAAGATCCAAGGTTCAAGAATTGCAAAAATGGTGCATAGATTTTTTTTATAGAAGGGGGGGCAAGTGCCCCCCCTTGCCCCCCCCCCCCCCCCTGTGCACGCTAGTGTACCTTTCTGACATATTTATAACGGAAATCATGAGTAAGTGCATCAAGACATTCTCTAATTGAAACAGGATCCAGTCTTCTAAATTCAACACGATCGCAATAAAACCAATCTAGAATGCGATGCCGCAGTGAACTCTAAAGTTTTGAAACCACCCCAACAATAGCGAAATAAAATTTGTCGGGACAGCTAGTAATAAATAAATCTGACGAAAATATAGTCAACACTCCATCATTTTTAAAGAAGCAAATGGAGATCCAGAAACCAGAAGTATCTACCAGTGGCGTCTCGTAACCTCACTTTTTACCTGTTCAACGACCCTAAAAGATACATTTGCGGACAATTCAGGATCTGAATCAAATTGAAAATGGTCGGAAACGGCTATTCTCGTCATTTTTTACTGATTGCAAGCCAATTTATTGAGAAAAATCAAGAATTTGCATTCGTTCAAAAGGTAGATTTGAGGTCAGGAAATCGCCACTGGTATCTACTACCAAAATATATAAATAAGCCTTAAACAAACTTTCAAGATAAACATTTATAAGAGTGTGGATTTTAGTTGATTCAGTCTAGCTTCTGGTGACACTTCTTAAGGCGAAACTAGAAGCGTTTCCTGATTTTTTGGTGTTTGTTTTTTTAACGGAGCAATAATTTAAAAATGGATTTTCATGCATACGTAGAGGAAGTAATGTTTATCCTGATTTTTTTCCTACTGTAAAATGTGTTTCATTTTTGCAGAAACATTTTTTTTAATTTGTTTAAAAATGGTTTTTGCAAAAAAGAAAAATGTTTTCCGGGAAAAAGATCAGGAGATAGCACTTTGATCCTTCCTCTACATGTGTTTGAAAACCGATTTTGAAAATATTACTTCATTATTTAATAAAAAAAATATAAATAAAAAAAACAAGAAAATGCCTGCAGTTTCGCTATAAAAAATGCCTGACGTAATTGCTTGAGTATTTTCTAATAGATTTTTTGGGTACGAACCGTGAGGAGATTTTAAGAAATTCACTTTGGCAAATTTGTGTAGGACCTTCTATGTCTAAGAAACCCCTGCACGATACTTGCAAATCCCTGATCATTTTTAACAAACTCCTTAAAAGGAACTTCTGGAAAAATATGGCTGAACACACGAGGAGCTTCCTTAAATATAGGATTTTCTAGGAGCAGCTTTAACAGTTTTAAAGTTTTTTTTTCTAAAAATATTCAAACAAATATTCAATGATGGAATTCAGAATACTCTATTCGAATTCTTGAAAGAAATTTCTATATGGACTTTTAGAATATTTTCATCTAAAAATGTAATATTTATTGACAAATAATTTAAATAGACTTTTGCACTAAATTTAAATTTTAAATCCTTTAATTACTTATCTAGCAAATTCACCGAAGATTGTTGTGCTTCATTTCTGGCAGAAGTTCAACCAGAAATAGTTATAGTAATACCACCACAAATTTCGTCTAACAAAATTCTTCAAACTCTTCTCTAATATGGCAAATTTTGTGGTTCGTTCAATTTACTGAAGTTATTATTTTTGATCCTGGAATTATTATCTGGAGACCTGGAGAAAACCTGGAAAAGTCAGGGAATTTTATGTTCGTAAACGAGTAGACACCCTGTGGATGTTCCGGTGGAACAGCTGGAAGAATTTCAAGAGGATTTTCTGCGAAATCCCAGATAAAAACCTTCGTACGGAATGCCAGAAGATTCATCACAAAAAATCCTTCGTGGATCTTCATAATATTTCCCGTGGAGCTTTGTCCCAGTATTTCTTCAAAAACTCCATGAAGTAACCGCCAGCAGAATTCCTCCCACCGTAGTCCGAACCCCTAAATTGCAGAATTTATAATTAGTATCTATCCATAGTTCTCGCTGTAATACCATTAAAAGTTCCCCCAGAATCCCAGCGCAATGTCTCTCATCATTATTTTCCTTGGAAAGCTTCACAACTTCGTTGGAATCTCACTATCTGGATTTTCCCCAAAAGCCCACCCAAAAGTTATAAATTTAATCATTTTCCCCACAAGCGCGCGAAAAAGTACATTTCAATTTCAATAACATTTCCTGAGGAAACGAACGAAACGAAATTTCGCTCGAAGTCCAAATCGTAAACAACTTGGTGCCCTTTTCTTCGCATCCTTCTTACAGCATCGTATCGTTAAAATGCTGTCAGTTAAACAAATGTCAAAATTACTTACGGAAAAAGGTGAAATTTTACTTGAGCGCTCTACTTGGCAACAGGAAACTTAGCTTTACCATTAAGGTCTTTTGTTCTCGGTCCACCAGCTGGTCGTGTTTACACAACAAAACCAGCTGGTTCACCGATGTTTACGTCCATCGTCATTGTTCTCAGCTACCCGCTGTTTATGTTTTCATAACAAAATCAGCTGGTTTCGCCTGAATCGGGGAAAGAAGGCGAAAAGGTGCCATAAATGTTAGGTTAGTACCATATTAGGGCGAGTTCAATTTCGTCGTCAAAGTCTGATTATTCGTAAAAAATACAATAACTAGTAAGAACGATAAGTGTTGTGTTCCGTCTCGTGTTCGCGTGTTTATTTTAAATGACAAAAGAAAAGGAATTTGTGCTGTACCAAAAAGGGACTTTTGTGTACGAATGTCTGTAACAGTGAATAAATAGGTTTTTAAACCGACGCGGCATATGTTCACTAAACAATTGGGAAACCACAAGCTTTATTATCAATGTTACAAAAATAGTGTGACCAAAGCTCTGTAATAAAAAGAAAACATGTTGTTTGTCATTAATGCCTACAACACTATCACGTTGTATGTACAGAATTCAAATTAATTTGAACTAAAATGCTAACTGCATATTTATTGTTGACCGTGAAAGGGATTAGGCGAAACCATGCACAAGTTGCTCTTCAAATAGATCAAGACAAAGATAAAAAGTTCAATTGTAAATAGTGCTTGATCGATGACTAAATTTTAAGAGGCATGTGGTTTGTGACACATTTCGTAGTAATCATTGAGTGTGTGTGTGTCTTGAAATGTTGATTTGACTCCTATAAAAACTAGGACTGACTAGGCGATAAGGGAAGTAAAAACATTTTCCTTTATGACAGTTTGTTTGCCTTAGCAACACGATTGAGGACAATTGTGCAGCTTAAATATAACTGCGTTAGGTTGTATTTTGGTTAGATAAACTTATTTGCGGTATCTGGATCGTGCGTGTTGTAGAATCTCACACGGGTTTAGTTATCTTACGCGTGTCGTAGTTAAATATAAAATCCCAACACTTCTTGATGGAATTCCATGTCAGGACATCACCAGATGGATACATAAGGAAACATTAAAAGCGCATCAACTTATATGGAACCAAAGCCCTAGAAAAACTTTGCAAATAGTTAGAAATAATGATGCAAGATTCGTAGATAGAGATAACAAGAGAGAACAGGTAGTATTGACTGAGAAAAAACCGCCAGAAATGTGCACGTTATGTAACAAAAAAAAAACAGTTCACCATGTACTCGCTGCGTGCCAGCAGTATAAAGCTGAACGGGAGCAACTAGGAATAAGTAATCAATTAAGCGAGATTTTGTATAATAACAAGCAAGCGGAAGATAAAGTTATCAGGTCCTTGAAAAATATTGAAATGTTCAGTAGCGTATAAGTCGTTTAGTAATAAGTCATTAAGTAATTTTTTTTTTCAATAATAAACGTTCAAACGAGACGAATGCCCCTTTTGGGTAAAGTCTCTCTAAACCAGAAAAAAAATATAAAATAGTTTAAATAGAGGTGGAAATAAAGCAGGCTAGATTAAAGACTATTATAACGTGTAACATTGGCAATACAGAAATGGATTAAGCAGTTCTAGTCATATCAAACGATTGTGACAGTCGAGGTCAGTCTCAGAATTAAAAAAAAAAAACTGTGAAATCTGTCTGAAAACTGAAACGTGTGAGACCAAATGAAGTCACAGCTTTAATCGCCCGCATATACTATCCACAATGACAGACTTCCACATCTAGTTGTTGTACTTAAAGTAGCCTGATGAATATTTTGTAGCTTCTTCTTCATTCATTCCGAACCAGAAATGAAACCTTAAAGCAGAAACGGTTAAAACGGTAGAATACTTCTGCATTGATCGTTGAAACGCACCTTAGTCCTATGTGTACCTCCCAAAGGAAAGGGTATAGCGATGGTGTACAGCATTAAGGTAATGGAATGTATTATTGGAACTTGACCAGCAGGGTTGTGTTCCCCAGAAAGGAAAGATCGATTTAACAATTAAACTTTTAGTTTTCTTTATTAGTTGTTGCTTCTAAGAGAGCTTGATAACGAATGAAGTCACTGTCGCGGAGCTACCACTTTTATACCTGTCATCCATAGGTCGCTGCATACTATGATTGGATTATCAACTCATGGCACTCTGCGTTGTCGATGACTCCAACACTCCTCCTCAACGTAGGATTGCCATGGCCAGTTTTGCTGCTCCTCCTCAACGTACCAAACCGCACAGTTGTCTCAAAGCCTCAATCCGAACTCTTGGAACTGGTTTGGTCAGCAAATCAGCTAGCATCTTCTCAGCAGGACAGTAGATGAACTTCACAATTCCGGTCTGCTGTAGACCACTTCGTAAAGTGGAATCTTGCGATTGCTGTATTTTTTCCGAATCCAACATATGCAAGCAACTTTGGTTATCCTCAAACATAACGGTTTCAGCTTGATCTTCTTCCAGGTCCTTTAGTAGCCTTTGTAGCCAAAGTGCTTCTTGTGACGCTTCCGATAGGGCAATAAATTCAGCTTCCGCGGTGGACAATGCAACGCATGTTTGTTTCCGGCAGGCCGAAGAGATCGTTTCCACTGTTGGATTTCCGGTCACTTCTGCATTCCGCCCAGTCTGCATCCGCGTAGCCGCAAAGTCCTATTTGATCCTTCCGGTTGCTGAGGCGTAGTTTCAGATCGATTGTTCCTTTTGGGTACCGAACGATTCTTTTCAGCTCATTCCAGTCATCCTTGGTAGGCTTGGTAACTTTCGGACTTAGGATTGACACCGAGGCAGAGATATCCGGTCTGGTGTTAACCGAAATGTACAGTAACTGCCCCACCAGTTTATGATATTGATGGTTGTCGGGTAGTAATTCTTCTTCTTCATCTTGTTTGCCGTATCCAATGGGATGCCCGATACTATTGCTTCTCCTAGTCCATGTTGTGTCCGGAGGGAAACTTCCGAGCACACCAGCCGAATCTTGAGCCGAATCCTGCAGCCAAACGCACGCTAACGAGGAGGAGCGATACCTTCTCGCACAAAATGCTTTACAAGACTAACGTTTTATTTCATGTTGATCGTTTGCTTTGTTTTTCCGGTGGTGCATCACCGCAACTGACGCTATATGCCCTATTAATCTTTTTCTCTCTATCTCTCTCAACCCCTACATTCTCCCCCTGTCCTACTCTCTAATTGTTTTAAAAATTCAAAAAGTAAGAATAAAAAACAATAAAAAATGTATGACTTTCTACCAACATTATAAACCTGCATTGAACATTATTGAAGCACAACTTATAATTGTTTTCGTTAGAAAACAAAAGTAATAAAATCGATCATCATCATTGCATCCTCTTAATTTCCAATCAATTTGTTCGACATCTTGATTAAATCTTTTTATATTCATTTTAAACCTTGGCCACATTGGCATTGTTATGCAAATCTTTTATAAGCTTTTTGCGACCTTTGGGTTAGTTAGCTTTCCAAAAAGCCCATTTGTTATTCAGATCCTTTAAAGTAAGCTTTTCATCATGATAATCATCCTCCATCATCATCATTATCATGCTACTTATTCTTCATTCGTCATTTCTCATACTTCACCTTACATCCTGCATCCTCCATTTTACATCATTCATCAACATCATAATCATCATCATCATCATCGTCCTTCATTATTCATCCTGCGTCCTTCACCCTTCATCCTTCAACCATTATCCTGCATACTTCATTACCATTATCATAATCATCATCATCCTTCATCTTTTTTCATTTTTTATCCTTATACTTCATCCTGCATCATCATCACGACCATTCTACATCCTTTATCCTTCATCTTACATCCTATATCCTTCATACTTCATCCAACATCTTTCCTTTATCTTTCATCTTTCATCCTACATCGTATATCCTTCTTCCTTCGTCCTAAATCTTTTTTCCTTCATCCTACATTCTTCATACTTCATCCTATATCATCTACTCTTTGTTCTTCATCTTTCATCCTTCATTCTTTATCCTTCATCCTTTGTCCTTCATCCTTCATTCTTTATCCTTCATCCTTTATCCTTCATCCTTCATCATTATCATAATCATATTCATTATCATCATCATTCATTCTTTATCCTCCTCATCTTCCATTCACATCCTGTATCCTTCATATTTCATCATCGTAATCATCATAATCATTATCGTCATCACCATTTTTCTTAATCCTACATCCTACATTCTTCATCTTATATACTTCAGTCTTCATCCTACATCTTTCTTCCTTCATCCTACATTCTTCATCCTTGATCATCATCATCATCGCCATCATTCTACATCCTTTATCCGTTGTCCTTCATCTCACATCCTGTATCCTTCATACTTCATCTAACAACTTTCCTCTATCTTTCATCCTACATCATATACCCTTCATTCTTCATCCTACATCTATCTTCCTTCATCCTATTGCTGACTGCACCCCAAATTGGACTGACACAATAGTGTGCACACACCTTCAAAGTGTGATTGCAACGCAGGGCCACGTCGGATCGAGTTGAGGTCTTCGGTGCACTTATTCCTTGTAAATGGAGGAATAAGTGCACCGAAGACGTCGAGACGATCCGAGCCAAATGTGCACTTCTATCACACTTTTCAGGCGTACCAAAAAAAGTGTGATAGGCCAATTTGGGATGTAGACTGCAATACATTTTTCATCCTTCATCATCATCATCACCATCATTCTACATCCTTTATCCTTTATCCTTCATCTTACATCCTATATCCTTCATACTTCATCATCATAATCATTTTCTTTATCATCATCATCATCCTTCATACCTCATCCAACATCTTTTCTTTATTTTTCATCTTTCATCCTACATCCTATATCTTTCTTTCTTCATTCTACATCTTTCTTCCTTCATCCTACATATTTCATCCTTCATCATCGTCATTATTATCGCCATCCTTTATCCTTTATCCCTTATCCTACATCCTATATCCTTCATACTTCTCGGGGGAATTCGCTTTACTGTAGCAGCTTACCCTCTCGGGGGAATTCGCTGTTTGCTTACCCTCTCGGGAGAATTCGCTTTACTGTAGCAGCTTACCCTCTCGGGGGAATTCGCTGTTTGCTTACCCTCTCGGGAGAATTCGCTTTACTGTTGCAGCTTACCCTCTCGGGGGAATTCGCTGTTAGCTTACCCTCTCGGGGGAATTCGCTGTTAGCTTACCCTCTCGGGGGAATTCGCTTTACTGTACCAGCTTACCCTCTCGGGGGAATTCGCTTTACTATTGCAGCTTACCCTCTCGGGGGAATTCGCTGTTAGCTTACCCTCTCGGGGGAATTCGCTTTACTGTTGCAGCTTACCCTCTCGGGGGAATTCGCTGTTTGCTTACCCTCTCGGGGGAATTCGCTGTTAGCTTACCCTCTCGGGGGAATTCGCTTTACTGTAGCAGCTTACCCTCTCGGGGGAATTCGCTTTACTATTGCAGCTTACCCTCTCGGGGGAATTCGCTGTTAGCTTACCCTCTCGGGGGAATTCGCTTTTCTGTTGCCAATTATTTCATTTCTGTCGCTCTTCGATAATTACAACTAATAAAGCCTTGAATCATACCACATACACATATACACAAGTTCACAAAAAACATCGATTAAGGACCTTTTCTATGTGTTCTTTATACATAGAATGTACCAACCCCACTCCATCCTGTTACAACGAGCCATTCGGTCTTACACCTACAAACCACCGAAAACTAACACAATGCTCCAAATGAAAACGAAGCTGCAAATCCTGTCATCTCCATCCACTATCCACATGCAAATTATAACAGTTGGCCAAATAATTGCCAACATCTCCTATCCAGAGAACATCCAGCGACCTACCATCGGTGACCGACCGCTACCAAAGTCACGCCATGAAACCAATGCCTGAATTCGGTATGAAAAAAAAAAAATAAAGAAAACCGTTCACCAGCCCATCAAGCAGCAAATGACAAATAAACAATCATAGCAGGACGGAACCGCAACCCGTCATTGTCTCATCGACCAGACTACCTCCGTCAATCAACAAACAAATCCAAACAAAACAAAAATCACCCGTACTGCACCGACTGCACCAGCCCCACACGCCGCCGGCACACACCTGCAACTACGGAAGCCAAACACTGGATGGAGTCCACAACACAAACGGACACCCTGTCCCGCTTTCAGTCGCCGCCACTTCTCCATCTCGAGGCCACAAAACCACAACACGGGAGCTTACCTACCGGCTGTGCCATTGTAGTGTCCGGAGGGAAACTTCCGAGCACACCAGCCGAATCCTGTAGCCAAACGCACGCTAACGAGGAGGAGCGATACCTTCTCGCACAAAATGCTTTACAAGACTAACGTTTTATTTCATGATAATCGTTTGCTTTGTTTTTCCGGTGGTGCATCACCGCAACTGACGCTATATGCCCTATTAATCTTTTTCTCTCTATCTCTCTCAACCCCTACAGTCCAGACGAGTTTACCACTTCAGTAATGTATTTCTTCTGGTGAATGTAGAAATCCCCAGCTTCGTCGCGCTCAACTTCGATTCCAAGGTAATACCGCACGTCACAGCTTCTTGATAGTGCATACGCCAAAGCATCGATCATCTCTTCGTCTTCACTGGCAACGATTAGGTCATCTACGTATACCAGCACATAGCAATGTTGACCATTCGAAAGCTTCTTGTACAGGCAGGGATCCGCTTCGCATCGGTTCAATCCTTCCTCCACAAGAACTTGATGCAATCGGTGATTCCATGAACGTGCTGCTTGTTTTAGGCCATAAATACTTTTCTTCAAACGGCACACCTTATCCTCTTGTCCTTTAAGCTAAGTTTCCTGTTGCCAAGTCGCAGGGATGCCAGGTGAAATTTTCAAATGTCTTCACAAGGCACGCTAAAATGTCTTCATATGTCTTCACACCTCGTATTGTGGCTTTAGTATAAAATTAATGTTAGAAGTCAAAATTTATGCCATGTTCTCACTTAGGTTAATATGAAGGAATATACCGTGAGGTCATCCAGCAATAATGCATGCTTCTCTCCAGAAATTCCATGGTTTTCCCGAAAATTCCTAAACAAATTCCTTGGATTTATTTTCACGAGTTCCACAAAAAAAAAATCCGGGAACTTCTCTAGGAATTCCTTCGCAAATTCCTCGGAAATTCTCCCAGGAAGTCCTCGCGAATACCTTCAGAAGATCCCTGGGAATTCATCGTGGAGTTTCTCGGGAATTCCCCCAGATCATCCTAGGAAACTCTTCAAAGTGGTCCTCGAGAATTCCTCCAGGAGTTCTTCGTGAATTCCTGCAGAAGATCCTCAGCAAATCCTCATGCAGATCCTCGGCAGTTCCTCCGAAAGATCCTCAGGAATTCTGCCAGAAGTTCCTCGAAAAATTCTTTAGGAGTTCCGCCGGAATTCTTTCATAAGTTTCCCGAGAATTTCTTCAGGAGTTGAGTTTCCCGAGAATTCTCCCAGGAATTCTTCTACAAGTTCCTCCAGGAGTTCCTCGGAAAATTCTACAGGAGTTCCTCGGCAATTCCTCCAGGACTTCCTCGGGAATTCCTCCAGGAGTTCTTCGGGGATTCCTCTAGGAGCTCTTTAGGAATTCCATCAGGAGATCCTCGGGAACTCCTCCAGAGCATCCTCGAAAAATCCTTCAGGAGTTTTTCCATAATTCATCCAGGAGGTCCTTGGAGATCCTCCAGGAAGTCCTCGGCAATTCTTACAGAAGTTCCTTGAAAATTTCTGTCAGAGTTCCTCGGGATTTCTCCGGAAGTTTATCGGGAATTCCTCCAGGAATTCCTTGGCAATTCTTCCAGGAGTTCCTTGGAAATTCCCACAGGAGTTTCTCGGGAATCCCTCTATAGGACTTGATCGGGAATTCCTCTAGGAGGTCGAATCGAATTGAGAATTCTTCCAGGAGTTTCGGGAATTCCTGCAGGATTTCCTCCAGAAGATTCTCGTCAATTCCTACAGAGTTGCTCGGGAATTACTCCAGGAGTTCCTCGGAAATTCCTCTCGGAGTTCCTTGGTAATTCTTCCAGGAGATACCCGAGAGCTCCTTCAGATGATCATCGAAAAATCCTTCAGGAATTTCTCGGAAATTCCCTCAGGAAATCCATGGAGGAAATCAACGAGAATTTCTCCAAAAGATCCTCAACAATTCCTCCAGGAGTTCCTTAAAAATTCATCCAAGGATCCTCAGGAATTCCTTCAAGAGATCCTCCGAAATTTCTACAGGAGATCGGGAATTC
The DNA here is from genome assembly GCF_035046485.1 of Aedes albopictus. Classification (NCBI taxonomy): domain Eukaryota; kingdom Metazoa; phylum Arthropoda; class Insecta; order Diptera; family Culicidae; genus Aedes; species Aedes albopictus. Next base: position 3,643,668 of record NC_085136.1, on the reverse strand, counting down.
TTGTAGGAGTTCCTCGGGAATTTCACCAAAAGTTCATCGACAATTCCTTCAGGAATTCCTCAAAAAGTTTCTCGGGAAAACCTCCAGGAGTTCCTTGGGAATTCCTCTTGGGATTCCTCGGAAATATTTTGAGGAGTTACATGTTTCTCGGGAATCCCTCCAAGAATTCCACGAGCTGTTCTTCATAATTTCTCGAGGTTCTCCTCCGGCAGTTCCTTGGGGTTTACTCTTGGTCCCCAGAAAACCTCCTCCAGGAGTTTCCTGGGAATTCCCGACGATTTCCTGGAGGTATTCATAGGTATATCCAGATGAGTTTCTGATAAACTCCTAAAACATTTCCCGATAATCTTCTGGAAGAATTCCCGAGAAAATGCTAGAGGGATTCTCAATGAACTTCTGGAGGAATTTCCAAGCAGTTCCTAGAGAAATTCCCGAAAAAAAAACTCCTTTGAAAATTATCGAGAAACTCCTGGAGGAATTTCCGAAACTCCTAGAGGTATTCTCCTAGAGGCATACCCGAGAATCTCTTGAAGAAATTCCGAGCAACTGAAGGAGTAATTCCCGAGGAACTCTGGAAGAATTCCCGAGTAACTCCTAGAGGAATCTCAAAAAAAAAAAAAAAAACGCCAGGAGAAATTCCCAAGGAATACATGAAGGAATTTTCTGGGAACTCCTGGAAGGATTCCCGAGGAAATGCTGGAAAATTTTCTGAGGAATTTATGTAGGATTTCTCGAGGAACTCCTGGAAGAATTTTAGAGGAACGTCTGGAGGAATTACCGAGGAACTCCCGAAGGAATTCCCGAGGAACTCCTTAAATAATTCTGGAGAAACATCTGGAGAAATTCCCTTGGAACTCCAGAATAAATTCCCGAGAAAGTCCTAGAGGAATTTCCGAGACAGGATTTCTCGAGGAACTCATGGAAGAATTCCTGGAGGAGTTCCCGAGGAACTCATGGAAGAATTCCTGGAGGAATTCCCATGGAACTGAAAGAATTCCTGAGGTACTCCAGGTGGAATATCCGAGGAGCACCTAGAAGAATTCCTGAGAAACTTTTGAAGGTATTCCTGATGAAATTCCCATGGAACTTCTAGGGAGATTTCCGAGGGACTACTGAAGAAAACTTAAAAGGCTTGGACAAATCGTCGGACAAGTCTGCGGAAAATTCTGGATGAAGCTCTGTTTAAAATTCAAACAAACTTCTGGAGAGAATTTCCGATAAAAAAAACCTTGGTAATATTCTATAAGCTTTTTTTTTTTAAATTAGAATACTCAGTTGAATTCCCAGAGGAAATTTGTTGATGATAATTTTATTTTCTATAAACAATTGCTGATGAAAAATTAATTCAATAGTTCAGCATGCTTCCTAAAATTTCCATGAAATGGTGGTCATCTAATTTGATTCGTATTTTAACTAAAAACTGCTTCAAAATTTCCGCCAATATGAAGACCGAAAAATTAGGAATTCATTGTATGTTTAAGGCTTGGTTTAAGGTTTTAAAAGTTTAAAATTTTATCTACAAAAATTGAAACGCATTTCATCTGAAATTGTTCCAAGATTTGAATTATTGGTTTAGATTAGATTAACAACATAATACTTACGGGATTCCTCCCAGAATTCCTGATAAAAATACCTCAAGGAAATGCTTCAAGAATTTCTTCAGAAAATCCTTAAAGAACTCCTCCAGAAGTGCCTCCAGCCAATCTTTTAGGAATTCCTTCACGATTTTTTTCAGGAACTTCTCCAGATATTGCTTAGGAATATCTCCAGGAATTCGTCTTGAAGAACTATTCCAGAACGTACTCCAGGAGTTACTCCAGGATTTCCTCAAGAAATGTCTCTAGAACTTCCTTCAAGAATTCCTTCGGTTAACTTTCCAGGAATTCCTCCCGGAATTGTCTCAGAATTCATCCCAGAAATTCATCCCAGAAATTCATCCAGGCACTCCTCCAGGAATTTCTCCAGAAAATACTCCACGAATTCCTCCAGGAATTCCACCAGGAATTACTCCAGAAATTCATCCACGAACTTCTCCAGAAATTCCTCCAAAAATTCCTCCAAGAATTCCTTCAGGAACTCTTCCATGAAGTATTCCAGAAAATACTCCATTAATTACTCCAAGATTTGCTTCAGGAATAACTCTAGAAAATCCTCCAGCAATTGCTCCAGGAATGACCTCAGAAATTCCTATGGGAATTTTACCAGAAACTACTTCAGAATATCCTCAAAAAAATCCTCCAGGAATTCTACAAGGAAATACTTACGGGATTCCTCTAAGAAAGACTCCAGGAATTCTTCTAGGATCTACTCCAGGGATTCCTGCACGAGTTCTTTCCGATATTTATCCAGGAAAGCCGTCAAGAATTCCTCCTGGAAACAATCCAAGAATTCCCATAATTTCTCTTTGCATTACTCCAGGAATTCGTCAAAAAAAACCTTCCGGAATTTTTCCAGAATTCCTCCCAGAATTCCTCTTAGGAATACCTCAAGGAAATGCTTGAAGAATTTATTCAGAAATTCTTTAAAGAGCTGCTTTAGAAGTGGCTCCAATCTTTTAGGAATTCCTTCACGAATTATTTCAAGAATTCCTCCAGATATTGCTTACGAATATCTCCAAAAATTCGTCCTGAAATTCTTCCCGAAACTTCTCAAGGTTTTATTTTAGAAATTCCTCAAGAATTTTTCCAGGAAGGCCTCCAGAAATAAATCTCAGAAACACTCTAAGAATGTCTCCATAAATTACTTCCAGGCTTTCTCCAAAAACTATTCCAGAACCTACTCTAGGAATTACTCCAGGATTTCCTCAAGAAATGTCTCTAGAATTTCCTCCAAGAATTCCTTCGGTTAATCTTCCAGGAATTCCTCCCGGACTCAGGTACAGGAATTCTTTAAAGAGCTACTCCAGGGATTCCTCTGGGAAGCGCTTCATATTTTTTCAGGAATATCTTCAGAAACTCCGTTAGAACTTACTCCAAGAATTCTCCAGGAATCACTCCAGTAATTCCTCTAGGTAGGATGTCATCCGGAAATTTATCTAAGAATTCCTCCCAGGAGTTCCTTCGGAGTTTCTTTCAGGAATTACTCCCTGGAAGAATCCCTGGTGGAATCCTTGGAGGAACTCTTAAAATAATCCCTGGAGGAATTTTTGAAGAAATACCTGGAGGGAGTCTTGGAAGAATTCCTGGGGGATTTCCTTGGAGAAATTTCATTAGGAATCCCTACAGAAATACTTGTAGTAAGCCTTGAAGGAGTTTTTGAAAGAGTCACTGGAGGAATATACCTGGAGGAATTCAAGGAGGAATCCCTGGAGCTATCTCACAAGTTATTTTTGGAGGATTTCCTGGTGGAATTCATGGAGAAATTCTTGGAGGAATTTTTGAAGGAATTACTGGAGGAATTTGTGAAGGAATTCCTGTAGGAGTTTGTAAAATAATTCCTGAATAAATTTCTTAAAAAAATCCAGGAAGAACTGTTCGAGGGATTTTTGGAGAAATTCATAGAGGGATTCTTGAAGCAATTCTTGGCGGAAGTCTGGGAGGAATTCCTAAATAAACTTTTCTAGGATTTCTCCCAGGACATCCTCCAGAAATTCCTACAGGATCTTCCCCAAAAGTCACTCCAGAATTCTCCCTGAAAATCCTCCAGAAATTATTCCAGAAACTGCAACGGGAACTCCCCCAAGAATTCTTTCAAGATTTTAATCAAGAATCCGTTCAAAAATTTTTCCAAGAATTCCTACAGAAATTCCTGGATGACATCCTACCTTGAGGAATTACTGGAGTGATTCCTGGAGGAATCCTTGGAGTAAATTCTAACGGAGTTTCTGGAGCTATTCCTGGAATCCCTGTAGTAACTCTTTAAGGAATACTGTACCTGAGACAATTCCGGGAGGAATTCCTGGAAAGTTAACCGAAGGAATTCTTGAAGGAAGTTCTAGAGACATTTCTTGAGAAAATCCTGGAGTAACTCCTGGAGTACGTTCTGGAATAGTTCTTCAAGACGAATTCCTGGAGATATTCCTAAGCAATATCTGGAGAAGTTCCTGAAAAAAATCGTGAAGGAATTCCTAAAAGATTGGCTGGAGGCACTTCTGGAGGAGTTCTTTAAGGATTTTCTGAAGAAATTCTTGAAGCATTTCCTTGAGGTATTTTTATCAGGAATTCTGGGAGGAATCCCGTAAGTATTTCCTTGTAGAATTCCTGGAGGATTCTTTTGAGGACAGCCTGAAGTAGTTCCTGGAAGAATTCCCGTAGGAATCTCTGGAATCATTTCTGAAGCAATTCGTGGAGGAATTCCTAGGGTTATACCTGAAGTAATTCTTGGAGTAATTAATGGAGTATTTCCTGGAAGACTTTATGGAAGAACTCCTGAAGGAATTTTTGGAGGAATTCCTCGAATTATTCCTGAAGCAATTCTTGGAGTAATTCATAGAGTATATCCTGGAAGACTTTATGGAAAAATTCCTGAAAGAATTCTTGGAGGAATTTTCGGAGGAATTCCTGGAGGAATTTCTGGAAAAGTTCGTGGATGAATTCCTGGAGTAATTCCTGGTGAAATTCCTGGAGGAATTCCTGGAGTATTTTTTGTAGGAATTCCCGGAGGAATGCCTGGAGGAATTTCTGGTGGATATTCTTTAGGAATTCCTGGGGTAATCCCTAGAAGATTTATTAAAGGAATCACTGGCGAAATTTCTGGACGAAAGAAATCACTGGCGAAATTCTTAGAGGAATTCCTGGAGTGTTTTCTGGAGGAATGTCTGGAGGAATTTCTGGAGGATATTCTGTACGAACTCTTGGAGGAATCCATAGAAGATTTATTAAAGGAATCACTGGCGAAATTTCTGGACGATTTCCTGGAGGAAATACAGGAAGGAATTCTGAAGGAATCTCTAAAGAATTTTCTGGAGCATTTACTGGAGAAATTTATGAAGGAATCACTGGAGGAATTCCTGGAAAAAAAATGGAGGACATCTTGCAATAGTTCCTGGATAAACATCTGTAAGAATCCTGTAGGAATACCTGGAGTAAATCACGGAGAAATTCTTGGAGTTATGCCTGGAGTATTTCCAAGAAGACTTCCTGCCTGGAGTATTTCCAAGAAGACTTGCCTGATGGAATTTCTGGAGGTATTCCTTGAGGAATTTCCGGTGGAATTCTTGGAGGAACTCCTGGAGTAGTACCTGAAGTAGTTTCTGGAGGAATTCCTGGAATAATTTATGGAGCAATTCAAGAAGTAATTCTTAGAGAAATGCCTGGAGTACTTTCTGGAGAAATTTTTGAAAGAATCCCTGTAGAAATTCCTAGGGCACCGTCCACGAATTACGTAACTCTCTAGTATGGACGAGCGTTACGGTCCATACAAAAATTGTGGGTTTTCATACAAAAAAGCGTTACGGAGGGGAGAGGGGGGGTATAAAAATCTCGATGTTAGCGTTACGTAATAAATGGATGCTGCCTAGAAGAACTCTGTGAGGAATTACTGAAGGAATTTCTGGAGGAATTACTGAAGGAATTTCTAGAGGAATTTCTTGATGATTTCCTGAGATGAATTTCTTGATGATTTCCTGGGAGAAATTCTGGAAGGAATTCTAGAGGAATCTTTGGAGGAACCTCTAGAGAATCTCTTGCAGCAATTACAGGAGGAATTTATGGTTGGATTCCTGGAGGAATCCCTGCAGGATTTCCTGGTAGAATTGCGGGATGAATTCCTGCAGGAACTCATGGAGGAATAACTGGAAGAATTCTTGGGGGACACCGTGGAAAAAAATCTAGAGGAATCGTCAGAGGAATCCCTAGATAAATCCTTGCAGGAATTCTTAAAGAAAGTCTTGGAGCAATTTATTGAAAAATTGTCTTGTGAAATCCCTTCCACAATTCCTGGAGAGAAATTCCTGGAGGAATTTCGAGATGAATTTCTGGAGTTATTCCTGGAAGAACTACTGGAAGAATTTTTAGTTGACATCGTGGAGGTTTTTTTGGAGGAATCCCTTGAGGAAGTCCTGGTGGTATTAATGCAGGAATTTCTGAAGAAATCCCATGAGTCCTTCAATAATTTTCGGGAAAAATCCTGAAGAGAAGCATGCATTATTGCTGGAGAACTCCTGAATTAATTTCCAGAGTTATAATGGAGAAATTCCCAGTAAAATCCTAGGGTGATTCTACTACAAATGCTGGAGGAATTCTTGGGCTAATTCTAAAGAAAATCCCTTGGTATTTTTTGGGATTGCCCTGGAGGAATGCCTGGGGAGCTCCTGGACTCACTCTCAGGAACTTCAGGAGGGCTTCCCGTTGAACTGAAAATAAATTAACTGTGGGAAGCTACTCCTGGAGGAATTTCTGGAGAAAAATTCTAAACCAGTATCCCAGAAGAAATTTTAGTAGAACTCAAGGACAAAAACCCAGACGGAGTAGCTAGAGAAATACCAGGAAGGACTCCTAGAAGAATCTCATTAGAGGTTTTCCAGAAAGAACTACGGGAGAGTCCCAGAAAGCACTCCAAGGGAAATCATAAAAAAGCTGGAGGAATCCCAGATTCCTGTAGAAATAATAAAAGAAAGTTCTGGATGAATGTACATCAAACACAGAAAGTGCGCAGAAACAAAAACAAAAATAAATGACAACCACTTCATACTGTGCGTGCGTTCGCGCAACATAAATTGCTGGTGCGCAGGCGCTATAGCCCGGTGAGCATTGTGTGCAGTGAGAACGAAGCGACAAAAGCCCTATCGAGTCTCGGCCGCGGCCCCGGCCCGGACCCAGTCTCAGCCCGTAGGTTTGAATATCCCTTAAAACGGTGCCACCCAGCGGTATGATCTCGCTAAATTCCACCAGTGAGTGGGTTTGGGTCTAGGTTTGGGTGTATGGCATCTAGGCGAATTGAATCTTCACCCAAAGAAAAGGATGCCTTGAGATTGATTCATAAACATTGCGCGCAATTTGCCTTTCACTGTTGGCTCTGTCAAACGATGACCGCCGCCGCGACGCTGGACTTCGTTGCCATGCGCACAACGACCAACAGCAAGCAAACGTGTAGGGTTGCCAGACAGTATTGCAATAAAAACATTGATTTATTTCACAAAATTTTGAATTCAAGATTGTGACAAAACTATGAAAGATACAATGTTGCACCAAAGGACAGTTTGGTAGCGTATCAAAAAATGAATGTTTTGTAGAAGAACATTTCTCACATTTATCACGTTTTTCACAAGTAAACTATCAAAAAAGGTGAAAAGGGGGTACATTTTTAGGCACTTTTTACATAAAAGTCAAAATTTCTGCACTTAAATGACTTTTTATCAATTACCTGTCCAAAGAGCATTAAAAGACAAAGCTTTAGGCTTTCTATCCATGCGCTAAGATTGATTATACGATTCATAGTTTCTGAGTTAGAGATGTTTAAAGATGGGGTAGATTAATAACACTAATTTTTGAATAACTCACTTAGCAGTGATTTCCGACCCTACCTGTAGAACAATTTTTTGCTGCAAATATGGTCTACTTTTACCTCCTTTCGGGTATAACACGAATTACCAGTCACCCTGTATATTATTTTTCAGCTTGCAAGAGTCTTCAAAAGTCTTCACAAAATTTGAAATGTCTTCCTTATGTCTTCACAAAAATAAATGTCTTCACAGAATTTCAAATGTCTTCAATTTGAAGACATGTCTTCACATCTGGCATCACTGCGCTCAAGTAAAATTTCACCTTTTTCCGTAAGTAATTTTGACATTTGTTTAACTGACAGCATTTTAACGAAACGATGCTGTAAGAAGGATGTGAAGAAAAGGGCACCAGGTTGTTTACGATTTGGACTTAGAGAAATTTCGTTCGTTTCCTCAGGAAATGCTATTGAAATTTAAATGTACTTTTCGCGCGCTTGTAGGGGAAATGATTCAATTTAAAACTTTTGGGTGGGCTTCTGGGGAAAATCCAGATAGTGAGATTCCAACGGAGTTGTGAAGCTTTCCAAGGAAAATACTGGTTAGAGACATTGCGCTGGAATTCTGGGGGAACTTTTAATGGTATTACAGAGAGAACTAAGGTTAGATACACACTTAGATTTTTTTTCAGTATTCGGTAATTTTTTACCGAATTCTCAACAGCTGAACGTTCGGTAATCAAAACGGGTACCGAACATCCGGTAAATGCAATTTGGTAATGCTGTCCAAAACTACCGAATTTCTCCGGTAATGTTCGTTTCAGAATTACCGTAGGATTTCGGTAATTCAATGTTTTCTTTTGGATATTTCACAGTATTTCGGTACAGTAATGTTCCGATTTTATCACGCCCTCCACGTGTCAGTCCTTTATTTTTCATTCATTTGCTGTAACATTTGAGAGCAAACGGCTCTCCTTTTCTTTAAGACAAATGTTGAAGGCACATTTTGCAACGTTAAAAATATTTATAATGCCTATAGATTTTGTAGAACATTTAATAGCATTTTTGAAAAGGGGCGTGATAAAATCGGAACAATACTGTACTTGTAAAAATAAAAGATGCAGGCTTGAGGGTTTAAATGTTTTTATTCACCAAATTTCTGAGACATTGATGAACAAATTTCGTCTGCTCTTAATAATTATATGCCGGATTTGATTTGGAGCAGGAACACGCAGCTGTTGAGAATTCGGTAAAAAATTACCGAATACTGTAAAAAAATCTAAGTGTGTATGGAGCAGCTGCAACGAAATGTTGATAATTTAATTCCAAGAAGGCAGATGAAATACATAAATGATAACACTCACTCAGATGTCAGCAAATCCAATACTCCGCTTAAAATAATCGCAAATTGCACTGACGAGATTTTTTTACTTAGACTCTTTCAGATTACACTAATGCTAAAACCGAAATGAAAATTTCAACTTCTACCAGTTTGACATTTCGAAATGCTGCTGGGAGTTTTACGGAGCTTCGGTAAAGTAAGATGCGATTTACAAGCATTTCGGTAGTGTTTCTTACAGTATACGGTAATTGTTAGATTTTACTGTACATACTGTAAATTATTTGACATATTATGCTGTCAAAGTATCAAATTACAAACTAATAACATTACCGAACTCCTGTACTTTGACTCATAATTACCGAATTATGGTTGTTTTACCGCATTACCGAATTTTTCCAGCAAAATAATTACCGAACAACGAGATTGAATCTGAGTGTGTAAAGCTACTAAATGATAACAAAATATGTTATCTGTTTCCAAACGCATACTTCAAAGCGTTCCCAAAACTGAGAGTTTTTATGAACCTCGAATCTAAAAATAGATTCCTTTTTCCACTTTCAATGCAACTGTAGTACGAAAGCGTAGCCTTCAATTACTCTCACTCTCACTGATTCCCGTTGGTATAGGGGCTATCGTCTGCGAGCGACAATCATTCGATCAGGGTTCGAGACCCGCCTGGGCGCAATAGTTGAAAATATTAGTTGTTAGTTAGTTATAAGAAACTTTTTTCAACTGCTTACAATGCCGGTAAAGTAGATTTTTACTGTTTTGGTCGATAAAATAGCCCAAAATGATAACAAAACCAGTTATCAATCAGCTGTGTTTTTCATGTTGATAACTAAATGCAATTTTGAACAAAATATTGTATAACACAATTAGTTATCAACTTAAACTCAATGATAATTGAACCTTTTATCATTTTGGTATTCGAGAAGTATATTTAAGTTATCATTTTTGTTATGAAGGCACTTAATTCAACCTAAATCATAACAAACTCGATTATCAAATGAATGATAACCAGGTAACAGAACTTGTTATCATTTTGTTATCCGCCTTTACTCGGGTATGCTGTCAAACAGTTTCTCTGGTGACCATGGCCTGGAAAGATCGAGATCATCTTTGATCTTTGAACGAACTTTGGTCTGGCTTGCATAAAAAAATGGCCTACGAATTTATTTTCTTGGCTCCAACGTTTGGAACCCAATTTGTAATCTTCACAACAAGGTTGAGATCATCATTTGTTCATCTTTATACCAGAACATTACAAATTATAAATGTAAATGATTTAAATTTAGCTGTCGAAGCCTACATTTATTGTAAAAATCTGAGATCAACACAATATGGATTTCTCCGGTGGCCATTCCGGTGACCATGTGGAACCAATATGACTATTCATTTGGGGCCCCTATAACCATAGCTGGCCCCAAAGGCATTTAGCATGACCATGCTGAGGGTGACGGGCTCGATTCACGGTTGGCCTAGGAACTTTTCGTAAGGGAAATTACTCTTACTCCCATGCGCGTATAGTATTTTCGTGCCTGCCACACGTTATACATATGTAAACTAATGATTGGCACAGAAAACTTTCAGTATATACTAGTAGAAGTGCACATAAATCACTTATGCTGAGAAGCTGGATTTTTTCCAGTAGGGATGTTACGCCAAGAAGAAGAAGAAGAAGAAGAAGAAGATGATGACTATCAATCTCTTTGTGTATCACAAGAAAACAGATATGAAAATCCACGAAGGTTGCACCATGTGGCGCCGGGTTTTGGAGCGAAAACTATGCGAAGTTCATTGTCGTTACCCAATTGACCACCTTCCGGAGTCCCTGTAACCCGTTCAGCATTGACCAGACCTGCCCAGAACCCTTTGTCGGCTGTTCGAGTCCGTATGAAGTTGATCATCAATATTAACTTCTTTTCTCGATCAGCCTAGATAGCTGTGTAGTGTCGGTAGCGATTGTCTCAATTGGCTAAGAATAACACTACGGACCGCCTGTTCCGGTGGTAAGAATCCATCAACAGGTGACCCCTAATTCATGGTGTGATGCGGCTTTATGCTTACCGTGCCTAGGAATGAATGGCTAGGGGGGTCTGATAAAAACCTAACCGCTAACGGAGCCTGTGGAGTACCAGGGCGCCCTCCACATCCACAGTATGTAGCCCTTACTGCGCTAACCGGAGCAATGGTGCAGTGGACCTTGTGTTTCTCCGAGACAATCAGCTGCCCTTCTTTAGTCTCACTTGAGGCTAAATAAGGGCGGGATTATGAAGATGTTGTTAATTAGTTTAAATTTTCACCTATATGGTTTCGCATTATGCGATTTACAGTGTATTCTGTGTATCCTCGCCTTTGGCGTTTTCCAATCGATACCGATTTGGTTTTATTGTTGCTGTTCTTTGTTGTGCTGTTGTTGCGAAGAGTTTATCTTACCTAGTTTGGGTAGTGGCTACGGTTAAGATAGCTCAGATCAATCTTCAGCATAAAAGAACAGCAACGATCAATCTTTGCAGACTTATGCAAAATGGTACAGCCCAAGTGGCCTTGGTACAAGAACCTTACTTTGGTAAGGGAAATTTCTATCTAGGAAACCTTGTGAACCCGGTGTTTGCCACTTTCAGTAAACATGAAATGGCAAACTCGCGTGTCATGCCTCGAGCCTGTGTGCTTGTCAACAATGCAATAGTTGCTACACTCATCTCTGAACTAACCACCAGAGATGTATGTGCTATCACAATTGATGTATCTGTTGGAAACTTCAACAGGAAATACGTCTATTGTTCTGTGTATTTACCGCATGATGAACCATCCCCTACGGATGCTTTTAAACAAGTCATCGCATACTGTACTTCAAAAGGTCTTCCGCTAATTGTTGGCAGTGATGCTAATGCTCACCATATCATCTGGGGCAGCTCAGACATTAACTTGAGAGGCTCCAGTTTGATGGAGTACTTAAGTAGTACAGATCTTGCATTACTTAACATAGGCAACCGCCCAACCTTCATGGTATCTGCTAGAGAGGAAGTATTAGATATAACGCTTTGCTCTAGCAGAATTAGTCACGAGCTGACCAATTGGCATGTGTCAGATGAAGAATCTTTATCTGACCATCGCTACATCTTTTTTGAACATTTAAATGTTACTTCGCAAACATTGCGTTTCAGGAATCCTCGGTCAACAAACTGGGATCTTTATACTGATTTGGTTGCAGCCAAATTTCATGGATATTCACCATCCATTGACACTCCAAGTGATTTAGATGATGCCGTTGATACTACAACGACCATCATCATGGAAGCTTTTGAAGAAGCATGCCCTCTACGGTCTGTGAAGATCACAAGAGTGGAACTCTGATCTGGCGAAACTCAGGAAACAATGTAGAAAGTGTTGGAACAGACGACGTTCGGCTGGTTCGGAGGCTTTCAGGTCGGCTCGCAAGGCCTACAGGAAAGCTCTCCGGTCTGCTGAACGATCCGGCTGGAAAAACCTTTGTACAAATGTTTCCAGCTTGAGTGAAGTCAGTCGGTTAAACAAAATCCTTGCGAAATCTAAGGATTTCCGGGTGAACGAACTTCGTTTGCCAAATGGCGATCTGACTTCCTCTGATGGGGAAGTTCTGGAATGCTTATTCAGCACACACTTCCCTGGATGTGTGGATATTACATCTTCGGATGATCCTGATGTCTTTTCTTGTAGTTATGATTCTTTAGCTTCGGCTCGGAGTATTGTAACTATAGAATCGATTGAGTGGGCTCTTAATAGCTTTGCTCCTTTCAAATCTCCTGGGGCAGATGGGATTTATCCTATTTTGCTTCAGAAGGGATCTGATTATTTCAAACATGTTTTGAAAAAACTACTTGTTTGCAGTTTTGCTACAGGGTATATTCCCAAATCCTGGAGGGATATTACTGTAAAGTTTATTCCGAAAGTGGGTCGTGCGTCGTATGAAGAAGCAAAGAGTTTCAGACCTATCAGTTTGACCTCTTTTCTTCTGAAATGCTTAGAACGCATTGTGGATCATCACATCCGTGATGTTCATCTGGCCAACGTGCCTCTTCATGTGAACCAACATGCCTACCAATCTGGTAAGTCCACTGTGACTCTTTTACACAAGGTTGTTTACGATATCGAGAAAGCATTCGCTCAAAAGCAATCTTGTTTGGGTGTTTTCTTAGATATCGAGGGTGCCTTCGACAACGTGCCTTTCGATGCCATATTGGAAGCCGCACGGAGTCATGGTATATCTCCAATGATTTCCAATTGGATTCACCAAATGCTCAAAAACCGATATCTCTTCTCGACATTGCGTCTAGCAGGGATTAGGAAATTGAGTGTTTGTGGATGCCCCCAAGGGGGAGTCTTATCACCGCTTTTGTGGAATCTCGTAGCAGATACGCTATTGAGGCAACTGAATAATAGCGGTTTTCCTACTTATGGTTTTGCCGACGACTACCTAACATTGTTAGTTGGTATGTGCATCAGCACCCTTTTCGACCTGATGCAAAACGCCCTTCAGGTAGTTGAGGGTTGGTGTCGCCAATATGGCCTTTCGGTTAATCCGAGTAAAACATCTATTGTTCTTTTCACGGAAAGGCGAAACCGTAATGGCGTTCGACCTTTGCGTCTCTTTGATTCTGAAATCGATGTGACTGAAGAGGTAAAGTACGTTGGAGTCATTCTTGATTCCAAGCTTTCCTGGACACCTCACATTGAGTTCAGAATCAAGAAAGCTTGTATGGCCCTAGGGCAATGCCGGCGTACTTTTGATTTACTGGGGTCTAAAACCCAAGTATATCAAATGGATTTACACAACTGTGGTTCGGCCAATATTGGCTTATGGATGTCTTGTGTGGTGGCAAAAGGGTGAAGTGAGAACGGTCCAATCTAAATTAGGCCATCTCCAAAGGATGTGCTTAATGGCGATGTCTGGAGCGTTCTCTTCAACTCCTACGGCAGCGCTAGAAGTTCTCTTTGACGTTGCCCCACTACACATTCATCTCAAACAAGAAGCACTTTCTTGCACTTATCGTCTATGGGTACTCGGTCTACTAGAGGATACTCCTGTGAACCGCACATCAACACACACCTCGTTGTTTCCACTTCTGGTGAATTGGGACAAAGTTGTCCTTGCTTCAAGTGATCTTACAATTGCTTGTAATTTTCCATATAGGACATTTTCCACGAAATTCCCTTCCCGGGAAAAGTGGACATCTGGTTATCTGGAAAGAAGTATTTCAGACGGCATCGTATGTTACACTGATGGCTCCCTTCTCGAAGGTCAAGCAGGTGCTGGTGTTTATTCTCGTGAGCTAAGGCTGTATCTGTCTTACTCACTTGGTAGACACTGCACCGTTTTTCAGGCCGAAATCTTTGCTCTTATGTGCGGAGTGCAATCAGCACTTCAGCAGCACGTAATGGGCAAAGTAATATACTTCTGTTCAGATAGCCAGGCTGCTATTAAAGCACTTGCTTCGGCCAACTCCAGGTTGAAGATAGTTATCGCTTGTCGAACTCAAATCGAGGATCTGAATTCAGCAAACGCTGTTCACCTTCTATGGGTACCTGGTCATTCTTCCATCGCTGGAAATGAATTGGCTGATGAGTTAGCTCGCTCTGGAGCATCACATGACTTCATTGGCCCTGAGCCAGCTATTCCGATATCGAAGTGTTGGATTAAGCTTCAGATTCACACCTGGGCTGTCACTCAACACAGACAATATTGGAATAGTTTGGAATCATGTCGTCAAACCAAATTGTATAGTGCTGAGCCATCTCTACGGGTGGCGAAGTATCTAACTAATCTGTCTAAGCAGAATTGCAGCATGCTGGTCAAAGCATTGACTGGCCACTGCCGACTCAGCTATCACATGGCGAATATTCAGCAAGCTGATTCATTTGCCTGTGATAGCTGTGAATCCGATTATGGAACTTCGTATCATTTGATATGTAACTGTCCAGTTTTCGCGCAACTGCGTTTCCGAGTATTCGGTAAACACTTATTAAGTGAAACTGACTTCAGAAACCTGAATCTTCAGGATATTCTGTTGTTCTTAACCCGCTGTGGTAAAGAGCTATAGGCTCTCTTTCGCTTTATGCGTTATTACAGTGCCCTTTTCAGGGCGCTGTTTGAACCCATTGTGGTACGCTTGTGCGTTAGTACCCTCTTCCAGGGTATTTTTCCTATTTCCCTACCTGTCCCTATCCCCATCCAAATCCTTTTTCCTTCCTTTTCCCTCAGGTAGATGATGAAATAGGCTGTTATTTTGGCGATGGCACAAATGTCCCAAATGGAGGATAACGTGCCTCTGGAGCCGGCCTTCTGATACCTGATACCTTCCGGAGTCCCTGTAACCCGTTCTGCATTGACCAGACCTGCCCAGAACCCTTCAAAAAATGGTCTTAAACCACAGACAAACAGACATACTACTCAAATCGAATTCTTCACACGATTTAACGGTCATTTTGAAAATAAAGTGTGGTTCGGACTGTGCTCGCATGTGTCATGGTGGCGCTGCTGTGCCTACATCACCTCTCAATTTTGAAGAGAAATGAACGCGACGCCGATCAATGTTTACATAAAATGACTCAGTCATGAACCTTCATTCATGCTTTTTGAATGGATGACGCCACGGGGGAGTCGTCACCTGCAAAATTTTGACATCGAACCGAGGGAAACAACACCTGCAAATGAATGCTTCGGACTGAGCATTATAGAGGGTGCTAGTGAGACGCAAAACGATGTTTTTGAAGCAATTTTCTTCTAAGTAATATGTCTGTTTGTCTGTGCTTAAACATTATGTGTCTAATTTCAGTGAAGCGTGCAGAGAAGTAATGCAATAAAATGCATAAAGGGAATGCATTTGTGGATTTTCAAGCACATAGCAATGATGAAAACGGATGTTCCGGATTTCCGGATTTCCGGAACCGGTTCTCAATAATTAGTCAATATTAATGTCTATAATCAAAGTCCACGTGAATACCTTTCCAACGACCCTTGGACGGTCCTGATTACTTGCTTGGTTGCAAAGTTATAGCTTGCCAAGGTTAGGGTCTCAAAAGCGGCATTTTTCAGTTGAAGCAGGTTCCCGGTGGCCACAGTGGCCGAATCCGGATTTCTCCGGTGGTTTTGAAAACTAGACTTGTGCCCCTTTCATTTGAACCAAAGAGATCCAAAATCGGTCAAGCCACTGATTTTTGCGAGCTGTCCAAAGTTTGGGGTCAAAAATGACCCCAGGGTCTTATTTGTAACTTTTTTTAGGGACTAATGGTGATAAGTACCAGCGCGTATTAGCCGCGATTTAATCTAGGATTTACTAAATCCGAGATTAAATTTGATACCCCGTTCGGTAAGCACCAAAGAGCTTCAAGAGAGGATTTACAAAGAAAGCACGCAGCCATTTTCTCTCTCGTAATTGTCCAGCTCGCGGAAATGTCAATCCAGTTTGCTTCAGCATTCAATCAGCTGGTGTTTATTTACTCTTTTTTTCGTGCAAAAAATGTTTGTTTCTCCTGCGTGATGGCCCATGATCGGTGGGCAGGAATTTCGCGATGAGCGTTGGATGCACAACGCAATCCTATATTTATAAATTACCCAACGAGGATAAGTGGATACTATCAGTCGCCCCACCGCTGTCAGTTTTCCAGATCAAACAGAAAGCGCCGCGGAACCTGCTCGGCGGCTGTGTGCGCAACACATTTCACCCGGGATTTCTCGAGAAGCTCTTTCCCAGATTTTTTTCCAGTGCTTCGGTGGATCATGCCAGAAATCTCTACACAATATTCATTTCAAAATTCCCCCTTATTCACTGAGAGATTACATAATTTGCCGTTACATATTTTTGTGAAATTTCAACAATTTTCTTTGGAAGTACGTAGGATTATCTCCTTTAATTAGTTCAAGGATTCCTTAAATCGAAATTTCTGTAAGGTTTCTCTAGCTGAAACGCCTGTGGGTCAAAATTTCCGTTGAAATTACTTCAAAAAATTCTCACGGAAATACTAACACACATTCCTACGAGAACGCCTCCGGAAATTCATCCACGAAATCCTCCTGGCATTTATAAAGAAATTTCTCAAGAAATTCCTGCAATAATCCTTCCGGGAATTAATCCAAAAATGCTTAACGGAATTCCTACGAGAGAACCTACAGAAAATCCTCTGGGAATTTTTGGAGGAATTTTGTCAGGAAACTAGACATTATTCCGAGAATTTCTTCAGGAGGTTTTCCGGTTATTCCTGAAAAAAAAAAAAAATCCGCGAGTTCCTTTTAAAACTTCGCCTAGAATTCCTTCAAAAATTCCATCGACAATCCTTCCAGAAATTTATCCACGAATTCTTCTGGAAATTATTCGAAAAATTTCACTGGCAGTTTGTCCAGAAATTGCTAGGAGAATCAATAAATTCCCCTGGAAATTACTCAACACATTACTCCGGGAAATCTTCGGTACATCCTCTGGGAACTTTTTCGGGAAATCCTCCAGGAACTTCTTCGGGAATACCTGAAGGAATTTCTTCGGGAATTCCTGTAGAAATTTCCCCAGGAATTGCTTCGGGGATTCCTCCAGGAATTCCATCGAGGATTTCTTCTGGATTTCCTTTGGAAATTCCTCCAAGAATTCCTTTACGATTTCCTCCAAGAATTTCTTCGGAAATTCCTCCAGGAATTTCTTCGAGAATTCGGCTCGGAATTTCTTAAGAAATTCCTCCAAGAATTTATTCGGGATTTCCTCCAGCAATATATTCGGGAATATTCCTTCAGGAATTCCTTCAGAGATTCTTCCAGGAACTCTTCCGGTAATTGCTTCGGGAGTTCCTCCAAGAATTTCTTCGGAAATTCCTCCAGGAATTTATTTGGGAATTCCTCCAGGAATTCCTTCGAGAATACCTGCAGGAATTTCTCGGAATTCCTCCGGGAGTTTCTTTGGAGATTCCTCCAGGATTTTCTTCGGGAGGTCCTTCAGCAAATGCTTTGGAAATTTTTTCAGGAATTTCTTCGGGAATTCCTCCAGGAATTTCCTAGGAAATTTCTCCAAGAATTGCTTGGGAATTACTCTTGAAATTTCTTCGGGGATTCCTCCAGAAATTTCTTTGGGAATCCCTCCAGGAATTGCTTTGGGAATTCCTCCAGGCATTTCTTTGGGAATTCATCCAGGAATTTCTTCGAGAATTCCTCCAGGAATTCCTTCGGGAATTCCTTCGGAAATTTCTCCAGAAATTTCTTCGGGAATATCCTTGCAGTGAATTCTCCAGGAACTCCTCCATGAATTTCTTCGGAAATTCCTCCGGAGATTCCCTCAGGAATTTGTTTGGGAATTCCTCCAGGATTTTGTTTCGGGAAATTCTCCAGTTTTTTCTCCAGGACTTCCTTCAAGGATCACTCCAAGAATTTCTTCAGAAATTCTTCCAGGAATTTCTTCGGGAATTCCTCCAGGAATAGCTTCGAGGATTTCTTCAAGAATTTCTTTGGGAATCCCTCCAAGAATTGCTTAGGGGATTTCTCCAGGATTTTATTCAGGAATATTCCTCCAGGAATTCCTGCGGGGTTACTTCCGGGAATTTGTTCGGGGAATCCTCCAGGAATTTCTTCGGAAATTACTCCGGTGATTTCTCCAGAATTTTTTTCGGGGATTCCTCCGAGAATTTCTTCAGAAATTCCTTCAGGAATTTCTTCAGAAATTCGTACAGAAATTTCTTTGGGGATTCCTCCAGGATTTGTTTCGGAAATTCCTCCAGGAATATCTTCGGACGTTTCTCCAGGAATTGCTTCAAAGTTTATTCCAGGAATTCCTTTTGGAATTCCTTTGGGAATTCCTTTAAGAATTTCTTCGGGAATTCCTCCAGGAATTGCTTCGGAAATTGCTCCAGGAACTTCTCCAGAAATTCCTTCAGGAATTTTTATGGGGAACTCCTCCAGGATTTTCTTCGGGGATTCCTTCATGAATTTCTTCAGACATTTCTTCAGGAATTTCTTCGGGGATTTCTCCAGGAATTACTTTGGGGATTCTTCCACGAATACCTTCGGGGATTCCTGCAGAAATTCCTTCGGAAATTCCTCCAGAAATTCTTGTGAAAGTTCCTCCAGAAATTCTTCTGAAAATTCTTAGAAGGAACCCTTTAGAAATTTATTCGGGAATTCCTCCAAATTTTTTCCGGGTGTTCCTCAGAAAGTTCTTCCATAAATTTGATCGGAAATTCTTCATGAAATATTTCAAGAAATTTCCATGGATATACATCCAAAAATTTCTCCGATAATACCTCCAGAAAATCCTCTGGGAATTCCTCTAGAAATTACTCTTGAAATTCACTTCAAATTTACTCCGGGAATTCCTTCACAAATTCTGCAATGCATTCGTCTAGAAAGTCTTCGAGGAATTCACCCACAAACTCTTCTGGAAACTGTTCCAGATTTTTTTTTTCAGAAATTCTTCCATGAATTTGTTCTGATATTCTTCCTGAAATTCCTCAATAAATTCCTCAGGGAGTTTCTCCAGAAATTCCTACGGGAATTCGTCCAGAAAGTCCTTAGGAAATTTCTCCAGAAATTCTTCTGAGATTCCTCCGAGAATTATAGAGAATCCAGATATGCTTCCGCAGTGAAATTTCTTCAAAGAAACCTTAAGAAATTCCTTCAGGGTATCCTATATAATTTCCCTCAAGGATGATCCAAGACATTCCCACACATAATCCCAAAGGAATTCTCTCAGGGATCACTCAAGAATTTTCCCTATAGAATCCTCAAGAAATTCCCACAGTTATTTCTCAAAAAAATTGCTCAAGGAATTTCCTCAAAAAGTTTCTTCAGTGGACCCTCAAGAAATTTTCTCAGACAATTTATAAGGAATTCCCTAAGCAATTAATCCATAAGAAATTTCCACATGCATTACTTAACGAATTCTTCAAGTACATCAGAATATCCTCAAGGCTTTCCTTTAGGGACTACTAAAAAAAAATTCGCAGCGGTTACTTAAGAAATTTCATCGGAATTTCTTGAGTAATTTCCTCAGAGAATCCTCAAGGAATCCTCGAAAAATTTCCTCAGTGATGGCTTCTGGAGGAATCATTAAAGGAATATTTGGAGGAACCCTCAAAGGAATTGCTGGAAGACACCCCGAAGCAAATCCTGAAGGAATTCCCGAAACAAATCCGGGAGGAATTCCCAAAGCCATTCCCGAGGTAATGCTTTGTGGAATTCCTGAAGAAATTCCAGGAGGAATTTCCAAAAACAAAATCCTGGAGAAAAATGCAGTGGCATACGTGGGACCGCGCATAACTTGCGAACGGATGGTCCGATTTGAGTCGTCTAAGTTTTGTTCCGTTAGTTTTCACCCAAGGAAGGTTTATGAGGCCTAAAACATGGAAAAATTGAGAGTTTTTGAAAATCGGGTTTCATACATTTGGAACGGGGACTTGGGCGCTTGGCTAGGGACTTCAAACATCAAAAAACGCAGTAGGCAAGACAAAGTTTGCCGGGTACAGCTAGTTTTCAATAAAAATCCTGGAGAAATTCCCGAATAATTTCTTGGAGGAATTCCCGGAGGAAATCCTGAAGGAATCTTCCCGAAGAAATTTCCGAAGGATTTTTCGAAAGCATTTTTGTAGGAATCCCTGAATAAATTCTTGGAGGAGTCCTTGAAGGAAATCCTGGAGGAGTCCCCGAATCAATGTCTGGTGGAATCCCCAAAGAAATTCCTGGAGAAATTCCCGAAAGAATTTCTGGAGGAATCACCGAAGAAAATTTTGGGAGAGTCCCTGAAGGAATTCCTGGAGGAATCCCCGAAGCAATTCCTGTGAAATCCCCGAAGAAATTCCTGGAGGAATCCCAAAACAAATTCCTGGAGGAATCTCCAAGAATTCCTGCAGGAGTCCCCGAAGAAATTCCTGGAGGAATCTTCGAAAGAGTTTCTGGTGGAATCCCCGAAGAAATTTTTGGAGGAGTCCCCGAAGCAATTCCTGGTGGAATCTTCGAAGCAGTTCCTGCAGGAATTCCCCGAGGAAATTCCTGGCAGAATCTCCGAATAAATTCCGGCAGGAATCCTTAAAGGAATTCATGGAGGAGTCTCCGAAGGAATTCCTGGAAGAATCTCCGAACTGTCCTTCTGAAATTCCTCCAACGTTTTTTTTTTCAATCCCTCCGATTATGCCCTCTGGAGTTCTAGGGAGATCGGGGATTATTTTTTTTTCGAGAGTTTCTTCATTAATTTCACCGAGAATCCCAATAATTCAACCAGAAATTCGTATGGGAACACCTCTAGAAATTAGTCTGGACATTCCTTCAGAAATTTCTATGAGAATTTCTCTACAAATTCCTTTGGGTATTCCTTCAGAAATTCCTCCTGATTTTTTTCTGGGAACTCCTCCGGAAATTCCTCCAAGCATTTGTTTTGGAATTTCTCTGTGAATTCCTTCTGGAATTGCTCTGGGAATTCCTCTATCCCCGAATTCGGGGATTTTTCCTAAAACTCCTTCATGGAATTCCTTCAGGGATTTCTCTTGGAGTTCTTCCGTCCGAATATGCTACAGCAATTCCTTCAGGAATTTCTCCTGTAATTCCTTCGGGGATTTCTTCAGGCATTCCTTCGCAGATTCATTCAGGGATGTTATCGGGGATTCCTCCAGGAATTCCTTCGGAGTTCCCCCAGGATTTTTTTTTTGGGAATCTTCCAGGGTTCACTCTGGAATTCCTTCAGGAGTTCCTCCGGGAATTCCCCTCGGTAATCCTATGGGGATTGTTCCAGAAGTACCTGCAGAAATTCTTCCAAAAGCTTTTCCAGGAATTCCTCCAGAAATTTCTCTACGCATCTGGCCGGGAATTCCCCCGACAATTTCTTAAGGAATACCTCCCATCAATTCCCTCTGGGTGTAAGGAATTCCCCCTGGGAATAAGGAATTCTACTAAGGAGTCAGGAATTCCTCTAGCAATTTCTAGAGGAATTCCATCCGGATTACCTTCAGAATGCCTTCAGAAATTCTCCAAGGAATTCACTTTGTGAGAATTTCCGGAGGAATCCCTGGGACAATTCCCAAAGAAATCAATAATTTCCGGAAGAATCCCTGGGGGATTTCTCCGAGGAATCCCTGGAGGAATTTCCGGAAGAATCCCTGGGAGGATTCTCGGCGGAATCCCTGGGACAATTCCCAAAGAAATCAATGGATCCCGGAAGAATCCCTGGGGGATTTCCCGGAAGAATCCCTGGGGGATTTCCCGGAGAATCCCTGTAGGATATCTCCGAGGAATCCCTGGGGGATTTCTCCGAGGAATCCCTGGGACAATTCCCAAAGAAATCAATGGATCCCGGAGGAATCCATGGGGGAATTCCCGGAGGAATCCCTGGGGGAATTCCCGGAGGAATCCCTGGGGGAATTCCCGGAGAAATCCCTGGGGGAATTCCCGGAAGAATCCCTGGGGGAATTCCTGGGGGAATCCTGGGCAAATTCCTTAAGGAATCCCTGGTGGCATTCTCGGAGGAATCGCTGGAGGAACTCCCGCAGGAATCGATGGGGGAAATCTCGGAGGAATCCCTGGGGGAATTCCCGGAGAAATCCCTGGGGGAATTCCCGGAGGAATCCCTGGGGGAATTCCCGGAGGAATCCCTGGGGGAAATCCCGGAGGAGTCCCTGGGGGAATTCCCGGAGAAATTCCAGGGGGAATTTCCGAAGGAATCCCTGGGGGAACTCCCGGAGGAATCCCTAGGGGAATTCCCGGAAGAATCCCTGGGGGAATTCCTGGGGGAATCCTGGGCAAATTCCTTAAGGAATCCCTGGTGGCATTCTCGGAGGAATCGCTGGAGGAACTCCCGCAGGAATCGATGGGGGAAATCTCGGAGGAATCCCTGGGGGATTTCCCGGAGGAATTTCCAGAGGAATTGCTGGGGGAACTCTCGGAGGAATCGCTGGGGGAATCTTTGGAGGAATTCCAAAGGAATTTCTGGAGGAATCATGATATATGTTGTCGTTTTGCTAAAGGAAACCCTATAGCCATTTTCGAGAGTTTCTGGGTTCCCAAAAGATTTCCCTGATGAAATCCTCCAAATTTCGAAGGAATTTCTTACGAAATCTCCGGAATAATGCTGGAGTTATCCCCGAAAAAAAAATGCGAATGGAATTTCTGGAGGCATTCCTTGAAAAAACATGTCGGAGCCTAGAATGAATTCTTACTAGAACTCTTTCGGCACAAAACAGCCACATATGAACAAAAAGGTTTATCCTGTTATAAAATCATTAGTCAGCTACCAGCAAACAAGAATGAATACAAGGAATATCGTTGGCCGTACTGCAATAGAACAACCATCCAATCTTGGATACCTTCTATCCAAGGCGGGCATCGAAACAAATGGCTCTCTGCGCAAATTTTTCATCATGTGCAGCATCATTGTTAACGCTTTTTCTTGCGTTTAGCAAAGAGTGCGAGCGAGAAAAAAGAAAAAGCTGCGCACGCTAGTATGCTAATTATGCTTTGTTGCTGCGACCGTTTTTATCTGCAAGGCACTGTAGATAGAAGATTCCCAAGATTCCGGGTTGTCACGGTCACACGGCGCGGGGCAATCTTCCGGAACCATGCTGCAGTTGGGGAGATTTTCACTTTGCCGCAGATTTCAGCTGCTTGTTTTATTTATTTTGTTTATCATCATGACGTTTCCCAACACGATTGCGTAGTAGGCGCGCAGCCGCACGCAGCCAGTTTTTGTAAATCCGAGATTTATTTTTAGTGCGCCGAAATCGGCGCACTAAAGTTAAATCTCAGATTAAAATCGAGAATAATACCGTTTGGTGCTTAAGAAAATCGAGGATAATACAGTCATGTTTTTTTTATACGCGGGGGATACGTACCGCGTAAAAATAAAACTCAGTTCAAAATTCAAAAAACCGCGTAAAAAAAATCTCACCATTTCTCGACGAATCATGCAAAAATAAGACGATGAAATTTTTTTTTTGTATGGAGTTTTCATTTACGCGGCCGCGTAAATGAAAACCGCGTAAAAAAAGACCTGACTGTACGTGATTGGCGTCTAGGACGCTGTGGAGCTTACCGCCATAAGGAAGGTTAAAAAATCTCATATGAAATAAATGAAATCCCGGTATTTCTAGGGAATCGGCGCAAAATGACTCACATCATAACTCATTTAAGGGCTGTCATTCGTACATGACACTATTATAATTCAATTTTCGATGTCAAATTTCCTTAAAAATAAGCTATTGATGTTCTGTGCGGGTCTCGTGAAAAGAAGTTATCATTTTTTCCCTACCTTTGGAATCGTTTTTTTTTCCAATGTGCAATGTTTCCACCGTAAAGAGTGAACCATGGAGAAAGGTATTCATTACCCCGAGCCCCAACTCATGGAATGGACAGACCGTTGTTTCAGATATGTACGTAACGTGGAGGAAGTTGAAAAAAAGTAAAAGTCTCCTCGAATTTGTTAGATTTTTTTTTTATTCTGCCAGTAACAGTTTCAAACGAATCAACACACTTACCTTTAAGAAAATGTTGAAAACACACGGTTTCGAAGCATGACGATAAACCAATAACCACTTTATAAATAAGCATATACCAGGCTGACATAGCAGGCGCGAAATCGATGTCCTAGGTACAACCCCGTGTCAATCCTTCAATCATAATCCATTTCACGATGCCGAACTGTTTGGAAGCGTAGGCCGCCGCGCCGCGTATTTTGTAGATCTGCTGTAGAAACACATTTTTCGAAGGGTTATCATCAGATCAGCTTTAATGTACTTCATATTGAAGAAAGGAGGATGATTGATTGGTAGAGTAAACGTGTGTGGGATTCAATTGGACGCCATTATGTAGATATGGATAATTTGTGAAAATTTGGAAACCCCGTTAATAAATTGGCGCGAAGTTCAACGGAAACGGCTGTGTGTAGATTTATTTTTTAAATTCACATCGTTTAAGCAGATGAAGTAATAAAAACTCAAATGTGTTAGCGTTAAGCCACGTATGTATGAATTAAAGTTTCGACATTGATTGCGCACAGTTTATTTTATTTGTATCCGAAATATTCCGTTCTGTTTATGTTGTAACATTTGGTAAAATTGGGTTGGGAAATATTCTATAAATGGTAACATAGTTGATACCGTCGTGCGGGGCTACTTTTGAAATACGGGGCTACTTTGGACACTTTTGAATATGGATTTTTTGAATTTGAAATATCGTTCAAATCTGTTTGATGTCTTTGGGACTATTATGACGCAATATTTTCCCCTTCATTTGGTTAAAATTGTTTTTCAAACAAACTCTTTATTGCTTGTCAGGAGACGAAAAAACATCGAATGAATCATAAAAATATACATAACGTATCAGAACATTTGCTCTGTAAGCATTGTTTCTGCAGTTCATAAATTTCAAAGGGTTGCTCAATTCGTGCAAGAAGTATCGACGTAGCATATACAATCGAATATTTGTATGGATACACAATATAAATGACCGCTTCACCTAAATAATGGAATGATGCCCCCCAGACAGCCTTTTAGTCTATATTAAAATATCACGCTGCTCATAAAACCAAAGGTAGCACAGAACCACCTAAAAACGCATATATTTATTGAAATAATGTATGATATAGTATACAACAGTATTGGTACAAAGTAGTATTCTTAATAAACCCGGAATTTTAACTGCAGTTTTGTTTTAATTATGAATGTCCAAAGTAGCCCCCCTCTGATTCTATATGATATGTCTCCGATTGATGTATGGACAACTTTTTTGTTTATGGATGGATTTAGTTCAAATTTTGCATGCATCCTACATACATACTCACAATTATTATGTGAAAAAATTGTGGAAATACATTCACTACTCTGGGAGTTATAATGTCATAAAGTTGAAAAACCATTAAAAAGTGTATAAAGAAGCCCCGCACGACGGTACTTCACATTCGTTGTACTGCTCATTTCTTATCTTTCTTTGTCACATCATCAGGTACTCAAAACATTAAATATGGCTATAGACGCAACTGTTGGATTAATTTGGAGCTTTTCTTTAAACATTTAAAAAACTAAACATATTTAGTTTTTTTTATCACTAAAACTGGGAAACGTAATATCCGAGAGCCTATTATAAATGTCATTTCACGGTGGAAATGCAGAAAAAAAATGTTCTTTAATCTTTGCGAAACACTTGGAAGAAGCCTTCGGATTTCACAGTACTAGACATGTTAGTGTGGAGAGCCTACGTAAAGCTAAATTTGGCGCAAATCTATATATATAAAAATGAGTTTGTAGCTTCTTTGAGGCAACAAAACTCACGAACGGCCGAACCGATCAGCATGACCCTTGCACGTTTCGATTCGTATTCATGGTGGCTGTGTTTATATGTATAAAAAGTTACGAAAATGATCTAAAAAAGTCAGAAAATTGATATAGTACTGATTTTACATGAGCTGGGAAGAAAATCAACACGATCGATATAAAGCCAATCTAGAGTGCGGTGCTGCAATGACCTCAACAGTTGTCAAATTACCACAACCGGGCAAGACAAAGTTTGCCGGGACAGCTAGTTATTTATATATATGGTGGCTCCATGTGAGGATTGTCCAGTTACCGGTATTCTTATCTATAAATCGAATGCCGGTAACTCGACAATCCTCACACGGAGCCACCATATCTCAAATCTGATCTTTCATACCATTATCAACACTGTTTGACTCATATAATTATTACTCGGTCAATATATTGCAAAACTGTTCAAAATAGCACTATATTAGCATACAAGCCGAATGACAGTGTTATGTGTCACAACGTAATGCAATATTAAGAAATGCTAAATAAGTCGCTGTATTGATTCTAGAAGGGTAACCTCCCATAGTTTTTCGATAAATTCCTCGAAGCATGTTCTTCTTCTTGGCGTAACGTAACGTAACCC
The DNA here is from genome assembly GCF_035046485.1 of Aedes albopictus. Classification (NCBI taxonomy): domain Eukaryota; kingdom Metazoa; phylum Arthropoda; class Insecta; order Diptera; family Culicidae; genus Aedes; species Aedes albopictus. Next base: position 3,617,071 of record NC_085136.1, on the reverse strand, counting down.
ACTGGGACTAAGCCTGCTTCTCAGCTTAGTGTTCGCTCTTCGTACATACGTACAACTGAGGAGGTTAGATTGACCGCTTCTCGGAAAGAGAAGGCTTCATGATGCTTGCTTCATAGAACTTTTTTTTCTCCCCTGTTGGGGAAATTAAGCCACTGCGTCCAATAAGATGAACTTTTGTGGCACAACTTAATCTGTCTACTAAGTTACCCTACTACAAGCAGAGCCGTAGCGTGGTCCCATGGCGCCCTTGGCAAGAATTCAGTTAGGCGCCCCACGACAATCGTAAATTTGCAAAAGGTTTTAGTCAGTGCTGAAAAATTCATTTCGTCATATCTGAATTCAATCACCTACAGCTTATTTTAGAAGCTGAACCTGAGAATATGGTATATGAAAAACTTCTGCGGATAGACCAGTTCTGCAAGAAAGTCACGGAAAAACCGCTATTTTTCGAATATTTGATGTAAATGTCACGGACTGCCTTCGAAAAATGCCAAATAATATTCACCGTGAATATCATTGGGATTTTTCGAAGGTAGTCCGTGACATTTACCTTAAATATTCGAAAAGTAGTGGTTTTTCTGTGACTTTCTTGCAGAACTGGTCTAGACGCACAAGTTTTCCATATACCATATTCTCAGATTCAGCTTGTAAAATGAGCTGTAGGTAATTGAATTCAGATATGTCGAAATGAATTTTTCAACACTGGTTTTAGTCATTCTTTTTTTTCTAGGTTTTTATAAGTTGTATTTTGGTGTTTCGACAAAACGAGCTTCACCCGATTTTACTTTATTTTATATTGTGCTATTCATTCGTGTTTTGCATTTCACTCAAACCAGCACAATAAATAAAAATGACAGTTCAGATTCCTTCCATAAATGATGCATATATTTCTCCAAGAATTCTTACAGTTTTTTTATTCTTTTTTTTCTGAAGTTTTTGATCAATTAAATTTTGTTTAAAAAAAATACTTAATAGAATTTCAGGGATTTTCCGGAAACCTCAAATGATCTATTTTGCCAATTTTTAACGACTGGTTCAATTGGTTTTGCCAGAATTTTCAAATAACCTTACCAAAGGTTTCTTTTGAAGTTCAAAATATTTCTCAGAAGATCTGTGAGAAAAAAATCAGTAATCCCTGAGAAATTTCCATGGAAGGCTTTCAAAAAATCTTTGGAGAAGTTTTGTATAAAATCATTGGCAAAATTGCCATCGGAATACCTAGAGAAATTTCTGAAGGAATTCCACATATTTGGTCTTTTAGAGGAACTTTTGACGAAATTCATGAAAGGTTTTCTGGAGAATTTTAGCTAAAAATTATGTAGCAATCTCTAGTGAACAAATTCACTAGAACAATTTCTGGAGGAATCAAAAGAAAGTTTTCTACGCGATTCTAGAGCTTTCTTCTAATCTTTGATCAAACTACTAAAGAAATTAATATTCTAGTCTAGTCTAGTCTACGCATTCATTGAAAGAATCCTGGAAAAAGATAGAATCGACTACTTCTATCATTGTTTTTGTCATTACCAATGCTTGTAGCACATCGGAGATGTAATACAAGAATTGAAGTGGGCAGGCCTACTGTGCAGCGTCTTTGCCTATTGCTATGGATATTGATTCCACAATAAAACTAAAGAGCAGGGACATTATGTATCAACCTTCGGTAAAGTACATATGTAGTATAAATGTGCAGTAAATACATTGGGAGTGACTTTGCTAAAAAAGTTCATGTCACTCCGTTAAGGATCTTCGCCCTGAGATAGGACAAAGGAATTTAACCCTTCTGTGTAGGCTAGCCTTGAGAGCCATCACTCGCTCGAAATTTCTGAAGAAATCCTTATATGATTTACTAAACAAATATCAGGAAAAATCTGCCTTAATTCCTTGACGAAACTATGGAAGATTATTTAATAAATCATTGGCAAAATATTACGAGGAATCCTTTGACTGACTTATAAATAAGTTCCTAGATAACTTCCCCAATTTCTAAAGGAAGAAATATTTCAATGAATGCGAAGAAAATCCTCGGAAGTAGCCTCAAGACATTCCCCAGTGTTAATGTTTAGGAATTTTAAGAAAGAACCTTTACAGGAATTTTGAAAGCATATTGTATTTGCTTTACTCATTAAAAAAACTTAAATAGTTTCTCAAAATAAAATTATAGATAAATTCCCAGGTAACATCATGATAAATGCTCAAAATTAACTAGAGAAATCCTATTTTCTGAGAATACGGAAAAAAAGTAAAAGACGTATTATTAATCACAAATACTGAAAATAGTGAAATCTTGCCTTTTTTTAATGAAAGAAAACAAGCATTTCGTGTTTAATAGCCTTAGGCCTTCTCGGCGCCCCTCTGATGTTGGCGCCCTTGGCGGGGGGCAAACCTGGCCAACCGCACGCTACGGCTCTGACTACAAGTACCATCCGGACCAGGTTTTGGAAAATAGTTTATGCAACTACTGGTATCGCGAGATCATTACGGATCCTCATTCGTGGCTATTCATGGCCGATATTGTGGTTTGCGACAAAATGATGTACCATTAGACAACAATGTCGAATCAAAGCTTCCCGGTAAAATGACGAAGTACAACGACCTAGCGGAGGAGATGGGGCAACGGCTCCTGGAGCACGTCTGTAAAGTTCCAGTTGTCCTCTCGGCACCTGGAGTTGTCCCTTAATCTCTCCTAAGGTTCCTAAGTTCCTACAATTAAGGAAGGACCTGAACAGCATCCAGAATGCAGAGATTCTTAGAACCTGCAGTATAGTGAGACGGTTCTTGAATCATCACAACTGAAAGTACATCACAATTCAGACTCATTAGGATATAAGCAAAACCGGGTAATCAGTTCTACAGAGCCTAACCCGCTTTGGCATGCTGGTGGCCAGTGGTAGGTGAAAGTTTCTAGCATTTTTGCTGGAAAGTGCCAAAACAAAGTAGGTACCTTTTTTCTACGATATCGATATATTGTCTCAGATTTGAATTCTTCCACAAAAGCATTTTAATACTTTTTTTTTGTATGAAATAACTTTAATGCTTCCTATTTTTTCCATTCCATATAAAAGAAAGCAGATGCTCAGCTGTGGGAGTCTCGACAAAAGAATTAAAGAAACTTGACTGAGCGTTTGGGTTGATCATATACAGCTCATATACATCTTTCATTCAAAATTGTGCTAAAAAACAATTATGATAAACGGCCATTATAATTAACAACTGTTACGCCAAATGACTATTACCTAGAATGACTTTATGCCAAACAACTTTATAACCAAATGAAATTATGTTTTTGAAAAAGGATTTCACTTAATCCTCACTCGGAGCCACCATATCATAAATTTGGTTTTATCATACTATGCAATACAACTACCAAACCCACATGACAGCAATAAACGAACTTCGACAGATATACGAAGTATTCATCATTTTAAGGCCACGTATGGCGGAGTGCAATCAGCACTTTAGCAACACGTAATGGGCAAAGCAATATACTTCTATTTAGATAGCCAGGCTGCTATCAAAGCACTTGCTTCGGCCAACTCTAGGTCGAAAGTAGTTATCGCTTGTCGAACTCTTATCGAGGAACAGAACTCAGCAAACGCTGTTCACCTTGTATGGGTATCTGGCCATACCTGGAGTATCACATGACTTCATTGGTTTCACGGTCCTCAGAGAGGGCTTCAGGGGGTCTGAGAGGCGTTTCCGGGGGCCTAGAGAGGGTTCCAGGAGGACTCAGGGGTGCTTCAAGGATCTAGGGGGTATCAGAGCAGTTCCAGTGGGCCACAGGGAGTACCATGAGACCTCAGGTGTGCTTAAGGGAATCTCAATGGCATCTCAAAGTGCTTAAAGAAAATCCAGAGCGTTCCAGGGGGTCTTAGGGGCGTTAGGAATGTTTCAAAGGATCAAAAAGATTTCGAGGAATACCTGGAAGTATCAGAAGCCTTCTCGGGGTCTGAAGAGGTTTTCAAAAGCATTGCTGATAATTTCCGAGGATTTTCGACGAGTTTTGCAGACGTTACAGGTGCGTTTTTGGTGATTTCCGAGGGTCTCAGGTGCGTTATATGGGGCCTGAGGTGGTTTTAAGATGTTCAGAGGGTTTTAGAGGCGTACAGAAGCTTTTTTGGTGGATTCCCTGACTAGAAAATTATATCAAGTTTATATCATATGATGTTATAATATTTTTCTATAACTTATTATGTTATAAACTAGATGCAGGATGATGTTAAATAACTAAAATTGTAATAAAAAGTTTACTGGTCTAATCAAGATTATAACCTATTTTGTTATAATCATATTAAAATTATAACAAAATGTGATATGAATATTAGCCACAGGTTTACTAGTTTCTAACAAAATTTGATACAATTTTGTAACACTTTTTTTAAATGTCGACGACTCGAAACTAAATTATAATACACAGAGTTATAAAACAACACTTATAACATAATGTGATATAATTGAGTTATAGTAATATAAAAACAGCAAGGATGTTGAACATGATTAATCACCATTAGTTATAAATATCATGGTTTGTTAGAATTATGTTATATTTTTGTTACAATTTTCTAGTCGGGTCGGAGGTACTCAGTTACGTTACAAGGGGTCCGAGGGGCTTAGGAGAATTACGGAGGCATGTCAGGATGTTTCAGATGGTTTTCAGCGGGTATCAGAGTCATTACGAAGGCGCTTTTGGTAGCTTTAGAGGGTCTCAAGTGCGTTACATGGGGTCCGTCCGGAGGGGGCTTAAGAAGGACTTAGTATGTATTTAAAAAAAAAACTTCAAAGAATTTTCGGCGAATTTTAGAAGGTATCAGGAGCACTGTATGGGGTCCAATAGGGTTTTAGGTGGTTTTTGAACGCATTTTAGGAAGCTTCAGAGGATGTTCAGCGGGTGTCAGATGCGTTACACATGCGTTTTCGGGAGTTCCGAAGGGTCTCAGATAAGTTACATGGGGTCTGAGGAGCTTTTAGGAGCATTTCGAAGGCATTTCATGAAGATGCCGAAGATTTTTGGCGGGTTCTAGAGCCGTTACAGTTGCGTTATCGGTAGTTTCGGAGGGTCTCAGGTGCGTTACACGGGGTCCATGGGAGTTTTTGGGGGCATTTCAGGGAGTTTCAGATGATTTTAAGAGACGCCCCAAAAACATTTTTGATGCTCAGTCACTCAAATTGCACATTTTCGGACCAATCCCTGTGATCAATTATGAAACCCTTTGAAACGCTCTGAAACGCCCCTGAAATATCCATAATCTCAAAAATGCTGTTGAAATCTCCGTAAGCCGTAATACCCTTTGTTACGCAAAGATGCGTAGCCTTAAATTTGAACCATACATTATTGAAAATATGAACACCCCTATAAATCATATCAGTGGCATTATTGTGTAGTAGTTTAGTAATGACATTTAATAGCTAGCGAGGAGGTGCCTTCAGTACATGAGCAAATCGTGCTCCCTAATTTTACCACCGAATTTGTAAGTTAATTATTGTATATTTGAACTTATAATTTAATAAATATGACTTTGCAGCTTTGTAGCTGATCATGACAAATACCTGTCTAATTTCTGCTGAAAGACTCGGCCTATCCAGCACCTCCCGCAACACCCTTAGAACCCCTATGATTTAAGGGGTTCCTTAAGCCCCCTGATACGACCCTGAGCTGAAATGTCTCGAAACGCATCTGAAACCTCCATAATATCAATGAAACCCTTGAAATCATCATAATCAATTTGAAATTTCTTTGAAACTGTTCATCAAGCCATGCTGCTTAGCAACGCTGAATGAATACTCTAACAATATCGTAGTAGTCCATATCTGTAAAATGAAAATTTTTCTTTAGTCATTAATAAAACCTAGAATTGTAAAGACGTTTTTCCTTTCATTCCGAGTCTGAAAGCCAATAGGTTATGGGCCTGCAAAACCCTGTTTCGGATGGAAGACGAGGACGATAATTTTCAAGAAGCGGAAGACCACTTTCAAGCGGAACCAGCCGGAAGATTCTCAACGATGAGCGACCTGAAGACTTCACTGAAGAAGCTCGGCGACAGCAACTACGCCGTCTGGAAATTTCGGATGGAGTTGGTGCTCATTCAGGAAGATTTGTTCGGCGTGGTGAGTGAGGAAAAACCGGAGGATCCGGATCCCGTTTGGAAGGCGAAGGACGCGAAGGCACGGGCGTTGATTGGCCTGTCGGTGGAAGACGGTCAGTTGTGCCACATCATCAGAGCCGGTTCGAGCAAGGACATGTGGGACGGGCTCAAGACGTACCACGAACGGTCTTCGTTAGCAAGCAAGGTGCACGTTTTACTGAGGTTATGCTCGCAACGGTTGCAGAAAGCATGTCAGAGCATCTCAACGAAGTGACAGTTCTGACAAACCGGCTTACTGCGATGGGTGAAGAATTGAAGGAGCATTGGGTCGTCGCGATGCTTCTGTCAAGCCTGCCTGAATCCTACAACAGCTTAATCACGGCACTGGAGAGCCGCCCAGAATACGACCTGACCCTGGAGTATATCAAGGGGAAGCTGTTGGACGAATGGAAACGCCGTGTGGAGAATCAATCGGAAGAGAAGCATTATAAGTAGGCGTTGCCACGAGCAGACGTGTTTTGCTTGTCATGTTCATTTCACATTCTTTAAATTTTGTATTTTGATTCCGCTTGTGGTTCGTGTAAGGATCATAAGGGATATTGAAAAAACAGAAAACCAATGTGCTCAAATGGAATTCAAAAAGAACGATGATGGTTATAAAGATCGATCCTAGGAGGCTGTGTTAGTGCAGAAAAATTAAATGTCAGTTTGTTGGATATTTTCACGAGAATACATGTGCTTTGATGAAGATTGGTAAACAAATATTATTGTTGTTTCATTTGAAATGAAAGTGATCCCAAAATGTAGAGTGGGATAAATCGTTTAGCTGCAGGATGGAGCCGATATCCGGTCACTACAGTTCGGTATATACATGTATATGTTCCGCGTGTGAAAGTGATTGAAATTGTTGCGGAACTGCAACATCCAGCAATACATACCTTCTTATAAAAGAATTGTTTACAACGTGTGTCCTTCTGGCGCGTGATGTTTCAACGGTGTTTCGAACGGTTGTGCGTAGTGTTTTCGTTTGTGCGCGATACCGAGAGTGTTCCAGCGAGAAAGTCAGTGTTTCACGTTGTGATAATTAGGTTAAACTGTTTTTTTTTTCGCGTGTCAAGCGACAGAGTACCTTTTAGCGAGTGTGGTAGTTTGGCGACAATAATCATAACTGAGTAGGCCATGCCGTTGGTGAAGATTATTATCATTCGATCTGTCAAGCCGGAGAGTACCACATTGGCGACGAGAAGAACCCATTTGCTGAACTCATAAGCGGAACTTTGGAGAATCAACAAGAAGACCATCGTAAAGAAGCGGATATTCTACTGGAAACGCGCGGTGGCGATCTTTCGGCTACACACCTCATGAAGATCAACGAATACAAGGAGGGAAACGGCAAAGAAACAAGAGAGTGTTTTTTCCTGCTGGTTGAAAGTGGCACACCCAGTTGAAGCTTAAGGTAATTATAAGTAGTTTGTTTTCCGACGAATAGCAACTGTTCGGATCAGACATGAGGGAAAGTCAAAATATCTCGCCTCGAAAAAGGGAGATGCCGAAACGACGGATGAAAATCCGGTCGTAGACGGCAATAATGTCTATCCTCAGAGAAGGGAGACGCGAAAGCGGCCGGGGATGGCAATAATGTCTTGCCTCCAAGCATCAGTTGACAATTTAATCGACTAGGCCGGAAGATAGAAAATAAGGCTGAACTGGAAGAGGGGAGTTTAATTAACAATAGAAAAGTCTAATAAGAAATATTTTCACTTGCATGATGAAGCAATAGGAATGCTTCATAAATAGTAAAGAGAATTGTTATTTTTTCAAACAAGTTATGATAAATAGTGCAATTTTGAAAGATTTTGATAAACGAATTGCTAAAACAGTGCAATTAATTATTCTGCAGATAACCTAAAATCCGATTTGACTATTCTTCATTACACCAACAAAGACAGACAGACACATGCACGAAAAAGACGGATCATATATTCTACTTTATCGATATGGTTGCCGTCCTTGTCATGCTCATGTTACATCTGTCAAAATGACCTCAGAATTGTCAGGCAATTTGAGGTTATGTTTGTTGGTGTAATAAAGAATTGACTGATGTAGTGCAAAATAGAGGATCCTCCACTTTTGCAATCAATAGCATCAACATCATATGCGATCGTGTGTTGACTGGGATGTTTGTTTTAGTTAATACTCGTTTATGGCACATCTTCAGTTTCACAATTTGATTGAAGATCCGGCTTAATTTCATGAGTGAATGTGAGGTAATTCCAACAATTTAAACATAATAAGGAACTTCTTATTGTGAAGGAGGATGCATGCTCACTAGTTTGAATGAAACCTTGAAGAACAGAAACTGGAGGAGAGTTTCTCGGTTTAGTCTTCTAAGATAGAAATTGTTGTATACATATATATCGACAATATTCGTCCTTTTGCTTTTTGTCAGGTAAGCATCACATACAATTCCATCTAAATTCCAACTCTAGATACCTAAAATGAGTGCAAGCCTTTGGGTATTTCCTTAAGTAGATATCTAATCAATATTTCCTTGTTTACCTGTTGATTGAATCGGATTTAATTTGCATTGGCATTCCATTGAAATTAGATTGGATTCGAATATGAATCGGATTTGGATTGGAATGAAATCGGATTTGAACTAGATGATGATTGGATTCGGATTGGATCTGGATTGAATTTGAATTTCAATAGAATACAATATAATTCAATAGAATTCAATAGAATTGGATTTAGATTGGATTTTGATTGAATTTGGATTGGATTTGAATTGGATTTGAATCAGATTTGATTGGATCTGAATTTTGTTTGGATTGAATTTGGATTGGGATTGAATTTGAACTAGATGTGGATTGGATTTGGATTGTATTTGAGTTGGATATGAATTGGATTTGAATTGGATTTGGATTGGATTTGAATTGGATTTGAAAAGGATTTGAATTGGATTTGGATTGGATTTGGATTGGATTTGGGTTGGATTTGGATTGGATTTTGATTGGATTGGTTTTGAATTGGACTTGATTTGGGTTTAGAGTTGGAATTTGGATTGAATTCGGACTGAATATGGATTGTATTTAAATTGGATTTGGATTCGATTTGGATTGGATTGGATTTGAATTGGATTTGGATTGGGCTCAGATTTGGATTGGATATGGATTGGATTTGCATTGGATTTGAATTTGAATCGAACTTATATTAGGTTTTATTAGGATTTATATTTGCATTGGAATGAGATGTGCATAGGATTGGACTTGCATGAGATTTGGATTGAATTTGATTAAATGGTAGTTCAAGAGTAGAGGAGAGGAATATTGTAGTGGGTAGGATTAGAATATTAATTCATTTTGTTGAATTTAGTTCTGTGTGTATCGAAAAAGATACATACTCACTATTTGTGACATCCCTGAGCGAATCAGCGTGGAAACGGCATAAAATAGCAAAACTTAACGAAGATTTGCTGCAACTGTCTGAAGCGAGACCATGAGCGGGACAGCACATTGAGCCGAAACCAATGCGAGAACGGCGACGGTAGTTCGGTGGCTTGGACAAGAAAGCTCCGATTTCAGCCGATTCGATGGAAGAAAAATAGCAGCGGAGCTCGGATGAAAACGAGCAGGTCATTCTGGTTACCATTGCAGTAGCGACAAGATGTGATTTCTAATATCATCTTTCGTTACGACACCTGTCTGTGGCCAAGTGTCAAACAAAGATTTCGTTCAGTGAAAAGCATATCAACTCCCAAGTGCATTAGGATTGAAGAATTAGTTATTGATATCACGAGTGTAGAATTAGCGAGATGTTATAATACACATAAATAAAAAAAAATATTGATATCACCGTCATCATAGAAATCTTGAAAGGAGTCCAAAACACAAATGTTCGTTATGAAAATTTATTCATTGCATTCTCAATGGAGAATGGAGTACAGTGAATACATTTTTATTGCAAACATTTATACTTTGAAAGAGAAAACTGCTTTCGAAATTTCAATGATAACGATGATATCAATGACGAATCCTTTAACTTTAAATCTCTCTATCGACAGACACATGAAGATGTGTGCGATTAGCTTTGCTGTACTAGACGAATCAATTCCAACAATCTAATTTCTGCCAGAAATTTTGTAATTCTTTTTCCAATAAATTCATAATATCGCATAGAACCTATCATCCAATACTAAACAACAGTTGCGTCTATTTTGCCAATCTTCTATCTCCATCAGTCGGTTTCCTGTTTGTGCGATAATCTTTTCTATTTTAACTGTTTTTTTTTTGTAATTTCTACACATACCTATTTTTGTTTGTAAAACAAATACTGATCACAGAAATTAAACAAGTTAACTATTGCCTTATAGCCTACGTGTGCCGCTGTATTTTCTGCACTGGTATCGAAGCTCGTTTTGAATCCCGCGCCGCCGTCGTCCTTCCGTAATTATTGTCTGCCTCAAAAACCGACGGTAAACTGTGGCATTTGCTGGTGGAAGCTTTTCGCCTTACTCCATATAGCTGCAGATGGGTGGCTCCAGTAGAGGGATAAATTCCTTCGCAAAGCTTTTGCCGGCGAGCTTTCCCAAGTTGGTTGCTATCCTCCTCGCCGATGGCGAAGCTTTCGATTGAAAATGGTTTGGTGTTAGTGAGCTTTTCGTCGTCGACAAGATTCGATGAAGGGGGGGAATTTGTGTCGCCTTGATAAGACGAAGAAAGCTTTAAGGATAAAGATGCATCCGAGTCAATTTCGACACGCGGAACGGATTCGGTGAAGTCCGAGTCAGATGAAAGACACACATTCCGCAAATGCGGGTACAGATCATATTTGCAGTCCAGTCTATTGGGGAAGTTTGGATCGGTCGAAGGACTTCTGGAAAGTTGAGACTCGATACAACGCTGCTCATCTTCAATGCTAGTGATGTCCATGCTGTCCGGAGGGGAATATTTAAAACGGGTGCTTTTTGTAAAACATTTTATTGGACACCATCTGTTATGTTTGGTGAAGCGTAGCGGGCGAAAGTTATTTCCATATCGAACCCAATTCGAAGGGCTTGGAATGCAGTCATTTTCGAAGGTCGTTAGGGTCCGATTCGTTCGAGTGTGGTCGGATGATGTCTTCTTGTGTAGACATAGACAGGATTGTTTACGATATGGATATGAACCCGGATCAGCTTCAGTAGCAGTTGTCAGTTTTGTGGTGTGATGCTCATTCGGTTGGAAACATTGTCGACGAATGTTGCACCCATGAGTACCGATTTGGCGTGCCTCAGGCGAAGAGTTTACTGCGGTTGGTGGTATTTTCCGGAACGATACAACCAGAGGACGCTTCAGTCGTACCAGATCAGTCTCTCGGTATCGGATCTGATTTTGGTTTGAGCAAGCTTCAATTGATGCAGCAGTGATTGCGGTTGTCTCATTGAACGCGCTAGTCTGCTGCAGCGGGTAAGCGGTTGTATAGCATACAGATGAGCACGTGTTTATCGATTGCGAGTTAATGGAACTTGAGCACAGTGAGACATTCCTAAAAAACATACGCTGTCTTAGTGGGTGACCAGAACGGCGGTATAAATAATTCGCTAATGTTTCCTACAGCGTTACCGTACCGGGAAAAAGAAAAGAAAGACACACATGATAGATTTCGACTCCATCCAATTGGGAATTTACGATTGAGCACACACAAGACGCATTTCACGCCAAATCGTTTTCGGGGCTGGCGCAACACTTTCTCTCAGATTCCAAAGAACATTTAATGGCCATGTTGAATTTGTCACAAAAAGTCACTTTGCATACTTTTTTTTCAAAAAATATCTTTTAGAAGAGTCAATTTTGATGACCGATTTTCTTTAAAAAAAATAGTAAACGAAAAGTAACAAATCCTGTGGAGGACTGTAATTTTTAAACATGACATAATCGGATGAATCCAAACGAAATGGACGATAGTAGCATCGTCGTTTGTAATTTTATAATGGAAATAGAAATCAAAGGCCTGGAAGCAAGTCAATTTTCAGAGAAGCAGTCACATAATGATCCAATATTATCACTCCCTCCGCGCGACAGACCTTAAATTTTCAAAAATGTCCTGTTGCGATCGAGGGCAAATATTCTCTTTCTTTTCAAGATAGATTAGAGATAGAAAAGGCGCGCATTGAAACATTGAATATGCGTATGAATTTGGCACATGTTTGGACATATTTATGAAGAGGGGGGGGGGGGGGGGGGCGGTGTTGGATTTACCTTTGAATCTTTATTTTGAAGATGTTCTAACAAATGAGCCTTTTTCTGTTAAAAGTCAAATTTTTAGCTATTTTTAACATTGTTCGCTTATCTCAATGATAAAACAAAATTTCTTCATCATTTTATCAGAATCAATTCAAATTTCAAATTAAATAGTTATTTTGGCAGAAATTCGTTAAAAATGTAATATACTTCTCCATGATGTCTGTTCCCATAGATACGAAAAAAAAACAATTCTTATGTTCTTCAAAGCTGTTCCACAAACCCATTGAATAAAACGAAATTCCAAAATTTGACGTATAGAAAGGAGTAAATAATTAGTTGCATTTTATTCAAAGCAAATCTTTCAAGCTCTAGATTCTAGAATTTTTGTCTGATTTTCTCCAATTTTTCCCCCAGAACTTTTTCCAAAAAAAAATACTTCTTTTTTCAGTATGCTTTGAATGAGCTCTGCCAGAAATTCTTCCAGAAGATTCACCTAAATTGAAATACTTGTCAAAAGCTATCTTTTTGAATTCTTACATTATCAGTAGTAGAACTTGTTTGATTCCACTAGTTCAAAATTACAAAATCAAAAAAAACTTCATTTCAGTTTACTTTCGCAAAACAAAATTATATAACCTGCCCTAAAATATTGAAAACTAGTAGGGCCGCACAAATAATTTAATTTAGTTCCTCTACTTATTCTTATCTTCTGGACAGATAAGTAGGCCTGTTGTGTTTGCAACTTCCACACTTTTTCGGTAGAGTATTCGACTATGAAGAAACGTGTAAGTCGTATACTAAACGGGCCTATCTGAAAGAAGCACAAGTAGGAAAATTGAAGAGAAATTACATGTTCTGGCTATTTTTCGTTTTAGTATATCATTTGCTAAAATGAAAGTGAAGTGAAGTTATTTTCAAATTTTTACAGTTTTTCAAAAAATAATTATAATGACAAATACGATTCAACAATACACGCTTCAAAGGGTTTCCCATGCATTTTTTTCCGAAAAAAAAACTAGCTAATGATTATCCTTTGAATTTTACAAATATCCTCAGGAAATATACGTGAAAATATTAAGCCATTTAGGTTTGAAATTCTCCAGGCACTTCTTTTCAACTTTTGTCAAAAAAATCTTCCAATACAGGTCGGACTCGATTATCCGGGTGACTCCAAAATTATTTCACCCCGGATAATCGAATCACCCGGAAAATCGAGCCATGCTTATTTTCTTTTATTTTTGATGTTCTTCAATCAAAAACTGTTCGTTAAACATAGAAACTAACATACATAACGTTGTAGTGCCTAAACTTAACGTCTAGTATTATTACAACCATGTTTTTTGAAAATGAAATTTTAGCTGAAAAATTTGAAAAAATAAAAACAATTTTTAAATAGGCTAAATCCTACTTACAGGTGTTGTATTAGATGTTTATCACATTTTTTGACATATTGTAATCTAAAAATTTGTAAACAAAGCAAAAACAAACTTTTCCCCGGATAATCGAGCCATTTTTCCCGGATAATCGAGCCCCGGATAATCGGGCCCCCGGTTAATTGAACCCCCGGATAATCGAGTCCGACCTGTACAGATAAAACTCCAAAAGTAACACTAGACTTTCCATCTAAATTCCTTTTCCGCCAGATATGACGTACCCGTTTTTCAAAAACTCTTTACGAATAACTTCTACCTCAATTATGAATTGATAGTCCTAATAAGGAAGAGTTTTCTAATTCTTGATAGTTCTAAATTTTTCAATAATTCCTTAAAAATTTGAATTATTGGATTGGTTAATTGAATCCGGATTTTACAAATTAACACTGCCATGCTATGAATAAATTATACCATCTACTGTTCTCCAACACAGTGGGAACGGTATTGTTCTACTATAATATCTCAGCCGTTTTTAATTCAATTTGCAATATTTATGAACTAATCAATTTTCCCAGCCTTCTAGATGAATAGGTATAACATGTTTGAAATATAAATTGGACCAAAGATGCAAGTTCTTAAAAAACGCAGTTTATCTAGAGTAACAGCAAATGTAAAGTAGTTTTCTCACATATTTTGATGTCGAATTACCCTTAATAATGAAATGAAAATACTGCATAGCAATATCTGGAGATGTTCAATCTCAAAACTATAAAATCTGCACAAAATTCCATACATATAATACAGGATATTTGTATTTTCTGTTTGAACTTAACATTCATCGCACCAACTTCTTTGTTTTGTTTTTCAAAAATAATCACGTGTACATGACAATAACTTTTCACGATAATAAAGAGAACTTTAATTCCTGAAACCTACAAAATCTTCACAAAGTTATGAATAATACACGAAGTTTGTATTGTCGGTTTGAACTTATCATTCATCGCGTGTGCTATATTGCTTGAAAATAATCACGTACGCGTGAGAATAACTATTCAGAGCGATTGTGAGAAGCATAGATTTAAATACTACAAAATCTTCATAAAATTACGTATAATACAGTTGCATTTTCAGTTCGAACTTCACGATCATCGCGACAACCTTTGTTTTCACATGGACACGAATACTTTTCCAGAGCGATAAGGAGAAGTTTGAAAACTTAAAACTGTGGAGCGGACCTGATGTGATGTTTAAAGCACGAGACTATCACGCCGAGGACCTGGGATTGAATCCCATTCCCGACAAACTCGCAAAATGTGAGTTCACCTTTCGGAAGGGAAGTGAAGTATGGGTCCCGAGGTTAGAAAACTTGGACTATGGAATCTTCACAAAATTTTTTGTTCAAAATCAGTATTTATTATGACAACCTATTTGTTTTATTGCTTGACGATAACCAAGAGTATATGAGAATTATTTTCCAGAATGATTGTGAGAAGATTGAATAAATAGAACTTCAATATATTCTCAAAGCACGCAAAAATTTTTTTGGTGAAAGCGCAATGTTCAAAGCGTCATCCTATTTGTTGGATTAATATGCCAGTAAAATTTAGCAGTAAAATTGTGAAAAATATACAGTTTAGAACTACATTTTTTTTTATTAAAATTCTATAATACAAGAATATTGTTATTTTGTTCAGCAATTATTTCGAACAGTGTTCGAAAAAATTCAGCACAATGATGTTCAATTTGTGTGAAAACGAGCACAAATAAACAAACACAGTTACCCATAGACACGAGGCCGAGAATGAACATGACAAAGAGAGACGAGACAATGAAAGCGGCGTCTTGTGGTGTCATCCACTGTAATTGAAGTTCAGTTCAGCTGAACTTCAGCTCGATGATTTCGAATATGAATTGAAATTGATTTATTATGGTTTAGGCATACAAATACCGATATGTTACCTTAATTCAATGCATTATAGTTACTTTTGGTGCGTGATGCAAAACAACTGAATTTTTTGCTTCTGCATCGTGCTTAATTAAAAATAATCAGTTGAAATTGGAAATACTGACTTTGAGTATCAGTAGGTGATTGAAGTTCAGCAGACAGCGGTCAAAAGAATTTCTAAAGCATACATTTCTGAGAATGCCGCTCGGGTTGTCAAGACGACTATCAAAACAAAAACAAATCAACGACGCTGGCGCCGCTGGGCGTCGGTGCAGACGACCGTATTTTGACAATTGTCGTCACTGATTTCGAACATTGTGAATTTTTCATGATTTTTTTCGGGAAATTCTATTGGTAATAATTTGTAAATATTTTTTCTAATTTTTCATAAATTGCTTTGGTTATTTCCATAAAAATCACTCAAACCTTCGAAGGAATCCCCTTCGGCCTTTTTTTAATTTTTTGTGAATTTCTCCAGCAATGCATTTAAAATTTGTTAGTCAATTTTTTTGTAAATTTTCAAAAAGATATTTACAATTTTTGTCGGCAATTCTTTCGTATAAGGAATTTCATTGTTAATTTCATAAGATATTGCTTCGGCTATTTATTTGTAAATTCCTTTGGCAAAGAAATTAGAATTTTTTTCTGTAGTTCAATTGGAATTTGTCCAGCCTTATCCTTGAGAATTTTATTTTTTTGGAAATTTTTGTGTGAAAAACAAGCAAAGGAGAATGGTTTCAACAAGGATTGAAAAGACATTCCTGAAGCAAGGGCGTTCCAAAGTTTGTCTCAAAAGAAAATTTGGAAAGAATTCCCAAAAAAAAAATGGCTCATCGATTTAAAAAGTACCCTCTGAATGATGTCACAAATACAATGGCAGAAAAATTTCTACAGGAATTGCTGAAGGTCTCCTCAAAGAAATTGCTGCAGGTGAAAGAACTTTCAAAGAAGGAATTTCCGAAGCAATTTCTAATAGAAAATGTTAAAGAATTTTTCAAAGAAATTCCTGAAAAACCTTAAAGATATTGATGCCTGAGAAATTTACAGAGACAAAAAAAACTATACCGTCTTCAACCAGAGGTTGTACAGACTGAACGATCACTAACATTAGACAACGGACATTACACGAAACACCCAGTGCAGTGGTCCAGTGGAGAATTTTCCGTTTGACGAAAAGTTTTCACCGACTTGAGCGGGAATCGAACCCACACTCCGAGGCTTACGAAACGGCCAGATGACTGACGCCCCTAACCGCACGGCCACGAAGCCCACAAATTAAAGATGAAATTCCTCAAAAAAGTTTGGAAGCAATTTCGAAAGGAATTGCCAAGGATTTTCTCAAGAAAATTCGCGTAAAATTTTCCAAAAGCATTACTGAAGAATTCACGAAGAAATTATACAAAGAATTAAAGGAATGGTAGAAGAAATTCACGAAAAAGAAATTGTGAATTCTTTCTGTATAGATTTTTAGGAATATAACCAAAAGATTCTTCAAAAAAATTGCCGACAAAATTTCGAAAGTCATTGATGTGAATATTCTCAAAACATTTTTTAAGCAATGCTCTCAAGATTTTGTACATTTAAATCGAATAAATAATTTCATTCGATTCGATTCACTATGGATTTGGAGTATGACAGTTCAAAACTTAGTTGTTTAAAAAATAGTGTATTACTCTTGGTTCTAGCTTCGCGAAAGCTAAATCAAAAAAGCTCAAATTTGTATTTTGGCTCATTTCCAATGAAACGCACAGAAAAGGACCAAAAACAAGGAAGGTGACAAATTTCTTGTCAGCTTTGAAGAGGTATTATATTTTACAAATGAATATTAAGTTTATGTGAATATAGTAAGGGCCCTGTTAGAACTTAAAATAAACTGTTCTTAAGCTCTGTGGAGCGATAGTATTTACTAAAATGGTGGTTAAAAGTATGGCCAAAATATGTTCAACATAATCAGTTGGGGACATATTTTGGCCCACCTGTCAGATAAAGACAGAAAACATTTGTGCCAACGTAATGTACTCTGAGAACAGATAAATAGAATACGTTGGGGCCTTGCGTGACCCGCGTAACTCAGGAATGGAGAAAAACCACATCTTGAAAATTTTACAGAATATACCTTATGTAATTTCCTTCCAAAAATATTTTGTTTTAGATTTTTTCCGGAATTCGAAAATAGTGTTTCCTAGGTTTCCGACTTTTCCAACCGATTTTCCTCAACAGTGAAAAATTTTGTGGAAAACGATTTTCATTTTGTTTTTTTTTTGCTGAGAAAATTTGCTTATGAATTCCCAAAAAAAAATATTGTGTCAACGATGCTTCGTTCTTGAGTTATGATTTTTCAAAGTAGGTGGTGTCTGTGGAAAATGTTGGTTTTCCACTGGAGTTTTCCGGAAAATTAGGCGGCCCTGTTTTTTTTTTGAATTTTGTTATTGTTCATATATATACGAACCCCACCTGTGGGAAAAATTTTATTGAATTCTAAGAACCTTAGTATCAATTTGTACGATAATAAAAAAAAATCCCCAAATTACATACCATTAAAATTACTTTATTTTAATGGCCTTCCCACTCATTACAATATGTGTGAAATGCCCAAATATTTAGAAAAATCACTAGATTTTCACACGCTTCAATTACGTAATTTATGCATGGTGACCGACGTCATGGAATAGTTAATTAATTCAGGTTTTGCGTTTTTTTTTATGGAACATCATACTACAACATTACTGGCGATTGCAACAAAATTTCTTCTTTTTTGAACGTTACGCAATGTTTAAACGTTCCCTGTCTCAAAACGCGAAAACAAAATTTTAATACCCACGTAGTTTTCACTTTATGTAAAGTTTTGCTGAGGTACCTTCATTTCATAATGCATTTGATGATATTAGCCAAAATAAAGTCGAGTGGTCCAAAATAGAAATCCGAGATCCTTCAGAAGTTTTGATATTTCTTGTATTTACTACAACAATTTTGATTTCTGTTTTGCTCTTTTCGTCAGAAAACATGTTGCAATACGTAATGTCTACTAAAATATTCCATGTTTTATAGTTGCAGCCTTTTTTTTTTTTTTTGCAGAATTGTTCATCCACTTCCTAAAGCGGTCCCTTCCTCACTTTAAGGACAGACTTGTTAGAATCCCAAAATGGCCGCCACAATGGCCGACTTTGGGACCTACTCACGATTTCGAGGGCACAAATCTCTTCATAAACAAAACCAGCGCACCTGATCTTCTTATTTTAAGCTTATTACAAGTGAGCAAGAACAGAATAATGAAATGCACTGTTGTTTGAAGCTTCCTTCTTAAGATTTGTGCGTCTAAAGTTCTGATGCACTGTTGTAGTGGGATTTTAAGACGTTTGTCCTTAATAGGTCAACAAAAAGTCGAAATTTTAGATTTTTTGATGCACTGTATGAAATGACAGCTGGTTGAACTTTCTTGTGAGAATGTTTTGGCTGCCTATTGTAGGGCAGTTCGACAAACCAAATGCAGACGAGTCGAACCACAAATTATATATTTCCTGTTGAGCTTTCGTAAGCTTTAGGAAACTTGTTGAACTCCTCTGCTGCCTAAATGTATATGTTAATAGAAATATCATATATCAATACATCCATTCCATAGAAAAACGATATAGTGCAACTACGATTACCGTGAAACTTGATTTTTTTTTTAATTTTCCAGAGACGAACCAGCCAAGGGCTGAAAGTCTCTCTAATAAAGACAAATCAATCAATTAATTAAATTTTCCCATACAAAACATTTTTTAAATTTGATTATATTTTGAATCCATATAAAATTATGGATACTAAAAACATCATGCATCACTCAAAAAAGCAATACAAGGCATAGTTATGTGGTGATTAACAATATTAGAGCAGCTAGTTTTAAAACATATGACTCTCTATATTCAAAAAAATATATCTCAATAACTAAAAAAAAACAGTTACGCCATATTTCCTGAATTTTCTGATGAAAATATAAAACCAGGGTATCCCTTTAGTCCCGAGACCATTAAAACGTGAAAAAACTAAAATACATAATAGATTTAGAAAAACCGTTACAAATATTTATTTCACTTTTTGTCCCACCACTCTTTGGCTAGTCGAGGGGGGGGGGGGGATAAATATAATAAAGCATTTAATCTGAAAAATTAAAAAACTCATTGGATTTGTTAATTTTTAGCATGATCCGATATTTTTTTATCTGCCCCCTCAAATTGCGAAATCCAGCCAAAAATTTTTGAAGGGGGGGGGGGGGGGAGACAAAAAGTCAAAATTAAATTTGTATCAGCCTTATTGATTTTTAAAACTGACAAGGGGTGATTTAACAAATCGTTCCCACACAAACTTCGAATTGATTTTTAAATAGGTTCACGAGCACCAAAAATCATTAAAATTTAGATTTCGGCCCAGTTTGGCGTGCAGATTCAGAATATGAAATTAACTCAGCATCGTTAAACAAGCCAATTGCATTTATTTGCACATTAATCACAATTTGGCCCCTTCAACGTATTTTTTTCTTAAAACTACAATTCAATAGCTTTCAAACAAAATAAAAGAGGTTTAAAATCGGTCATCTGGTTCGAAAGTTATGATTTTTTTATAAAAAAATAATATATAATATCTTGAATTTTAGGACCACCATATTTGAAAATAGGTCCCCCTGATGACGAAATAAAAAATACAAGTCTAATTATTTTCTATGAACTACCAACCCACCAAGTTTCACGATAATCGGAGTTGCTCTTTATCGTTTTTCAATGGAATGGTTGAATATCTAAAATTGATTTATATGCATTTTGTACATGGATTGCTTAGACTATTTATAAAAAAAGTATATAAAAGGATTTTAGAAAAAAGTCTATTTCTCCAGAATGGATAATTGAAATCAGAGAGAGTGCTGCTAACATTTGTCTGCGAAATGCGTCCCACAACCGAATTTTGGCCACACCGTCATTGGATATTGCAAGTTCAAAACTGAATTTAGTAGAATGACGGCAAACGGTAAACGTTAGAAGGACAAGCAAAGCTGGAAACTTTGATACTTACTCACCTTGAACGCCTCCCGGAACTTGTGGCTCATAATGTTATACAGGACGGGATTGATGCAAGTCGATACAAAGTAGAGAATGCCCGAGATGTGGGTGACAATCTCGAATGCCTTCCGTATTGCTTCATTGTTGTTCTGGTCTCCTCCGTAAACCGCAAAGAGCCGCTGAGCGTGGAAGGGAGCCCAGCAGAGGAAGAACGCTATCACCACGGCCACTGGAACGAGAGACGGGACGGGACGATTAATGGAGTGAACTTTTACGATTGTGGATAGTGAATTGTTTGATAATCAAGCATCCGTCATTAATTTTGAATGGGCTCGGCAGACGCTCCCTCGAAGAACATCGACAGAAACATGAATTTATAATGGCATTAATGGAGCAGTGATGGCAAAAGGTTGTTGTATGCGACGAGGGAGATATTTCTTCGAATTTTCTTGATTATGAATATGTATGTTTCATCTTGTGCAATATAAACCGCTTTCAATCATGAATTGATTGCTCAGACGTTGTTCTCCGGGATTCGATTGATGTTTTATCCGGGACTTAGCAAACGTGATGTTTGTTCTTTGAGACATTGCACTTAGTTTGCAATATGTATATTTATTTGGCATGAAATAATTATTTCGCTCGAAAATATTCAGTTTGTATTTACTCTTGTGACAGAGAAAAACCTCTTTTTCAAAATTTAATGCTGGAAAAATCCCAATAGCATTTGGCGTAAAGTTTCTAAGAGTTCCATTACAAATGACACAGACTAGAGTGTATTAATTACAAATGAATTACTCTTCTTAGCTTTGCGTACAACTTTCTGTCACGTGTCCTGTTCAACAGATCTGACGGAGCATGGTTTTCCGACGAAAGCAGTAAAGCTGATTCGTGCAGTACTGGATGAATCGGATTGCAAACGAAGTGTGTACCTCGTTTGAGGCCATATGATTGAATTGAAGTCAGAAAATGCACCTACAAATTTACTATTCTACTGAGGAGCGATTTGGGAGTCGAACACGCTCCTTGGTTTTTCGGACGAAATCGATCGTAGGGCAACGGAGGAAGCTTTTGCTTCTCTTGAGAGGGAGCCAGCAAGGATCGACGTAACAATAAACTTGAATAAGATGAAGTACATGGCTGCGGGTAGAGACAGAGGCAGGCCAAGTGATGTTTGTGATATGATAGTAATTGGCAGGGATGTACTAGATTCTAGTAACTAGAAGTTGTTGAAGAATGTAGGAAGTTTGCATCACTTGTGTTTGGACATATCTGAGGGAACCTACGAAGATGCTTCTCTGCTATAAGCATGTTTTGGGGAACCTACGAAGATGCCACTCTACTTCCCATAAGAAGTGCAAGTAGCCAACAAGGTACTTAAGTAGCTTGTATGTATCTCTCATGGGAAC
This sequence comes from Aedes albopictus, assembly GCF_035046485.1. NCBI lineage: Eukaryota > Metazoa > Arthropoda > Insecta > Diptera > Culicidae > Aedes > Aedes albopictus. The sequence continues at coordinate 3,595,007 of NC_085136.1, read as the reverse complement.
TACAAGCTATGTTATCAAAAATATGTAGATGCACGTTGGCATACATTTCAAGAAAAATGAATTATTCCCATAATTCTGTAAGCAATTTCATTTATTTATTTATTAATTTCTCTGAATTACTGAAATAAAAACAATTCATGTTGATACACATCGCAAAAGGTTGTATTAATCAATATAGTCGAATTATGCGACTGGCCGAAAACTAAACAACTTCTGTATCCCAGTTTCCAGCAAAATGGTTTATTTTAGACAGTTTATTCGTGAGTTATAAAACTTGAGAGATTGATGTCTGGTATGATTAAACAACGCTCCAATCTGTATTACCATTCATGCAGCCATCGCACCTATATTATAGCTACGCTTGAGCAATGATCCGGTTTCGCTTTGACAAACATTGGTAAGCGCCTCGCGATTCATCAATCATTATGTAAATTTACCCATAATTAATGCAAATGAATGGGAAATCTGCCAAAATAGTGCTGCTGCTAATCATATGCACAGGTTGCTCGATTGTTCGTGTCGGGAGCACTATAATGGCTGTATTGTCGGATTAAAGAATAATAATTTCAATTCTGGAAAACACGTCTGGTCTCTTGAACTGCGATCAAAACAAGAGACTTTTCTTTGGATACTGTGGTCCAACCATCATTGTGCAAATCTTCAATCAAACAGTCAATCATATGAAACACATCTTCTACTTCTTCTTGCCATGACGTCCCCGCTACTGAGGTAAAGCCTGTTCCTCGGCTCAATATTCTATGAACATTCCTCTACCAATGACCATTTTTCGTGTGTGTATATAATGTGACAGGCACGAAAATACTCTATGCCCAAGGAATTCAAGGAAACTTCCTTTACAAAGTGTTTCTGGGCCTATCGGGAATTGAACCCATCACCCTCAGCATGACCGTGCTGAATACCCACGCCTATAAAGCTGCGACTATATGAGCTGTGGCTATGGGCCCTATGGAACACACAGTCATTGTGGATCTTTTAAGTAGCAGCTTATCATCAAAGAATAATTTAAAGTTGTTTATTTGTAAAAGAACAATAGGTCAATACTTTGAAAGCCTACAAATCCATCTCGTTATTTTCGAGAAATCTTCAGAAAGAGTCATTATAGGAATCGTAAGAAACATTTCTTGAGAAATTTCGAAATCTTGAAAGGTGTCTATGATGGAATCTAGAAGGATTTTATTGTTGAATCCCGGGAGAAATTTTTGGGGGCAATCTTTGGAGCAACTCTGGATGAATGAGTTCTAGGGAAATCTCAAAAATAATTCCTGAAAAATAATGGAAGGAATCCCAGAAAAATCAAATGAGGAATTTCAAACAGAATTCGTAAAGGCTTCTCCTGTGAAATCCCGAAAAAAAATCTTTGGGTGAATCCTGGGGATTACATGAAGGAATCTGTGGAAAAATTCTCGGATAAACTTTTAGAGAAATCCTTTAAAAGATTCCAGATGGAATTCCTGGAAGGATTCCAGAAGAATTTCTAATGAGGTTCCGGGAAGATCTTAGGCAGAGACTTCTGACAGAGCCCCGGGGTAAACTCCCGAAAGAATCCTGAAAAGAATGTAGGGAATCATTCTAAGAGAAGTGCATGGATGAACCACGGGTGCAAATTCGGTAGAATTGTTGTATGATGCTTTTGGAGGAAAGCAGAGATGCTTTAATGCAGAAAACCTGGAAGAAAGTGCGGTCCGTGCACTTTTAGTCAAAAACTATAAATTTAAAGTATTTTTACACTGTTTTATGAAAACATGCAATGGTTGAATCTTATTCGACATAGTGTCAGTGTGATTTTTCTTGCTAATGGTTCTTTAACAAAATCGAAATGTTAGACACTTTTTGGTTTTTGATGTTTCTTGATGGTTGCTGATCCACTTTTCCACTTCCACTTTGTGCTTTCCAGAGACGAACCAGCCAAGGGCTGAAAGTCTCTTTAATAAAGATATTAATAATAATAATAATTATAATAATTGTCCTTCCTGCTCCGTTTCATATGCCTCTATTCTTTCTGTTCCGGAAACTGTCAACTCGCTTGCAAGTTAGTTCGTTGCCTCGTATTCCTTTGTAGCTGGGCTCGGTTTTCCAGTTCCACTAGTTGAAGACACTACCTGCTTATGATAAGGTTATCGATTCCGTGTACCGTCATTTCGAGCGAAATTGATCGACGTGAGGGACATTTTTATTACCGTCATGCGGGGTGTCATTGGGCCAAAGTGGGGTGACATTGGGCCACAATTCCGCACGTTTAGAATACGAGGGGAATGCATATTGTGTGCTAGACTACTAGAATACATAATTCTAAGATAGTTTGCATCCACCGTCGGATTCTATGTCTTATAATGAATCCGTGGGATCGATGGACCAATGTTACCCTCTAGGCCCAATGTCACCCCGAACGAAGGTAATCAAAGTAACGCTCCAAACATAAAACAATGTATCAAGCCTAACTTTACCAAACACCGTATCTAACTAAATCCATGAACGGAGAAAATCGAAGGAGAAGTTCGCTGTTCCCATAGCAACTCATACATTGGGCATTTCAGAAACGTGAAAATTCCGGGTATTTTTACACAAGTGTTGCAAGTAGTCCTTAACGAAATTCAGCGCCTTATGTGAAAATCTCTTTTTTTTTTTTACATATGTTTCATACGGTGTTTGGTAAAGTTAGGCTTGATATGTGAAAGGGCCATCTTCTGGCCCTGGGTTAAAGCCTGTATCCGCAATAATCGGGGCACAGAAGTACGTCAGTAGCTCTGTAATGGATCGGTAAAATTGGCAAAATAATTGACTGAGAACTCTTTGTTGTATGTTTATTATTTGTGCCAAATTTCATAAAAATCGATGCATTACTTTTAACTGTGGATGAAAAACAAACAGACGTGGTTTTAAGCATTTTGTACAATCATGGTCAATTTTCATTCGCATACTAGATGTTTCTTTTACGCTACAGTTCAAAGTTCTGTGATGATAATTATGAAATTTCGTTAGCCGTTATAATACTTATAGAGACACTTTCTTGCAAAATTTCATCAACTTTGATCAATTGGCTTGAAAGCTACTGGTGTTGATAGGGGTGAGTGTTAGTGAAAATTTTTCGTGTTTTTCATGTGCGATTTTTGCCTATCCATAACTTTTGAATTTCTCTGCCAGTTTTCATGAAATTTTCACAGAAGCTAGTTGATTATGTGAATATTATGCCTGCAAAATTTGATGATTATTGGTATAGTACTTTCAATAGTACAATCGAAACATTGAAGGGTGCTGACTAATTGCTGTGTGAGAGGCTAAAATCACGTTCAGTCCCAATACATGTTTTGACTATAAAATTGTTGATAGTGCATCGATTTTTCTGAAATTTTGCCTATGCAACAAATGTAGATAAAGAGGTGTGTGTTCAAAATTTCAGCCCTTTCCTTTGCCAAATTCAAAAGTTACAGCGCTGACAAGCAAAACTAGGGACTGTACAAAATTCAATGGCGCACATTTTACTCTTTCGTTCCTACAACAAAAAGTACTGCACCAATTCACATGAAATTTTGTAGGTGAAATGAACACATCTTAAGATGTTATTAGACAAAATTTGAGCAATTTTAATATATCTATTGCAGAGTTACAGCAGCATTTCTGTGTCCCGATTATTGCGGATACAGGCTTTATTAAATAATGAATTTACATATTTTTAGCCAATTAGTCACATATTTCTGTATTGAGTTCAATATTTTTCCAAACTCATAAACACTTTCAAACTTATGCCACAGACAAACAGACGTAACACTCTTCGAAACGGCTTGGCACATGCATTTAACGATCAATTCAACTTTCATTTGACTTCCGCGATCCTTCCACCAGAGGCGCAAGTGCTCGATCGCTTTGACGTTTGCCAGTGTACACGTTGCTGAATGATGCAAACGAAATTTACTGGCGATTCGTCTAGTAGTGTGCGTGTTAGACAAACGTCAAATCAAAATTCGTTATGGCCGACCCGATTTCATCATCAGCAATTCTATAAACATTCAAATTTTTGCATAAAATTAAACTTTTCGGAAATAATCACATACATATTAAGTACGGAAATTGCATACTTTTAGGCGTATTCTTAGGATTTATCATACTTTAAATTTAAATAATTAGTAAAAGTTTTGCATAGCTCTTCGCATTCTAGGCTTCTTAATTCAGGTAGAAAAATATTTTCAGCACTTACAAAGGCATTTCACTGACTGATCAAATTCACCCTGTAGTAGATAAAAGTACCTTGGTAACATATAAAATGAAGCGAGCGATTCGCGTCGGCGTATACATTCAAAATGAACCACCGAAACGATGGCGAAAGGCAATTGGACAGAAGTGAGTGGCAAAACGTATCGGTGCTTCTACGAGCCATCCCGAGCAGTTGCCCTCCCTACTTTTGATTCGCTTCGTCGTTCCCGTGGCTTAGCGAGAGAGAGAAAGGAAGACCCGCACTCAAACGGATGCCGAACCGTCTCGAGCGCTTGCTCTACGTAGGCTATCGGAATACAACTCGACGAAGACTTTACTCTCTCCCAGCTTCTTGTAGTCGTAGAAGCACCGATACGTTTTGCCACTCACTTCTGTCCAATTGCCTTTCGCCATCGTTTCGGTGGTTCATTTTGAATGTATACACCGACGCGAATCGCTCGCTTCATTTTAAGCGGCACGACACACCCGAAAGTAAAATTTTTGATTTTTTATTTAAAATGATATTTATTATAATAAAATCAATGGGGCACGTTCGGTGTAGTACTAGATTTGTAGTAATGAGCTGAATTTTAGTATGGTGAGAAGGTCAATTCTCTGTTTCTGCAATGAAATGGTGCAAAAAGCGTGGGTATTATGATTCCTTGCCTAATTTGATGCAGTTTGAGCAAAACTATGGATAACTATGTTGTTTATGTTGCAAGAAATGGAAAAACAACAACACTATTGTCCAAAGTTTAAACAGTTTCAAACAGCATCAAATTAGGCAAGAATTCATAATACCCACGCTTTTTGCACCATTTCATTGCAAAAACAGAGAATTTACCTTCTCATCATACTAAAATTCAGCTCATAACTACAAATCTAGTACTTCACCGATCTGTCCTATTGCAGTAAAAGTTGTCAGATGAAAACCATGGTCGTTGTTTAAAGCATTGAGTTTAATCATATTGATGAATATTCAAAAGTAAGGAGCCGAAAACTGCAAAAAGTGATCAATTTCGCCCGAAATCACGGTACCTTTCTACGATGATAATGTTGAATGCTTTTGCTATTGCTCCCAGTTTTGTGATGATAGTATGAATTTACGTTGATCTTTCTCTTTCTCGAGGAATCGTCAGACCAGTCTACCGCCGCTATTTCAGTTTCCTTGAAGTTTTTCGATGCGTCTCATATGTTCAGCAATCCGTTCGTTCTCCATAATTCTGGACTGATGTTGGTTTTTTTTTCGCGTCGATTCCGGGGAGACTTATTTTCACCGCGATGCCACGATTGTTGACTCGTTGTTGCGTTATCTCGTACAAGTCGTCTTCATTCGAGAACAACTGCACCGCAAGTTCCTTACGCTCGCATTTCAGTTCGGTCAGCAGGTACGAACCGTTCCCTGAATTCAGTAACAAATTTTGAAAACGACGTATAATCAATGCTACACCATTGATTATAAGTCGTTTTCAAAATTTGTTACTGAATTCAGGGATTGACGGCATGCACCGTGCGGTGCGAAAAAAGCGTGTGCTTCACACAATCTCAAGTGCTTGTCTCCCGTTTTGCCGAGAGACAAGAGACGTATGAGTGAGAGCTTTCGCAATTGTACGAGAGACAAACCGCAGCACTAGCTCTACGGCGCAGGGAGTAATGCTCACGGTGCTGCTTGGGACATGTCACCAAACAGAAAAAAAACACTTAATAAATTAATTGAAGAGTTGGTGTTTTCGGCAAAGTTGTTAAGCTTGCCAAGGGATGATAAGTGATAGGTCGTTTGATTAGAAATTTTACCAATCATGCGTAGTATCAAGCAAAGTGCAAAGAGAA